>NW_028145713.1:732500-892500 GCF_977016875.1 Pavona decussata
GAGAAACAGTAGTTTTTAGTCATTTCTGCCTCATAATTTGGGACAAAAAGCTTGTTTTGTCTAGTTCTCCTCTTCAGTCCAAAATGTTCTTCTTCTGAAGGGAATGCCAACATTTGACGTAATATATCAAACACGAGAAAGCGTGTTTCATCAGATATCCAAACACTGAGAAGTAGGTTGAAAAAGCGAGGCGCAGCCGAGTTTTTTTAAACGACTTCGAGGTGTTTGGATATCTGATGAAACTCACTTTCGAGTGTTTGATATGGCTTCTCAAATGAGCAATAATTCTTGGAGAAATTCAAAGCTAAAGTTGGCAAAATTTTATGGTAATTAGGATCACATATCCAAACCACGGTCACGGTAGTGATTTTCTTTGTTTTCTTTTGATGAATTATTAATGAGTTCGAGAAGGTGAATTACAAAGTGGATTTAAATTGATGGTGAACATAGAAAAATTTTGCTTCGCTCTAGGATCACCAAAACTGCTGTGGGACGAAATGAGTAGAATGGACCACCACTGGTGATAAACAACCTAGCCACCTGCAAGAAAAAGAAAAGGAACGCAGTAATAGAAACCGTGATTTGCTGCGTTTGCCTCCTGAAAAGAGCATCGAAATAGCAGGGAAGCTTCAGATACAGCGGTGCACACACGTTTGATGGCCTGTCTAATATTATGGGGCCATTAATATTATTAATGAGTTAAACACTAAATATTCCTCGAACGTTTCTGAGTATTATAGGGTTACTATTAATAAAATTCCTTATGAAACTACTGTAAGTCAAGGCTCCATTACTTATCTAATTAGATAAACCTAGACAAATATATTTTTTTGTATTGTACGTAGCCCAAGACAATAGAGAGATTTAGATTTACGTTTACGACAAACGGCAGAAATGACCACGTGACCATGTTTATCCTTTATTTGCCGCTCGCCGTTTTCAGTTCTTCAATAAAATGATAAGTTTTCCGTTACCATCGAAGATCAATCTTGTTTTGCATCCATGTACTCATCTTTTCAAGAAAACGTCAGCGCGAGTTTCACGCTTGCCTGTAAACGCGATTGTAAATCTCTCTGTTAACAAATCTATCGCTTCGGTTCTCAAATTTTTGATGCAGTAGTAGTAACATTTACTCTCTAACTTTTGTCGCGGGTATGAAAACATAAGTAAAGGAAAGATGTATAGATCAGAAGAGAACAAAATAACACAACTGCGAGCGGTAGATAAGAAATCGAAGCTCGCTTAGAAACTACTAGCAAAGCAATTTCACTTCTTTTATTACCAGCAATTTTTTTTGTAATTTAACGACATTTATTGATCTCTCACTAATAATTAACAGATACAACGATTACGATCACTAACTACAAACTAAGATACAATCAAGAAACAAATTAAGCTACAAACTACAATACTGGAACAAATTGCAATGCTAGTTACAACACTGAAGCAAATTACACTGTTAATTACAACTGAGTAAGAACACTAAACTTCGGATTGATACATTCTTAAAGTGTTATGCTAGTCACACGTTTACATTAAGCATACAACAAAAAAGAAATAAACAAGACATAAAATACGGAGGGACACATTGGAGGACACCCAATGAACGAGTCTACATATGCCAAAACCTTTGACATTTCTTGAAATGTTTTATTAATTTGTTCCGCCTTCTTGCTATTTTTTTCTCCACTAGATATACAGTCTTGATCTTGGCCTTATGAACTCGCAAATTAGGATGTATGTTATTCAACTTACACTTGTAAATATACAATTTAGCTGTCAATATCAGATGATTTAAATGCTCTAAACAAAATGTCTATTAATGTACAAGGTTGTACCCCAATTTTATAGTTACCAAGCCAAGAGCACAAGGCTTCCCAAAAGATCATCGTCACGTCGCAATAGAAAAATACATGTTCAATGGACTCAATTTCCCGTTTAAAAAAAGTACATAACGGCAAATCCATCATTTTTAACCTAAACAACTTTTCATTTGTAAAAACTATATTATTCAACATTTTATATTGGAATTTCCGAATCTAAGTTTTAATTGTAACTGTAAACAGTAAGGAGTATATTTCCCTACAATCAGTTTGAAGTTGAGGAAATTTCTCTTGAAACTTCTTTTGAGCGGTAGGAAGTACTTGCTTTCTACTTTTAAGAGTGACATAAATTATCACCAGCAATTTCCATTTGTGTAAAAGGAAAAAGGTTTTTGATCGTAGCAATTTAAAGTTCAATTCTAGCTTTCCAGGAAACAACCTTATTGTTAATTTATTAACTAATTAATTAATTAATTAATTAATTAATTAATTGACCTCTTTCATTTTATTATTGCTGTATCATTGTCAACGTGATTTATCACGCTTTTTGTCTAATGCAATACTATTTTTATAAATAGCAATACAAATAAACTCTTGTTGTTGATACAACAACTACTGTTTTCGTCCAATCCCTCTGCTGCCCCTTGATGTTTAGTTTCAATTTACTATTAGTTTCCGAACCATATGATGTAAGTTATTTTTATCCACTGTTTAGAGATCAGATGTGACAGTCAAGAGAGGTTATAGAATTTCAACCGTGTGTAAAAGACAGGCGGAATTGTTGTTGCGATTATTTAACTAAACTTGGTCGCATATCACAATCCGTTTGTTTGTGTCGTACCCTCTCCTCAAACAACACCTTTATTTTAATTAGCATAATTTAAATGCAAGTCATTGGGAACTGCAGAGTCTTCTTTCTGTACTTTAAACTAGTAAATCCCTTACAGTTGTTAATGAAAAATATTTAGTTTGTGAACCCTGACTTAAACACGGCCACTTAACAGTTCAACAAAGTTACCAGAACTCTCAAATTGCATGCCTTTTTTAAAATATCTAGAAAGGGATTTTACTCTAAAGAACAATGGAAGCTGACCCTATATATAGTAAAAGTAGACATACAAAGTTATTATTGATAGAGGCCTATGTATGTACGTGGTGTGCACTCTCCCCCATTTCGTTTTCTGTTGTCAACCATGTATTGTTTGTTACATTAGTAGTGCAACAAATGTGATAGTACAGTTAACGCCTGGTAGATAAATGAGAATGCAGTGTTATTCGGTCACTGACACAGGATAGGCATACTTGGCAAAACGAAGTCCCAGCTTTTCCAAAAGGAATCGAACCTATAACCTTCCGATTACTAGTTCGGGTGTTTCATCTCAAAGCTATTGAATTCCCGTTAGAGCTAGGCTATCAAAGAAGTTTCATGTGACAAACAACCGCACCGTGGCTAATTCTCCCAAATTTGGGTGGATGAGTGGCTGTGTGTGTGTGGCGCGCTTCTTGAAACCTTTACCCTATTTTAGACCAGTACCTTGCATCAATACCCTATTTTAGACCCAACAAACCCTCCAAATGCAAATCATGTTGGCCCGTTTCAATAAATATAGAAAAGGTAAAGATGAAAGCGGTAATTAAAACAAATAACTAGGGGTTGTGTAGCCCCTCCAACCCCAGTTTACTTGTGCAAACCATACTCAATTCCAGGTCAAAAAAATCCATACCCTACCAAAAAGTGGCACCGGACAAACCTATATAATGGTTATTTTAGGGGTGTACCTCCCCTCCCCTGGGATAAACATCCTGCATAGTGGTTTGATTCGAATATGTATGTGTTGCATATGCACAATGGAAGAACTGTGATCGTATATTTTAGGTAAATGGATCATTTGTCGGTTTAATAAGTTGAAGGCACAAGAACTTCTTTCGCAACTAAGCTGACGAGTGGTCAGTTCTTTTATTTTTATTCCAAAAGGAAGCTTTAGTTACGAAAGAACGGATGAATTATTTCGACCAAACCCAGCAAACAGGGAACAAAAAGAAACTAAGATGAACGTACCTGCGAACTGTGTGTGTAATCAAAGGTATTGAGAGTGTAGCGATAAACAATCAATTAATGGCTTCTTAACGAATCGGTTGGAACCATTTAGAAATGTGAGTCAGGGATGCCTCCACTCTCCTTAACTGTCTGTCGTTTCAGCGGAATTGTTGTCAAATAAAATAAAACATAATAAAATATTATAGGTGAAATTAAACTGAGTCAATTTGCTGATGCTACAAATCTATTCTGAAAATAAACAAGATGCCCCTTTTGGCATTTTCACGGGGTGCTTAATGTGGCCTCATTTATTCCCATGGTATGCTTCGCAGATTTTTTAAACTATCTAATAAAACCGCAAACTTTTACTGAAGCTATTCTCCATTCGCAATTGAAATATTGCGTTACGGTGCTCGAGATCATACCGGAAATTGTTTTCGGAAAACGTATGACTAGTCATGACGTGATGAACAGTTTTATTCAGAAAGACTGCGTGGTATTTTATGGTTGTGTCAGACTGGAAATCATACCAGAAATTACTTTCTCATAACTTCATGCTTATCAGTGACCCGTTTCCTTCGCGCTTTGTGGTTCTAAAATTGTCAAACAAAGCATGATTCCTTCGCCAGGAACTCTCCAATTTACACCGTTTTAACTGTCGAATGCTTCTTAGAAGTTATTTGTTCTATTTACCGCTTCAAAAGGGTTAATTTTCTTTTCGAAAACGGCGTAGTTGAGTCTAAAACTTGTAAACAATATGGCCGCCATAAGGAGAGCAGAATTTAATCCAGGTTTATAATCAATAAATCAAATGACGATTTCACGTCACATAGGTAGGGATGAGGGGGTCCTCTCCCTCGTGATATACACGCCAATAATAGATTTTACTGAATTAGGCCGCTTTTGTTGAAGACAATCGGCACAATACATCCCTTCTAGGAGAGGGCAGAGTTTAATGAATAAATTAATGTGCAGATTTGTGACTACGACGAGTGTCAAGATACTTGTCTGAATTTGCTTTGACCGATGGCGATAGCCTTGAACTCTGTCCG
Source organism: Pavona decussata (assembly GCF_977016875.1). NCBI lineage: Eukaryota > Metazoa > Cnidaria > Anthozoa > Scleractinia > Agariciidae > Pavona > Pavona decussata. The sequence goes on from NW_028145713.1 coordinate 737,414, forward strand.
CCAGAGATGAATATACTAGAGGGTTTTCACTTAACTCATAATCGATGTTCCAAGCGGTGTCTGTAAGAAATCAGCCAAGGGTTCGCAGTCATACTCTCAGAGAAAAGCTCACGAGAATGCGACGAGAAAACAGAGGAGAACAGAACATCGGTATGTGAGTTAGTTCAGTTGTGGCCACTTATAACGGTATTTTCCCTTGAAAACTGGCATTAATCTTCTAAACACCAGGTAATCAAAGCCATCTGCTAACTAGGCTCGATTTCCGCTGCATCCTCAGGTCCGGCTACGTGGGATTATTTCCCAAACAGCGGCTGTCAATCGAGCCTAACTCAGTAATGGAGCAATTTGTCAGCGAAGACTTAAGCCTTGAAATGATCTCCTTATGTTTAGCAGTTCTGCAAGTGGTAAATGCTCAAAATGGTATCATTAATTTCTTTCAAATCTCACCTACAAAAGCCAGTCCATAAATCTGAGATGGTTTTAAGATAAGCCACACTAGTGGTTTGACCATCTGTTTCGACAATATCATTTGAAAATAAAAATAAATAAATAAATGAATATAATAATAATAATAATAATAATAATAATAATAATAATAATGATTATGACGATGATGATAATGATAAAATAATGAGCTAAACTTTCACTCTGCTGAGCTAAACTTTCATACTGTTTTATCCAATCGATCCGTTCAGTTTTCATTTCTAACGGCAGTGGCCAAAGAGAAACTGGTCATGATCTTAACCAATTGAGAATGTTCCTGAAGCGCAGTTTAGCTCATCACTCGCTCCCTTAAAGTAGCTTTTTTAATTTCTTTGTGGTAATGCAATATTTATTTTAAGTCCATATAATTTGCCGTACGGACAACACCCTATTCAGGTTGCGACAAACGTTAAAATCAAGAGAGTTCCAGCTTTAAAGTATTTGTTGCAAGCCTAGAGTTAAAGTAGTTTATTAGCTCGAAATTAAAATCGCTTAATCACAGGATAAATCTCCAGACAACGTAGCTATTCATTTAAATAAATGGGGCAAGTACATCAGCAAACACCACGATTGATATTTGGTGCTCATAAAAAGAAACAAAAATAATAATGATAGCCATAATAATTACGCTTCGTAGCTCCCTAATTACTGTCCTTTGTAGATGTATGGGCGTGTGTGTGTGTTCTGTAGTATTGTTTTCATTTGTGAATCTGTAAAATAAAATGGAAAAAAAAACTATTAAAATCCAAAAAAAAAAAAAAAAGAGAGTGAGTTGTTAAAATTAAATAATTGATCTTTTCGCCTCGTTTGTTACTGTTATCTATTTTACTATGGTCTTAAGAGTCCCAAAAGAATGTGCCCTTAGCCTATAGCTTGAGGTCTTGCTAAAATTGTAACTAACTGTACGTTGCTCTGTCACCTGGCAGACTGACCTCCATCTGCACTGTAGAGGGTGGGACGAGTTGCTCAGCAGTGAAGACTTGGAACCGGAAGTAATAGCCGAGAAGATTCCCGAGTTTTTGCGTTTTGTGAAGATAGTTCAAAGCTTGGTACTTCGAGAAATGAGGACAAAAACTGATCGATAAACCCATTATTAATTTCATTCAATTTATTTATTAAATACAACTGATTAATTTAATTTCTTTTGTAATTGAGATTAAAGGTAGCCTGCGAACGCAGACGTTTTTTCCGACTGTCGCTTCTCTACGCTGAAAAATAACGGATAGAAGCGACAGTCGGAACCTCGCTGCTAGGTCAAACGCTCTTTTCGACAAATAAATTTCAACATATCAAATACCCGCTATTTACTGCTGTAGCACCTGCTTTCCGACAACACCAAAGGATTAAAAAAAAAAAAAAAAAAAAAAGGAAACAGTTCCCATGTTACGTCCCCGAAGCCATCTGTATGTCTGCCAAACTGCCGAAAAGGTTTTTAGGTTTGTGATTTAGTCACAGTAAACTTGCTGCGATGTTAGGAGCATTTCGTTGGACTATATCGGCGATTAAGGTTCAGAACATTTAAAGGGGAAGTAACACGAAAGTTTGATGTCATTTCAAACCCAAAAATGTTTGTCTTGACAACAGAAACAAAATAAATTGTCTAGTTTTGTTATAAATTATCACCCTAGTGCAATAAAACTGGTGATTAGTGCCTCTGGCCAGAGACAAAGTAGGTCACAATGGATTGAGACTTGAAAAAAGTTGGGCCAATGTTTTTCAAGTTTTCGTATTTTTGTTTCCAAAATGCGCTAGAACAGAGTACGAGTTGTTCCTGTCAAGAATTGAGTTGATTTCTCTCATCTCGTTGTTCTAGAAGTATTTTGTAGCAAAGTGAAGGTCTTATTTTACCATTTTTAACAAAAGAGGTCAAAAACCCCATGATGCTTCCCCTTAAAGGGTGGTTAACGGGAAACTGTTTGATAAGCAGTTACACCAGATGGAAGGAGATTACATATTTAAGACAGTGCCACTTTTTGTTACTACGCATCTCGGGATGGTACGAGAACCTCTAATTTCCTCAGGACGGTGGCCGTGTTTTTGTGCGGTTAACGACCATTCGGGAAAATATCTTAGCTAGGGCTATTGAAATCCAAACGAAAAATTAGGGTTAACCACACATTTTTCAGAGCTAATTAAGCTTCAATTTGAAAAAAAAAATGACACATTGTTTTGGTTTTTAAAGCTGAAGACAACAAGAAAATAACATTATGATCCTTTTTTTTCTCGCTTTTTTTCTATAGCATCAGTTTAGTGGGCCCGGACAGATCTATCGACAAACGAACTTATACGTCATTAAAAAAATTGTATGTCATTAAAAACATAATTGTGGAGCTCCGCTTTTAGGCTTGCCTAATACATTAGAATTACTGTTGCTTTATTTTCTCTGAAAAATTCCAAACAGAGAAGTGGGGGGTAACCACGCATTTTCGGAGATAATTAAGCTTCAACTTGGAAAAAACTCCATACATTGTTATGTGTTTGAAAGCTGTTTACATAGATTTTTTGCTTAATTATCTCTGAACCTGCCTTGCTACCCCGATTATCTCTTTTTGGATTTCCACAGCTTAGATCTTCTTTTCCTGCATTGTCATTAACTCGCAAAATACCTCTATATTGGAAAGAACCATCTTTAATCGGTGGACTTGAGACGTGCGGCTATATTGGCCACACAAAACGTTACACCACGATGAGCGAATTTTTTTTCGCGTAGAAAAGAAACACCTGGTACCTTGCCCAGTTTAGTGTGGCGCTACGATTATAGTCATTCCTTGTCATTCTCGGCTGCTCAGACGGGTCCACAAGGCGGATAACGAACCATGTCATTTTAATTTAACAGAAACAGAACAAAGAAACAGTGACAGGGGAGCCGAGAGCGTCCATGTTTGTGATACAGTCGGGCACGATTTCAGGGAAAAGGGAGAGCCACCTTAAATGTTGCCCCATCTGTTCTTATATTTGTTCCTAATATGGATAAGTGTTGACAGGTTTTGATCGGCATCTTTTACTCGAAATGGCTTGAAAGTGGTACTGAAAGCTAACACAGTTCTAGTCTTTATTCACATGAAAAAACAATTAAATTCATTACATTTTGTAAACGGGAGCTAAGTCTATTAATCACAATAGATCAATACATCAGTAGATCTCTTAAACCGAGAGGTCTACCGATACAATTGCAACTAGTAATAGAGCACAGTCCATGGGCTTACGTATATATCTTGGGCCCGTGGAGAGGAGGGAGGCTTATTATCGCAAAGATTTCAGTGTCTGATATTTGGGGGTTGTAATCGGATGTATACAGTACCATAAAACAGAATAAAATATTACCTAGACTGCAAGGGTAAATTTCATTTACTCAAAAATGCTCAAATCTCCACATCCATAAACATGACATATGGACATGCTTGTCCAAATATTAATGTACCAAAGCTAGTTAGGGCTTTTATTGCACCCATTTTAAAATCACCAGCGATCCTTGCAATCTGATTGGTTCTCAACAGTGCGACTTATTCACGAATCGCACCATTTTTTGCTCTAAATCGCATCCTTTCTTAGCCCTTCAAAATGAAAATGAAATAATAATAATAACCAATCAAATTTAATGGCTCACCTGCACAAGCCAATAAGATTGCAGAAAAATATAGGGCAAGAACGGTCATTTGGGGGAAACTTTTCTCAATTTCTGTTCTCCAAATTCCCACATTTCCAGAAAAAGCCGGGTTTCCTGAGGTGGATTAATAAATATTTTAATTAATCCACTACTATGCCATTTCACAAAATGAGGTCAAGAGAACGCGCAAAATACAAGACCGTAACACACTGTAGTGTCCCGGTTCGACCGGTTTAGAACAGAGCGAAAACGGGCAACGACATTCCACTCGCTTTCCGCGTTGTTTACGTCATTCGCACGCGCCATGTACTGATGACAGCTGGATGGACAGATAATGCTGGGTGTATTTCAACACTCTCACCAGAAGAAGAGAAACCAAAATAACAAAGTATTTTCGTAGTGGAATAATAAATTTAACAAATCGACGGCAGTTTTTTATGGTCTATACTCTTATAGACCATAAAATGACGTCAAAAATGTTCAAAACTCAAGTGGAACCACGAGCCAGAGGCGAGTGGCTTCACTGCCAAATTTTGAACATTAAATGGCGTCATTTTATGGTCTATAAGAGTATAGACCATAGAAAACTGCCGTCGATTTGTTTTTTACAATAACATGGAAAAAGGACGAGCGGAATTTGCTATTTCTTTCGTTGAGAAAGCGCGCGCTACATCTAACGTTGTTTTTGTTGTCTGTACTCTTATAGACAATAGCTACGAGCCAATCAGCGCGCGGGAATTTGGACAGTTATTGTAAAACTCTTATTCGATGGTTTTACATATAATACGCACAGACATTTTGCTCTTTGCTCGCTTACGTTATACTTACAAACGCAACACTTGGGTCTTTAGTTACACTAAAGTCGTCCTTCGGTAAAGGTGATCTTAATTCAGACATGTTATCATGTTCAGATTAAGGACGGTGCCTACTTTTGTTACTGTGCATACGTTCTGCGCATCTCGAGATACTTGTATTTCCTATGGGTGGTGCCTACTAATACAGGATATTTTTGCGCGGTTTAGAACTATGCAGAGAAAGCAGAACTTAGCAAGTGCTTTTGGTCCCCAAAACGAAAACTGGGAATAACCGTGCATTTTTAAGAGATAATAAAGCTTCAATTTGAAAAAACAAAAAACAAAAATAAAAACAAAAAAACACCGATCATACATTGCTTTGTATTTTACTGTTTTTCAGAACAATTATTGCATAATTATCTCTAAAAACTGCGTGGTTACCCCCCATTTTCTTTTTGGATTTCAACCGCCCTTGCTAAGATCTGCTTTTCTGCAGAATCATAAAACGCGCAAAAATACTTCGGTATTAGTAGGCACCGACCTTAATTGAATTTATTCAGGTGACTGCATATGATTGTTATAATGTTCAATAAGGCTAACCATGTCATTAAATTCCTCCTGACAAATCCAGCAGATGTGTATTTCAGTCACACTGGAGTCATGCTCTTCTGAAAGAGATGTTAATTCAGACGCGTTGCCATGTTGATGACTGTCATAATGTTCAATAAGGCTGACCTCGTCATGAAATTCCTCCTGACAAATCCAGCAGATGTGTCTTTCAGTCACACTGGAGTCATGCTCCTCAGAAAGCTGTGTTAAGTCAGACGTGTTATCACGTTGAGAACAGTTGTTTATATCCGCGCTTGTCTGAGGAGAGCTTCCCTGGCACTTTCCACATAGGACACGAGTATGGCATACTGTATCTGTGTCACTGTGCTTTGTAACAGTAGATTTTTCCTGATTAAAAGAATCCCCACATTCCTGGCATATGCTGCGCTTCATCCTTGTGTGGATTCTTTCATGTGAACGCAAATGTGATGGTTGAGCAAAACATTTGTCACACTGCTTGCACGTGTAAGGCTTCTCCCCTGTGTGTGTTCGTACATGAGTTCGAAGAGTTGCTGCCAGGGTAAAACACTTGCCGCAATGCTTGCATGCATAAGGCTTTTCTCCAGTGTGTGTTCTCGTATGCGTCCGAAGTTGCGAAGCACGAGCGAAAGCTTTTCCGCACTGTTTGCATGCATAGGGTTTCTCTCCTGTATGTACTCTTGTATGCTGACGGAGACTGCCTGAGCATCTAAAACACTTTCCACAATGCGTACAAACGTAAGGCTTCTTTCCAGAGTGCAATGTTTGGTGTTTAGTGAGATTTGATGAAGACGAAAAACACTTATCGCACTCCTTACATTTATAAGGCTTCTCACCAGTGTGTGTTCGTTCATGACTTCGAAGAACTACTGCTTCGTTAAAACACTTGCCGCAATGCGCGCATGTGTAAGGCTTTTCTCCAGTATGTGTTCTCGAATGTTTGTGCAAATTTGATGCTTGAGAAAAAGACTTGCCACAATGCTTGCATGTGTAAGGCTTTTCACCCGTGTGTGTTCTACTATGCAGTCTCAGACACTCTTCCCTGAAAAACTGCTTACCGCACTGATTGCATGCATATGGTTTCTCTTCCTGGTGTGTTATTGTATGCTTCTTCAAATTTCTTTTGCTGGCAAAATTTTTTCCGCATTGCTCACACATATAAGGTTTTAGGCCCATGTGCGTTTTTTCATGTTTTGCTAAATATCCTGATGTGGCAAAGCATTTCCCACATTTCTTGCATGTATAAGGTTTGTTCCCTGCATGCAATCTTTCATGTTTACGCATGTGACCCACTTGGGAAAAACACCTACCACACAGCTTGCAAGAGTAAGGCCTTTCCCCATTATGAGTTCTTGCATGTACCCGAAGGTTTGATAAAAAGGCAAAACACTTCCCACACCCCTTGCATGAATAAGGTTTCTCTCCAGTATGTACTCTGGTATGTGAGCGTAGCGCAACTTCAAAAGTAAAACACTTGCCACACTGTTGACATGAGTAGGGCTTCTCTCCAGTATGAATCCTTCCGTGTGACTTCAGGTAGGATGCACTTCTAAAACTCTTACCACATTGTTTGCATGTATAAGGCTTTTCACCAATGTGTGATCTTTTATGCACGCGTAGTCTTCCCGCTTGGGTAAATGATTTCCCACACTGGTTGCATATATAAGGCGTTTTTGTAGTGGTCGTTATTTTATCGTTCTGTGTAACCTGTGCCGAGGAGACCGTTGTACTTTCATCACACGCATTCTGCATCTTTCCCTAATAAAAGAAAATTAAGTCGGTTAAATAGCAGGTTTGACTAGTGACACCACAAAGTTTATTGAAAGTGGCAAAATCTGCTAACACCAAGGCAGGTAAATCAGATGTAGCTGACCTTGTTTTCCGGTAATTATGGCTCCAAGATACTTTAATTGTGTAGAATGGATTCAAAGAATTTGGAAAGGATACCATTTTTAACGACAAACTAAAGCTAACCCTTGCCAGTAAAGCCTGGTTCACATTATCGACATAATGACATAACGACATAAAGAAAAGATCAGATTTTTTTCTTTATATCGTTATGCTTATGTGATTATGATTCTGTTATGATTCTGGCATTAACCCCACCAAAGCCCGGCTTGTGGCCAAGCTCACTGCAGCTATCAGGCTGGGTTTTCGCCCTGGTCTTCCCCCGGTCTGGCCTGGCTTCTGATGCGCTGGGGCCGAGGGTTACAACATATACATGTACATTAATTTCTGTATTTGATTTGAAAATATGAGGAAATACGAGGTTGCATATTAAGTAAACCTTATGTGATGAGGCAATTTCTAAAAATTTATTTGCCTTTAAGTTATTACTCAAGAGGCCACTTAATTAATACACATGTATTTTCAGGCCTGAGGTCTCAATTAGGAGATGCATGGTAATTAAAAAAGTGAGCAAACAATTTTACAGTTAAACTCAATGCATGCCATATATGTAAAAACCAATTGGTTTACACATAAGTCGACCTGCACTCTTGCTTAATATGTGTTTAATACAATTGTTGTGAATTACACTGTACAGGTAGCATACAAGAAAGGAGCAATTTCAAAATACCAAAGAAATCAGTCTAATGTACGGGTACACTACTGTGTATCTGATGACACCATAGTCCTACATGTACATACATACTGCATCATTGAACATTAAATTTAGTACCCTTGAATTTTTTTTTTTTGCCAGGGGGGGGGGGGGGGGGGAGACACATTTAGCGTGCACAGCCGATTGCACCATATTAAATGCAGACTTTGAGTCTAATAACATATACAGTATAGCAAGAAATTGTTAAAGTATTCATTAGATGTGATAAGAGGGTCAGTTAAGAAGTCGCCACGAATTGCAACATGCATGTACCCTAACTGTTCATTACATGTGCAGTATGCTCACTGGCTGTGGAAATTTATTCATATGCTTTAAGGTTGGTTTTTAAAGTACACAATTTTTTTTTGTCTTTGGTGTGACTGTCTGTTAATTACTGCTGCTCAGAATCATTAAAACACAGAAGACAAACAAAAATTAATGGAGAAAGCAGAAGAGGGGAGCATAAACTAACATGAGGTCATTAGAGGCAACATTTCATGACAAAAACATAATCAAAAATCAGAGTTCAAGGAAATAAACCACAATGGGCACATACATAGGCTAAAATGTTCACTTGGACCTTACAACCACACCTTTATGTACATAATTATTTGACAATAATTCCATGAGTGTGCATTGTATTTGAGATAATAAATAGCCAGTGAGATCCATAATGCTGAGTTCGCTATAATCATCCCATACCCAGCAAGCATGAGCGAGAACATTTCATTAGAAACAACCAAGAGATAATTTCTAAAAGCCATAAGATCTTGCTGATTTCATTTTGCAAGAAATGCCAGTTGAAGATGATTTGATGACCATAATTACTTTTTTTTTCTTATGGATGGTATAACGCCTGATAATTTATGACTTCTAAGAGAGTGTTAAATAATTTTTAGGGTTAGGGGGAGGGGGGGGGGGGGGGGAGTCAGTGTTCAGCCAAGCCTTATTGAAATACATGACTCCCCCCCCCCCCCCCGCCCATAATTGACAGTGAAACTTTTATGTGCACAATGCCCCCTGACCCCTCCCTATCCACAACTAAATTTTATGCAATCATTTCCTGTTACTTAATTATTCAACTAGACAATTTTATTATCCAACACTGCACTTAAAAATCTCCACCAATAACACCTTTAGTTAGTTTCTCCACTGAAATTTCAACCTATAGCCAATCCACATGTTGTGTATGTAAATAGGATGCACATGTTTTATATATTATTATTTACCACAAAAAAAGCCACCCATCCTAAAAACAGCAATTATTGATGATCAATTATTCAAATTAATGTCTATTATTTAATGACATTGAAACAGTGTCAGTGTTGGAAACCTTTCCCGCAGAAACTGCTTCCAAAATAAAATACAAATTCATTGGAAGTTTTCACTTGACAATGTCGTCATGAAGACACTGAAACGTCGGTTTTTATCGTTAATTTTTGCATGTCTCTGCAAAAGTGAATGAGGCTGTTTAATTGTGTTTGGAATTTATATATCTACATACAATTTTGGTTGGCATTAGCTTATTAACTGGATAACCAAAGGCATATATGAATAATGATGGCTGCATTTAACTTATGCTTAAAAGGTACACAAATTTAATTAGGGCTGCTAAGATCAGGGTTACCCAAGTGCACCAAATTGCATAATAAGGGTTAAAGCAGGTAACACTCTGTCTATAGCATATAAACACTCACTGTCACCTGGGGAAACATGTGAAAACTAAGCTCTCCCAGGACAGCTTCAAGTATTAAACAGAACTTTACACTGACTGACATTTTCAACTCATTCACAGACCTGTACATTTTACTAATAAACATTTTTGATGGTCAGAATCAGCTGATAATGCATTTTTTTTCACTTGCAGCTCCATGAGTGATGCATCTAGAAACTGGCTGTTATACTTAGTCCTAAGAGTCAGTTAGTCAATAAATTACAGTGGAATTAATGGGGTTCTGCTTTAATTTTAATGAGTCCCAGACCCATGGTTAAAAATTGATATTGAATAAAATAAAACTTGGCCATGTGTAGATACAAAGATGGTACAGTTTTTGGCTGAAGAAAAGACAAATCCCTGTTCTTTTTATAGTTTTTTTTTAATTCCACTTGCAATTGTGTCTGCAATTGGAAATAATGGATTTCTGAAGTGTGAAAGTTTTTGTACATCAAATAATTACTGCTCATTCTGGTGTTTAGAAACCAATACTTAGTATGCTTTCTACACCTGCATTTTCTTATATCCATATACTACTGTAATTGACTATATAGTATTTTATTTTTATAGAAAAAAATTGATATGGTGGGAAGTGTCAAATCATGAGGTAGTTTGACTGATTAAAATATTCACTGCAGTTCGGAGAAGAAGAACCAAGAAGGTAATCAAAAATATAAAAGAAAAATATCAATTAAGCTTCTAAATAAATATTCTACGATATTATTGGGCAACTCAGTCTATGATGCTCTGGTTAATATACAGACATGCTGAAGTATCACAGTAAGCATTAAGAGCAAAACAATTATAAGTGGGAAAATACTGTTAGTAATCATCCAACATACCTCCTGGGGTGCCAATTCAATTCTGGCAGCTCAAGTTTAGGAGGGCACTTATATTGGAGAGGGGGTCCTTATTAGAGACAGTGCACTTATTTATTTTTTGACAAAAAAAACCCTTAACACTGATGTGGGAAATGAACACTAATTTAGATAAACAATAATTTAAACTGTGACACCAAGAGCCGTAATGATATAAGTTCACTAATAGTTTGAATAGCTTCTGCTATTATTTTCTTAAATATACTCCATATCTTTTTAAAACAAGTACAATCTTATGTAACTTTCTGATAGACAGTACAATGTATTATTCAATTCAGTTACAACAAAGAAAGCCAAATAAAAGCAGCATGTTCTTGATAATTATGATAACATGGCATACATGGTGCTTAATACTGGAACATGGGGCATTTACATGTATAGGAATTAAGCTAGGAGAGCTGATTTAAAAAGGCTGGAGCACTTGTTAACAAAATGACACTCAAGGCATGATGCTAATATTAAAAGAAATAACCCTTTTTAAAAGGACGGTGCCTAGTACTAATAAGGAAGTGTATTTGTGTGGTTTATGTCTATGCGGGTCTATGCGGCGAAAGCAGATCCTAGCAAGGGCTATTGAAATCCAAACAGAGATTTGGGGGTTAACCAAGCATTTTTTTAGAGATCGATAACAGAAGCAACAATTATTCTAAAAGACAGTACAATACAAAGCAATGTATGGTGTTTTTCTTCAAAATTGAAGCTTTCTTACCTCTAAAAAATGCATGGTGTCCCCTAATTTTATTTTTGGATTATGAAGAGCATGCTAAGTTCTGCTTTCTCCGCATAGTTTTAAACCACGCAAAAATATCCCTGTATTAGTAAGCACCACCCATAGGAAACCTGAGTATCTCCAGATGTGCAGAACGTATGCACAGTAACAAAAGCAGGCACAATCCTTATTAAGCCCTAACAGTGATCAGCACAAAATTTCTCCTAGTAATATCAATGCTTATTCGTTAGCCTTAAGGTCAAGGATATGATCACCCAAGGTGAATTTTCTTGATATTTTTATAACTTCTCTCCAGTACTTTTAGAACAAAAGTAGGGGGACAAGATAGGAGAATTTGTTCTTTGATATTAGGGATTCAAGGGTTAAGGGGGCGCTTACTGGAAAGAACATGCTAAATCGAATCATTTAAAGCTATTTGCTTAATTCACTAATTGAAATGGGTTCAATAAGATGTTCTGACTGCAGTATGTCAGGTACACAGTGTACCTGAGGTTGTCCCCGATCAGAAAGAAGAAAAAAATCCCTGACTTTCCCTGACCACAACCCCATTTACACTGACCACCAATGGTGGCATCTTTTGGGAATAAACTCTTTTGCAAATCATTTCTTGCAAAATGTTACGTGTACTTTTACCAACAATTAGGCAACTCTTTCGCAAACCTCATAGCTCTCCAGAAAATAACATAATTTATTATCCTGACATTTTATACTGACATTAGATTTGGATTAAGAATTTCCCTGACTTTTAAATGTATTTATTTAATTCCCTGACTTTTCCCTGACCTTAGCAACACTGCTCAAGGTACAGTTAACAGTGCTGCAGCATCTGCATGCAGTAATGGAAAAGTGATTAATGTGCACATTTTGACAAATTTATAATTATGCAACTAAGCAGCGTGACACACAAGGTTGTTAGAAGGATCCCTGAGGGTTCACTCATGAATCAGTTCCACAGAACTACTGTCAATTGCACAAGTATGGACACATCACAAGAAAATGTTATCCAATTTGTCTTGTTGTGAAATGACATTCCAAGTTCTTGGAATCATGATCAACTGATACTACATGTAAGCTGTATATGTATCCATGGCAGCCCAGTATGTAGGCTCAATTATCATCCAAATATTGATTAATTGATATCATTGTGTTTGAGGAAGGAGAATGCATACATGCATGTAGTAATGGAGTCCTGCAGGCCATTTATGATATCCCGCAGTTATCGGTCTGGATGCCATGCGATTTCAGGGTTTGGGTGCCATCTTGGTAGGTCAGTGGATCAGATTGCCTTGATATTGTGTAGTAATTGGTGGCATGGCACAATTGCTTAGAAGTGAAAAGATTGCAAGCACAGGACTCAAATTTCATTTGCATGCTCGAATTCCATGTGCTTCCAGATTTCTTCAACATTTTTTTACTGTTTTCCCCAAGATAAGTGAAGTTGTGTTGATTAATTCAAACTATCACTAGCAAATATGATAATTTTTAATCTACTTATCAGAACACCAAAAGCAGTGTAGTGGTGCACTTTCTAATAAATATGAAACAGACTCTGCAATTTACCCTGCCAGCAATACCGAGGAATGATGTGTCAACTCTGAGCTGCTTTTCACAGGAGATTCAACTTCTCTCCATGCACAGGGTTGTCACAGTATGTGTTATGTTCGATGTTTTATGTTGCCTTATTGTTCTGTTGAATTTTGCTATGTTCAGGTGTATATTGGTTTATTGCATCGTATAACAGCAAAGTTCACACATCATGATCATGGTAATTCTCGATGACCCCCTTCCTGAACTCCACTTTTGCTAACAACTTCCTGGTTTATTTAACACAATAAGAGGCATTAGCACGCCCCTAAACAAATTATGTGTACATGTTGTGACTATTCATTATTTTTGCTCTTTCACTGTGTAAGGTAAGCATGACACCTGTGATGCATGTATAATTAATGTCTTGGGCTGCATCTGTCTGTGTCTGCCATTAATTATGACGATTCTTGCAAATCGGTCAGCAGGCATAATGAACCAATAAACTACTAATAAATGGATAAAAACAGTTAAGTAAAAACCATCAATTCAAAGGTAGTTTACAAATGCCATGAGGGAAGGGGCATTAACTGCTTAAGATGATGACATACTACTCTCTTATTGTTCTAGGAAAATATGAGGATTTGTAGTGGTCTGTATATGCAAACGCGACCTCATAAGCTTTGTTATTTATATGGCGGCTAATACTCCCCAGGGGGTTAGATAGTTTATTGTGTTAATCCTGGTTTGTCTATTGTCGATTTGTAAAAAATGGACAGCATGTTCCTTTTCCTTCTCACTTCAAGGGTGTCCCACTGTAATTCTTGGAGCATTTCGCTGACACTGGATGTGTTGTCAGATATCAGTTTAAGGGGGTGTTTACATGTAAAAACTCGCCCCCATGCGAGTTTGATGCCGGTATGACTCGCTCCGGTACAAGATTTTGTGCTGGTATCATGTAAACGAATACAGAGCCACAAGAGGGAACTGGAGTGAACTCGTACCGGAATGAAAGTCGCGCCGGTATCATGTAAACACCCCCTAACACATATCTGGCTCACACATCTCTGCACCATTTCCAGTTTCTTCAAATTATCTTAGCGTAAGCATCGCAAATTGCCACTAATAAATACTCTAGTAATGGATGAACCAAGCTCTTATAGGCCACAGATTTTTTTTTAATTTGAGGCTAGGTGAGTTAATTCTTAGGTTTCTTCTCAAAAAGCCAAGTTACTGATACGCTTTATGTACAATCTTTGCACCGTGGTGATTCCAGTGACACCTACATGTAGACACTTTGCTGATTTGCTGCGTCCACGGTTTCAAGGACTTCACCGTGTGAAGTGTAATAATTATTATGAACTACTGGATTCTGTGAACCAAAGGAAGTGGCATTTTTTCACATTGAACTCCATAAGCCATTTTTCTTCCTACAATTCTAACTTTTTTAGGTCATTTTGGAGAGTCTCAGTGTCAACCTGTGATCATATGGTTACATGTAGGTATATTAGGGAGTCATCCGCGAATAGACGAACAGTTGAGTCCATTATGACTCTGGTAGGTCATTTATGTACATTGTACAGTAAGAAGAGACATGGCCCTAAGACTGAGCCTTGAGGGACTCCTGACTTGACAGTATCATATGAATGATCACCATTTATAACAACTCGCTGGGTTCGATTTGAAAGAAAGGCTTCTATCCAGTGATTCGTTTCGCCTTTAAAATCCATCACCAGTACGTCTGTCTGCCCCCCGCCCTGCATATTGTCAGCCAAATTATGGACCAGCTCCACCGGTTGTGTTTTACAGGATTTACCTTCTCTAAAGCCGTGCTGTAGATGGTATAGAATGTTGTGATTGTTTGCGTGTTTCATATTAATACGGCAGTAGTCAGAACATCTTTGCGGAAATCTTTCCCAATAAAAAAACCCAATAATTTTAGTAGAGATAAGACAACTCGAACGCACTTTACTAATCCTTGATTATTTAATTACTAGTTCTAAAATGATTGAACCTGAGTGGACTGTGAGTACATAACTAATAAGTAAGTGTCACATCGAGACACGCTTATATCTGCTTATATTGAATAAGCTATTCACATCAACACTTACCTCGTTACCTCAACAAGAAGAAACTTTTCACCCTCTTCACGGTACTTCACGTGCGTTCACGGGGCGCAGAGGAGTGTAAATTTCTGCTAACTTAACTGTGGAATTGCGGCGAAAATAATTACAAGCTAGATTCTGTTGAAAGATTCTCCCAAAGACACAAGCCGCATGCATCAATGACTGTGGGTGCATCACCAATCTCGTTCGTTACGAGGGCTCTGGGAACGAGATTGGTGCATCACCGGCTGAAGGAATGGAAAAATATCTTGGCGTGGACTCGCAAAATAAGGATAGGATCCATTGAAGAGCTGGTCGATTGTGAGACAAAATCATTTATTTGGATGTCGTGTTGATCCAAATTAGCACCCGGGGCAGGGGACTGATTATATGTTCGGAGTCCACTGGGTTGGTACTTACTGATGCTTCTGCCATGAAAAATAAATAAATAAATAAACAAAAGCAAGAACAACTAAAACAAGAATTATACGAGCCAGAAACCGGGCGGTGATTTTCATTCAAGCGTTCTACAAAAACCCTTATCAGAAAGATAAAAATTATCAGCTGGCTCCGGGGGAGGGATGTACTCCCTATTGTGGTCTATAGGGGAAGGCTTCACCCGAAAGGGGTACATTGTTCAGGTTAGTGTTGTAAAGGGTAGGGATTTCACGAGCCAAGGATAGGTACGCAAAAGGGGTACCATTTCCTATAGAAGGCATATGATAAGGTTACCTTTTCTGTCAAAAATTGGTATATTAAAGGGTGAGGGTTTGGACCTCGGGGGCGGAGCCTCCCCTTAGAAAACTTTCTTGAGTACCCCCCCCCCCCCCCCAACCCTCGGGCTTGGCTACGAGGCTTAAGGGGGGATTCTACCTAAACGCCATTTTTCCGCCACTTGACATGGCTTTAATGGAAATATCTCGTCCACGTTTCAAGCAATCCAAAAACTCTACGCTCATCCCGTGAATCTGTATTGTGGGGTGTTTTGTGAATTTTTGGGCGATTTTTGGGTATGTTTGAGAGGAGATAATTTTTCTTGAAGGGTTGGTAAAAAATAAGAGCTGATAAGAAATATTGAAGATTTAGTGAAGTTTTAAAATTAGAATTTTTAGTTAATAATTAATAGACGGATACCAAGTTAGTCCACTAGCAACCTGGGGTGCTCTTGCGTTAGTATCAACTGTCTGTTAGTGTTCCAAAAATCATTTTCTTTCCTCTATCCCTTCTTAAAATTCATCCAAATTTAGGTAGAATCCCCCCTAAAAGGAATAAACAGACTCACAGATGAATAATTAATTTCCTCTTTCTATTACTGATTCGCCTATTCGCCTGCGAGCATGATGAGGGAGGCTAAAATTTAGCTGAGCGCTCTATTGTTTGTTCTCTGGCGGAGATGGTTTACCAGACGAGAAGAAAATGGAACTTAATCGCAGCCAGCCAGCCGAGCACAGAAGAGATTTAACCGCACAGATTTCAGATGACGGCTTATAAGGCCACATCAAATTAAATCGTGTATGCACTTTTCATGTCAGTCTCTCTCACACTTTCCAGAAATTGTTAACGAAATAGCGGATGTCTTTTGTATCAATCTTAATGATTGAAATAAATATTATCGGCGGATAGGGCATCGCAGTCATGATGTATTGGGCCTGTAGCCAAAGATGGTCTGAACAACAACAACAACAACAACAACAACAACAAAACAACAACATCAAATCCACAGGCTTGAAAGGTGTTGTAACCTATGGCCTCCCGAAATCGGTGCAGTCGGTTCAGTCGACTGCATGCGAGCGTTCCCTTCGGCTCTCCCTTTTCCCTCCAAGTTCACTTTTTGCACAATTTTACAGCCCCTTTCTCGTCAGTGATCTGAGGAAAAACCTTTCGAATGCTAGTCTAGTGTACATTGCTATGACTTTTGCACCAACAGAGCTATCACTGAAGCAAGCAAAAAGCGGGTCATTATTTGAGTCGTTAAACCAGTGGAAATATTAAATTTCAACTTGGTTTCATTACGTAGTAATGTCTAATACTATTTTATGCATGCCGAATGCAAGTAAGTGCAGGTACTAACTCGGCATGAGTTATTTTACTACTCACATGTACTCATACATGGCCGCTTTATTTTCCGCATGGTAGAATAGAAATGAATATAGCTTCAAAATCCCGTGCATCTTTTTTATGCCATTTTTTTTTCCAAAAAGACACCTGGGCTAACTAGAGGCGAGCTTCCTGGCCGACCTCAAGCTGAAGTAGCTACAGCCCTGCAAATTTTCAAGAAGATGTTCCTACAGCATCTACTATCTTTGAACCTGACAACTGTAAATGCAAATGCTCTCAGTAACGGTTCGGATGGCTTGTTGACGTGCGTCTCTCCAGTTGACTGCTAAATCCCTTTTGCAGCAGGGACTGACTATCACCTAGATTAGACATTAAAATGTGCCAGAACAAAACTCAACTGTAGCAATTCGCGAACGATAGACCCCTCCACACCCCCCTTTTCATCACAGGCTAACAAAAGTATACCCCCACACCACAGTCTCCAATGATTTTAAAACTTCCTTCAACGCCTCATGGAAGAAGAAGAAGAAGAAGAAGAAGAAGAAGAAGAAGAAGAAGAAGAAGAAGAAGAAGAAGAAGAAGAAGAAGAAGAAGAAGAAGAAGAAATCAGCCGCATAAGCTAAGCTCTACATTGTAAACAAACCGGTGAGTTGCGTCAGGACTGGTACGAGTTACATCCCGGAAGTTAAGTTTCGATTCTTGTTGTATATGTAGTTAAACGTTTTCCGACGAAAATGTATAACTTCTAGGTAAACCGTATCCATTCTCTTTGAACAGATTCATTTTAGTCAAGAGGATCACATATAACTCCAGCAAAGCCGCCATGAGTAGTCGTGGCTTCGATCGTCGACGATCGAATGGCGGAAGAGAGCGGTAAGTAGTAATTCGTTCATGTTAAGTTCCTTTGCAAGGAAGTTTTAAGCGCATCCCGAATCTCTACCATTTTTTCTTCTTTTTATAGTAACCGTAAAGTCCCAAACTAGCTGAAAAATTAACACCAAAGTGCAGTTTATTAGATAAATTTCGAATGCTTCGGCACTGAATAAGTTATGACAGTGCATGTCAGACTCGACCGTGCTGGACAATTAAGATCGACTCGCTAAATATATTTCTCCTACGGTAGAAATAACTGCCAAGAGGTACTATAAACGACATCTACTGACATATGTTTTAATACGGATAACGAATTCGATTTCTGACTAGCTATTAAACATGCCTTTAAGCTGGTACACCCTCGAGTGGGCCTCTTCACCGTTTGCAACACTCTGAGATACGGACATGTTTGATGTTTTCTTAGCTTTAAATGAACATCTAGTTAATCTGTTGCTTGATCCCGATGAAGATATGTCGTGAAATAAGCGCCAGATTTTATCACGAGAACGAACTATAAGCGGCTTCGTGTTCTATCAGAACCTGATAATTAAAATTATCACGATCGGTGTGAAAATTTCTCGACTAAAATGTCTAAAATATCTGAGCTAAAGTCGCTTCATTAAAAATGTATCTGTTTCCCTGGTGATAGCTCAGCGCTCACGCTACTATACGAGCTAATTTAGCCAAAACTTACTGTCAATCCACGTCACGCGTGACCTGTAATTTTGAAATTTGAATGGAGTTTTGAAATTTACATGTCAGTTTTGAACATCGCCGGCGAGATTTCAGGACCCTCTTTCAGAGTTTCCGTTTTCCTTACGTTTAAGCATTACAGTCAACCCAGGTCACGCGTGAACGATATTTTTGAAATTTGAACGGAGTTTTGAAATTTACATGTCAGTTTTGAAAATCGCCAACGAGATTTCAGAGTTCCCGTATAAATTTCCCTAGCTTATTGACGGTATAAAGTGAGGAATTTTTCTTTACACTGCAAAATTGAATATTTCAAGAATAACAATTGTTTCCCAAGTATTTTGAATCTTTTTTTTCAGTTAATGCGTCTTTTTCGGAACGATTTCCAGAGAAATGTCCAACATTCCATTCACACGTCGGACATTACAAAGAGAAATTCGAATGTTCATTTCATTCTTGGAAATACTGTTCACGCGTGACCTGGGTTGACTGTAAAGGCTCCAAAAGTATTCAAAGTCCTTGCAAAAACTTACTCCGAACCATATACAGACTATTTTCATTCGTCATAGTTACTTTACGGGATTACCTTGTAAACAAGTAATTTATGCTATATTGACTCTACTAAAACCTCGCACTGATTATCTAAAGCATATATTTTTGGGTTTAGCTCTAGCTCCTTCAGAATCAAATCTTCCACCCAAAACTAGAAAACATGTAGTGGACAAATTCCTATTTGTACTTATCACACGTTCCTTATAGGTCGTACTGGTGTATTAACCGTGTTATAAATAAACTTCAAAAACAAAAATACACTGCATGTGTTACTCAGGCCAAGAGTGCATTGCATGGAACAATCTCAATCTGAACTGGACTCATGATCAGTTTTCGCGAGTTTCAGTATTCGCACACGCGAATTTACGTACATTCTGTGAAATTATGAATAATAGCTATCTAAAATTTGAGGTCAGGTTAAACATGGGTCAACATGTCAACATGTTTACAGAGCGAACAACTCAATAGTTAAGGATCGGGCTTCCGTTTTTCTTCTTCACCTGAAGAAACCCATATCTAGCGGTGTCAGCTTTGAATATATCAGTTGACCAGTTGCTTTAGGCCGTACTTTAACTTATTTGTTAGCTAGATCCGACTGGGCCGGAAACGGTGTCTAACTTAGGCCGCAGCTTAAGACAATCAGCGGGCCTCGAAATCTGTTCATAAGTGGTTGATTGTAAGTACAGTCGGACCTCTATTAAGCGGCCACCCTGGGGACTTTGAAAACTGGCCGCTTAATGGAGGTTGGCCGTTGAATAGAGGTATCGAATACAGCACTTTACTGACAAAAAAATAATTCGGCACTTTGGAAAGTGGCCGCTTAATGGAGGGTGGCCGCTTAATAGGTGGCCGCTTAATAGAGGTCCGACTGTAGATAAATAGTTTTCTAGCCTGGGATGCAAGCCTTCTTGTTACCGCCGGCAGCAGACAATGTTTAGATACGACTGTTGGCAAAATAGCTTAGAACGTGGTTTTGTTAAATACCGTCTAAACCCCTTTTTAATAACTGACCCAGTAAGTCTAAAGCTACTGGAGTACTGAGAAGTTTTCTGCCCGCACTGATCATGACTTAGGCTGCTTTCCATTGTCATAACTTGCCGGCCGGACCTGTTACTTTGTAAACGGAATTTACCAACTTGAAGGATAAGTTTTATATTAATAATTACAAGTCCTTCAAAATAGTGCGTACCATTTTTCGAAGCGATTATTTCTTCAAGATTTTGCAGCACCATCCCTTCTGTCAAAATGACACATCTCCGATTTATAGACTTTCTCAAAGTTCGTTTTCGTGGAAATCGAGTCAGGCGGAAAAACGAAGTATCCTCGCGACTTTGTCGCTCGTCGGTCACTCTTTCGGCGCACAAAAAGACGACTTGAGGTAAGCCAACTTGATTTACAGATTCGCCAATCTGGCAGCACACTAAGTGCATTCAATTTGGCCGGAAGTCAACTTGTACTTGCGTAACAATCTTGTAACGAGAAAGGTAAATTGACCCTTGATCCCCGATTTCTGTAGCATTAGGTAGCAAGTAGTATTCCTACTCCCACCATCCCCTCCCCCCGCATAGGATGCTGCAGTGTGTCGTCAGCCTCATTCATTTATACCACAGGCAGCCCAAGCTCGCGTCACTAGAAATAGTCAACTACTTGTGGGTCAATGACCTTTTAATGTAAGCAGTATTGGGTTACAGGCAGCCGTTGAGAATTTAGAACGCTTTATAGGACTTTGTATGGAAATAAAACTACTGTCGATTATGGAGCTTAAATAATGCTAAATTTAGCTTTCACTCACTAAAATGAATAAAACTGACTCACCTCCTGATTCTTGCGCATTTGGGGATTATTTTACCGTTTCGGGCATTCTTTGAAATTACTGTCATTCCCTTCTCCGTCTCATGAAGGGAATGACGGTAATTTCAAAGAATTCTCGAAACTGTAAAATAATCCCCAAATGCGCAAGAATACACTGATGGTAATTTATTATTACATGTTTTCCAGTAACGCGAGCTTGGGCTGCCTGTGTTTATACACTTGTGTGAAGACGGAGATGACGCAGGGTAAAATTTCTTGTCTAACGCAACTTAACGACAATGCAGAGCTTAACCAACTCCTAGCCTCGAACTGCCGGTTCTCTGATCGAAGGTCCAATTGAAAATTGAAAATTGAATACGCGCTATTAAACTACCACATTACGACGGGGTCTCCGCTATTTACGAGGCGTATTCAAGAGACGCCGTATTGAATCGTTTTTACCGCATGATGTGTGCAAGTTTGTGACATTCTTGAAGCCCTCGTACTCGTAGCCTGTGAACAGGCTCCCAAGTGGGGTCTAGGGCGAAGACAAAAATCGAGCTCGGAGAGGAGGGGGAGAAAGAAAGAGAGGGAGCCCCGCTTTCTTTCTTCCTCGCCCCATACCGCACTCCGCTCGCCCGGCTCGACGATTTTTCTTTTCGCCCCATACCCCACTTGGGAGCCTGTTCACAGGCTATCGTGCTCGTGATTGTTCAAATTTCGAGTTCCCTTACCTGCCTGAACTGAGGTTACATTGAATTTAGGAAGTATCAATCGTTTTATTTACCCCTTGCAGGTCCGCTTATTATAACCTCCAGAAACCACCCAAGGCGCCAATTGAAAGTGAAATTGTTCAGGTTCCAGGCCATTTGATAGGTCGTGTGATCGGAAAGGAAGGACGCGTAATTAAAGAAATCACAAGGTCTTCAGGAGCATCGATCCGTTCGCCGGGGAAAGACGACGCGTACCATGACTGTTTTACAGTCACTGGTAATGCAGAGCAACGGGCGTGGGCTAAGAAGCTTATTACAGAAAAAGTGGTGAGTTGTTGGTAACGTTTCAATGCAACCTTTAAAATCAAATTGGTTGGTTTTCGTAAAAAAAAAAAAAAACATGACATCTCCACGGTATTGCTGGTATATGCAAGATTCAGACTGTTACTTTCTTAATCTTTAGCTTTTAAGTCACCCTCACAAACTAAAAAACGCTACAACGAAGCATGACGATGTTACCTCTTTTTGTAAATTTATGTTACAAGTGACGCAACGTGCTGGTTTAATAGCTTTTTAATTATTTATTGATTATTACAAGAAAGCTGTTAAAGGATCTTTAATTTTTGCTATTGTTTTATTATTCCACTACTATATCATTTCACCAAACAAGGTTAAGAAAACACGCAAAATACAAACCGTAATACACTTTAGTGTCTTAGTTTGACCGGTTGTGTTGTTTACGTCGCACGCGCCATACACTGATAGACAGCTGGATAGACAGATAATGCTGGGTGTATTTCAATAAGATACCATAAAAGAGAAACCAAAATAACAAAATCTTTTCGTGGTGGAATAATAAATCTGTTATCCGATGGCTTTACATATAACACGTGCATACATTTTTGCTCATCGTATTTTTCCTCGTTCCTTCGGGGCTCGGAAAAATACTCCGCAACTCCCAAAATATCCACGTGCATTATCATGTAAAACCATGGAAAAAAGCTGAATAAGATGTATTTATTTGCCTTATAATCTACAGGGGGAAATCCGCCAAAGGATGGGAGAGGGAGCTCCCCCCGGAGAACTAGTGGAGGTTCCAGATGAATACAAGGGTTTAGTGATAGGTAAAAGGGGAGATAATCTCAGGCGTATCAGCACTCTGACAGGAGCAACAGTCATTCGTAAAGATGGAGAAGTTTATGTAACCGGTGGAACACGGGAGCAAAGAGAACAGGCAAAAGTGCACATTAAAACTCAAATCGTAAGTAGGCCAATAAAATATATATTTTTTTAAATTACCTGGTGAAATTACGCAGTCAGCTTTGGTTTCTTTATATTTATTATTATTATTATTATTATTATTATTATTATTATTATTATTATTATTATTATTATTATTACTATTATTCATATTAAATTCAATCTTATTATTATTATTATTATTATTATTATTATTATTATTATTATTATTATTATTAATTATCGATTCGTTATTTTTGTGCATACGTACACTTATAACTTGTTTCATGTACAATCGTGCAAATTACAATTACCCTTGGGTAAATTGTTTTATTTGCCTTATACTCTACAGGGGGAAATCCGCCAAAGGATGCACCAGGGAGCTTTTTCCGGCGATCTAGTGGAGGTTCCAGATGAATACAAGGGTTTAGTGATAGGCAAAGGGGGAGATAATCTCGGGCGTATCAGCACTCTGACAGGAGCAAAAGTAATTCGTAAAGGTGGAGAAGTTTATGTAACCGGTGGAACACGGGAGCAAAGAGAACAGGCAAAAGTGCACATCAAAGTCAAAATCGTAAGTAGGTCAATAAAATTTATTTCTTAAGTTTACCAGGACGAATTACGCAGTCAGCTTTGGCAACTTTCTGTTTATTATTATTATTTATTGATTCATTACTTTTATGCAAGCATACACACATACACTTATAACTTGTTTCATGTACTATCGTGCAAATTACAATTACCTTGCTGCATTTAGAACAAATATGCTGCAACCCGAAGGTAGCTTAGGCTAATAATGGCTTATCGTGGTAGGATGATAGCAAATTAGCGCAAACTGAATGAAAACAGGAATGTGTGTGTATTTTATTTTCCTTCCAGATATTACGAAAAGCAATACTGTTCATATATTGTAAGTAGCTTTAATGAAAATCCCTTGTTAGGAGTGATGATTAATACAGTGATTAAGTAACTAAGGGTGATAGAAGTCTTTGTCGAAAGATGTTTTGTAAACTTTAAGGTTTTGTCGTTTTCGTTAAACTTTTGACTTGCCTGCTACTATCTAGACCTAGGGATTAATTTCTTTTAAACAGGGCCATAGAATATCAGCCACTAAACTTTGTCCGACAAAATAGAAGCCATTGAATGGTATTCTGATCTTCCTTGCAAAATGAACTCAGCAAGATCTAGCAATGTTTCGTGCTTTTTATCTATTTTTATTTCTTATTTTTTTTTAATTTATAAAACGTTAATTCTTCTCAACAACGTCGGATGTCTATCATCTCATATCCAACGCGCGCTTATGGAATAAAAATTACTGTCGATTAGAAATAAATATCTTTAGATTGCATGTACTATAGCCATTACGAATCCCAAGGTATTACAGAGCGTCTGAGGTATAAGTCTAATACCGACTACATATAAATGATTAAACAAGAAATATGAGTGATAGGAACCGACGTTTCGGTGCATCTTGCGCCATTATCAAGGTTACTTAATGGTAAAAAGCGGTTTGTAAAAAGGCTAAGTTGAAGCGAATTTGCATAACATAGCGGCAAGCTAATTACTTAAATACTTTAGCACGAAGAGAATCGGACTGCACATTCAATGTTGGTTTAAGCTCTTGAATATAAAGCATTTCATAAACAATGATTCTGCACAATCAAAGCTTCAATTACCTTTAATACATTACATGATTTTGTTTGCGGTTGACTTTTAATTCTAGATAAGCGTAAAACGGCTTTCGAAGAACCGGGCCCTGAAATTCACGCTGATACGCTAAAAAGACGCATGATCTATATGATAGACATCACAAAGCACAGAGAGTCCCCTACCCTAAATTCTTACAAAAAAAAAACTTTTTTCAAACATATTTATGCAAATGAAAATGGCAAAAAGGTCTGTCTTACATAAAGTACCCTAATTCAGGGTTTATAAGATGCATTTCTGGAAATACGTAGATAATTCAAATACCATAACAACCTATAGGTTTTAATACCTCTTAACCAATGGTTAGCGCTAACCATGCTTCGAGCAACTCAGCCCTGATCGATACCAAACTGAGAATCAAAAAATGCAACCGTGGACAGCTCTCGTCAGCGCGGTGTAGCACAGCAAAAACGTAGAACAACCAACGCGAGTCAGTTGTCTACCAAACCCACGTGGAAGTGATTCTGTGTGGGCATAATTACAGACGTTTGCCCACGTCAAAGCGCGTGTTTAGGGAACTTAAGCAACGATGACGGAAATGACAACGAAAGCGTCACTTGAAAATATAACTTCACGTTACTTCTACTACTTCGCGATTATTCCATTTGATTCACCTTCTAGTAGAAGGCTTCTACAATGTGGGCAAAGTATCCTGAAAAATGAAAAATTCACCGCCGTGTCCTCACGCTCACCACAAACCCTTGAATTTGGTCATTTCACGTTGCTGTTTTGCTGATGACGGCCAAGAAATGTGCAAAAACATATAACGCACGTGAAGAACGATTTGTTTTTGCTCATTAAACCTATTGTTTTGTGGCGTTTTCGTTGCCGTTGCTGTCGTCGTTGCTTAAAAGTGAAACAATGAACAAAGCGTCTGAAATATTATGTCGCTGTCGCAAAAAGCTAAGTGAGGAAAGGCAAAACTTTCGTTTAAGAGTACATGGCAAGACCATGTGAAAAAAGTACAGCATATCGGATCTAAAAACATCTACGGCCCAAATTAAAAGTAAAGAATAAAATCCAAGAAACCAAAAACGAAAACGCTGCAGGTATACGCAGGATCCTGGATATACCCGCAGCATTTTCGTTTTCGGTCCCTTGCACTTTATTATTTATAAGTAGATAACGTAGAAAGCACTTATTCGAGTGGGGGATGGGGAGTAGGAAGTCTTATCTATTCTTTCCAAATCATTGCAAAAAAAAATGTGAATTCTCTTTGTAATTTCTGTACAGCTCCCAGGGTCCTCTCAGTCTTCCTCCCTCGTCAGCGTTAATAGGAAAGTTCAACTCATAGACCCTTATCACACGGCAGCCATGTTGAGTCTCGGGAGAGTAAAATGCTTTGTGTTTGTACGGCAAATCTCGCACTGAATTCACGTCTGGCCCCGGGTGGGGGGGGGGGGGGGTTCTCCCTATAACTGCCTATACGGGGAGGCTCCACCCGAAAGGGGCACCTTTTTCACGCTTCAGGTCAGTATGAAAGGGTAGGGATTTCACGAGTTGAAGTATAAGAAAGGGTAGGGAAATCTGTCATTTAGAAATTTAAAAAGGCCTTTCATTATTATCCAATGAAAGGTATACGAAAGGAGTACCATTTGTCAATAGATGGTATACAAAAAGGCTACGTTTTCTGCCAAACATGGTATTTAAAAGGGTAAGTGGTGGGACCTCGGGGAGGAGCCTCCCCGTGTTAAATTTCTTTAAGTACCCCCCACCCCCCCCTTCGTGGCGTCTAGGCGAGGATTTTTATTCCCCTGGGCCTCAACACATAACCGCCGAGTGACAAAGGTTTATTGAAGGAGTGGGTGGAATGGGGGTTCAAGTTATCAAGATTTCGGCAGAGTGCTCATGGTTTGCTTTTTCCATTCTTTCCTTCTTTTGAAAGGCTGAGATTAGAGTCAGGGGTATGGAAAATGAGTTCAGAAAGTTTTGTTCCTATGTCGATGGCTGGAATCTTCCAGCGGATGGTAGAGTCAAATTGAAGCAGCTAGTACCAGAAGATCGGATGCTCCTCCCGGGACTGCAAGCGCAGTACAGGCTGATATCAGCTGAGGATTATGGACCACAGGTCAATTTTGTTTCTTATTATCGGGTAAACAGTACTACTGGGCTAAATGATGCTGCGCTGTGCGTTCTATACAAATAGGAAATAATGTATATATAATTTTTCCATGAAAGTTTTCAGCCCCGCCAAGTATAACAGGTTTATAATCAGGTTGTGGCGCTTGCAGCGACTGACAAGAAAGTTTAATGATCCAAAAGTTCAAGATTTCAAGTAGTGTCGCAGCGAAGCATTTAGGGACTACTTTACGGGTCGCAAAAATCAAAAGGTCAAGAGCCACGGAGAACCAAAGTCAGACGGTTAACGGTGATTTATTCCAACGAAAAAACGACCAGTAGTACAGAAAGGCCAAAATGCCAAATCGACCAACTATAACGACCAGCTAAACGACCAAACGGCCGTAAACTGAAATACAATACAACGAAACTCTACTAATTAATTAAGTCGAAATAGACGCGCAATCAAAACTAGGTCCTAGCGACGATAATGCCGCTTTTACAATTACACAAACAATTAACTAGCATAAAAAAGGTATCTTAAAACTAATCGAGATTCAATCAACAGTCGTACTCTAGAATAATGACCCAATAATATTAGGAACTGATTTAGAGCCTAGCGCCCTCTAACTTAAAACTTAGTGGGCGTTCCTTCCTGATAAATGTGTTTCCATCCAATTGACGCCTTTGGCGACTACGAAGCGATTAATCCCTCTTGTGGTTGATTGTACAATAATCCGTTTGCGTACATCCGCCCGTAATGAAATCTAACTTAACAAAAAAATAAAGATTACTTACATATCGGTCCCACCTGTGCCAATTGCAAGGATTCAAGAAAAACGCAAACCAAACTTCAATAGGCTATCGTAAGTGGCTCTCCGACAAAAGAGACGCCACAGCCGCTTTTATATGCGCGTGGGGACGCTAAAAGGTCCGATTACAAGACCAATCAAATCGAGAAAAATACGAATAAACATTGCAACTAAGGACAAGTAACTATGGTCTGATAAAGAAGGCCAATCAAATAAATGGGAACTGGTTATTGTCCTTAACACAGGTCCTTTGAGGGGATGCTTCATGCCGTTTTGTTACAGCGGGAAAATGAAAGCCCAAGAAGTTATCATTAAGAGACAATAAACTAAAGTTGAGAGAGTCCATTCCCTACTTACCTTGTTTTCGTCAATGATAAATTATTTTATATTATTTTCACATATTCACTCTCATGCAGCAAATATTATCGAGGCATCGTGGGGACTTTCTCAATTTTACTTTTTTTCCCTTTCTATTAGTGAGTATATATCATATCAGCTGATTATATTGGCGATTTTAATATTACAGAGTTATAATCATGTACATTTTTCAGGGTATAAAACGACCGGTTAAAAAAATTGCAAGTCTCCAGAAAAAAATATCACACTAGAGACGGATAACCCGTCTGATACATTTCCCGTCTAGGCGTGAATTCGAGACGGATACACAATTCAAATTTCCCTTGTCACTGATTCACATTAGACGGATAAAGCATGCCTTTGAAGCTCAGGCGCGGTTACCAATTCATTACAATGGCGGCCATCGCTTACTTCATGGCAAGGAAAAGAAAACTCGAAAGCAACTTATTATTTTATCGAAAAGTTTCAAGAACTGCAACTCTTGACACTCTTCAGAGCCGACCCTTCTGGATGTATGCATCAAGTAGCGTGCTGCTGGGGCAGTCCATAACGAATCCAAAAGGAATGGACGAAGAAATAAACCATCTTTGGTGGGAGAATGGTTATCACAATTGTACCGACGATCAGTTTAAGAAAAGGGTGAGGGGTAACGCGTGAGACATTCCAGTATATCCTTGGTGCCATTTCCGATGAAATAAGTAAGCAAATTTAAAGAGCCTACCTCTGCAGAATGTCAGCTAGGACTCAATTTGTATCGTCTTGCACACGGGTGTTCTTACAGTACTTTAGGGGACTTGTTTTGTGTCGCACCATCCACTGCTTGCACTATCTTTAATAGTGTAATTAACGTCATAATACGATCAATGTATGATGATTTGGTAACGCTGCCACAGAGCGACGAGGAATGGAAGAAAGAGTTAACTTCCTTTATAGACGACTGGGAATTCCTATGTGTGGGGGCGTGGGATGGCTTTCATGTCTACATCAATTGTCACCTGAGTAACTTCTTCAGTTTCGAAAAGCGTTACTCGGTGACAAACATGGGTTTGATTGCTTGAAATAAACGATTTCTTTGGGAAGATGTTGCAGCGCCAGGGTCAACGCATGACTCAACGCTCTTACAATCCACAGATGTATTCAATGCCATTGAAACCGGTCACTGCATACCTCATCAAGTTTAGGAATTACCTGGATATGGACAAATACCTTTTACAACAGTAGGTGATGCTGCGTTTCCTTCACGTTCATGGTTAATTAAAGCATTTCCAGATTCTACTAAAGATGCGAAGGAGAAGAACTTTAACACGAAGTTGAGAGGTGCTAGGGTTGTCTCTGAGCATGCATATGGTATGCTCAAAGGCAGATTGCGGATTCTCTACAGAAAAAAACTGAATGTAGAAGATCTAACATCAAACCTATCATAATGTTTTGCATTGCCCTTCACAACTTGTGTTTCAAGAGAAATGACCCACGCAATCCACGATGGAAACTTGAAGTAAACGATCTTCACATCATCAGAAAGGCTACTAAGAGAATGCAATATAGAAACCTGGCTCAAGATGTTCGACAAAAGATTTGTAGTTGGTTGTGGTCCTTGCAGGAGTAACTTTAAAACCACTCCCAGAGAATGATCAATCTGGTTTCCACTAAACAAAATTGCAGTAATATTTTAGAACAATAATATCAACTTTTTTAATTATTATTATAAGCCACTTCTATTAAAAGATTATAAGTCTCATTTTCTAGTTGAATCCTTTATGCTATAAACTGAACAGTAAGTATCATGGAGGAATTTATGACGGCCAAACTATAACTCCTTCTGTTGCTTTTTAACTTGACTGTCCCATACCATGGCATTTCCAAGTGTTTCTTTGACATAAAATTACAAAACGTAGTTAATATTAAAACGAACTCTTTGCCAAAGGTGTATGTGACCAGGCATGCATGGTCTTGTCTATCTTTCTACAACAATACATTTAAAATATTAAGATCCTTGTTTTAATCATACTATCAACCACTAGCCTGGAGAAAAAAAAAATCATAACATTGATATACATCAAGTGGCCTGTTCTAGATCTAATTTAAATATTAAAACAACAACACATTCTTTTTATTTTTCTAGTTTCTGTGGTTGAGTTTGTTTTGGGAATAAAACATTTTAACTTTACAACAACAAAATGGTGTCCAGATCATAGTTGTTCATAAAAAGGAATGCTTGCAGCTGATGTGGGATCACCACAATCAGTCATGTCATGCCAGGTATCCTGTTGCCGAGATACATGTGGGTAAGTTTGTAATCCAGGGGTACTCAAGTGGGTGGGTAAAGCCACAGAGGGAAGGCTTCGGCCTGCTCCAGATTTCATTAACAACTGGGCCATCTGCAATTCGTGCCTTCGGTTTGCTTCTGCCTGCTCTCTTTAAAAATTATGAAATAGCTCGTCCCTTTTCTTCTCTGACTCGAGCATGGTTGCCAGCCTAAGATCACTGTTTTTTTCTTGTTGAGACGAAAATTGTTCAATACTTTGAACCATCTGCCACATGGCTGCAGTTTGTGTCTTGGGTTGTTTTTTACTTTTCGACGCCACTTTCTCAACAGTTTTCTTTGCTAGCTTTTTCTGTGGTCTTCCATCACCATCCTCCTCTACCTCCTCATTTCTATCTTTACCACCACTAACGCTACTGTCAGTAACATCACCATCAGCCACGCTAACAGTAGATAAAAATACTTTTCGTCGAGCCATGTCACTGCTGTAGCTTACAACGCTCACTGAAGAAGAAACACTTTCGCACTCTTCACCTGTCGGGCTTTCATCTCCCGAATCTTCGTCTGAAACACGTAAGTCGCTTGCTTTATTGCTGACAGACAACATGTTATCGCAACTTTCGCTAAACAGTGGATCAAGAACATCATACCAGGTTGGTACCTCTGTATCTTTTGCTCCTAGCCCACTTCCAGTTTTAATCTTCGTGTT
Organism: Pavona decussata; assembly: GCF_977016875.1. Taxonomy (NCBI): domain Eukaryota; kingdom Metazoa; phylum Cnidaria; class Anthozoa; order Scleractinia; family Agariciidae; genus Pavona; species Pavona decussata. The sequence continues at coordinate 768,264 of NW_028145713.1, forward strand.
AATCCTCCTCCATTCCTCCTTTAACCACTTGTACTTTGCTCTAAGTTGGTCGACAGTAAAGAGATAATTTTCATCCTCGGCATATTTACCTTCTTTCTCTAAGGCATCTTCGAACTCTTCTAGTATCTTCCTTAAAACGTTTTCATTGGCACTCTTCTTCGAAGCAAGAGTTTCTACGACAAGAGCCCAAGGCTTGTCTCTGCCTTCCAAACAGGATAACACAGTTGCAAAAATGAACGTTTGGTCTTCGTTCCAAGTGTTCTTCTTTAGCTTTTTCGCTTTGCTTCGTGGTTTATCTTTCGATTCCTTCTGGCGTTTGGCTTGGACAGCTTTGGGCGCCATGTTTTATTTCCCAAAGTGCAGTGCGTTCCTTCTAGTTCCAAGCTTTTCCGGAAAAAAATGAGACAAGTTCGTCCGTCTGATGTGAATTCAAGACGAACTATCCGTCTTAGACAAATAATCCGTCTTTAGTGTAAAAACGGCCAATGTGTTGATTTACAAGCTATTGTTGTAATCGTGACTTGCTGGTTCATGGTATACTTGGTGGTGTGTGCTTTTGTGGTTTTACAACAATTAAAAACGATTTGCTGCAGTCACTTCATGGTACACTACACTTCAACAAATGCTTCTGCACGTACCCTTTGAAACGATCTTGAAGACTTGTACGACACCAACGCAACGATAGATACACACCGAAGAAGATCAAACGTACTCTTACCTCCAAATCTGCATGGGTGATTAATTACAAATTCTGGATCCATTTGGAACTGAATAATTAGGAAAAGTGTTAAATCAAGTAAACCCGGAGATCATTTGTCTCTCGACTCAATCATTGTGATTAAATTATCTTTTCAGGTTTGTTGTAGTCAACTCAGCTTAGTAATGTACGGCCAGAACAGCTGATATCTACCCATGGATACCATACCATATCATACCATACCACGCCATACAACACTGTACCATACCATATTATACCATGTACCATGCATACCATGCCATGTCATACCATACCATGATTGCCGTATCATAACATGCCCGCATATTATACCATACACCATAACAAACAATACTATACCATACCATACACCATACCATACCATACCATACCATACCATACTGACCACACTATGCTAGGCCATAGCACGTCATGCCATGCCATCCCGTACCATCATTTGCTGCCATTATTACTCACTGGTACCAAATATTCTGATTTAAAAAAATATTAGAATGATACGGATGTTATCAAGTAATAATTGAATTGAAAACCATCCTAGAGAGAGTCCAGCGATAAGCAAATCGGTGGATTCTAAGATCCAAAATCGGAGAGATTTTCGTATAAGGATAGGCTCCAGGTTTAGGACTTTTATTTTTAAAATACTGAGAGAGTTAAGGGATCTTGCATTTTTTCATAAATGTTTTCACAATACTACTGACTTAAATGTCAATCAATTTGTCACTTTCGTTTCTCATGGACGGTCTCGCTCCCTGAATCCTTCTATAATACTGAAACCAGCTCGCTGCACAACCTCAACTTTTCAGGCTATTACTTTCATAGAATTCTTAACCTCTGGAATATTGCGTGTAACGTAGCCTCCCACGACATTTTGCCAGCCTAGAAATGTTTAAACGTTTTCTGCACGTCACTTATGCCAGTTTGTTGGACTCCACCGTATGATATTGATGTGCCTTGTTCATGGTCTCTTGCAAGAGACCGTCCTTCCCACCGTGCTTAACTAAGGATTTCTTACTCTATCTTTTATGTTTTAATGATGTTTAAGGGGTTGCCTCTCGCATTGGTCTCGTTGTCCCGTTTTGCGCAATACCCTTTGGATCACTCATTTTTTAAATTGTATTTCAGAATCTGTTTTGTTCTTTGTATTTAGTTTGATGTGTTCAATAAATCTGATAAAATAAAATAAAAATAAAATAATTTAATTATTTCTTTAGGATGCCTGTGGTCCAGCTGATAGCCCAAGCTATCTGGTAAGACTTAAAAATGAAGCTTTAGAGTCCCTTCGTCAGATTAAACGTGAAATGGAAACGAAAGGATACTTGAAGCTCGACATGTGGTGCCACTTTGGAACGGCCATCGTTCGGGGACCTGATGAAGGAGGTTAAAGTATCTTCTTTAGTATTTATAACGTTTTTTACGAATTGCCAAAATAGAAATTGAAAGGTCTACCTTGATAAAGACAAAAGTTGCATTTAATTCACTGAAGATGCAATCGTCAAATGTTTCTCAGTCATTGTTGTCAATGATCATGATAACCACGTTATTTTGTGAATACTTAGCGCCATTTCTGGTTCTTTGCGTTAACTTTCGTGTGGTGTCGCTCATTTACCACTGATATCTGTCATGGCAAGGAGAGAAAAGTCCCTGTAACCTCGCTCGTGTGTTGGACAGTTTGGGAGAAGTTGTATTTTAGGTTGATGTAACATGTTTTTATTTGTGCATACTTTGAAGTAAGACGTCTATTCGTGACGGATCGTCACAGCAGTGGTGGATGCAAGAACAAATAGAGAAACTAGGGAAAGGGGAAAAAATGAAAAATTAGTTACCAAAAGAATCTGACAACCAATTAAAAGTAATATATTTGTATAGCTATCTCTTTACTTTCACTCCGGCTGAATTGACTTTAATACCTTCTGTTATAGAGGAGGCTGAGGAGGGAGAATGGACTATTGACGAAGCAACAGAAAAGTTTCAGTCATCAGGCGAAGAAGGTTACTGGAGAACTGCATTCAACCAAGGAGTGACTCTGGATGAGAACATTTTCCAGGACTATGATTGTAACAAGACTTCAGAGGAATATATAGCAAGACATGATCTGACATATTTAACGCCATGTGGTCACGAACTAAGGTGTAAGGTAAGACAAAATGGATCCTAATATTTAAATCTGTCTTTCTAAATTCTATAAGTGGTTTACAAGATGAGATATCATAAGTAATATGGCGTCAAGCTATGTTTCAATAAAACTAGGTGTTTTCTCCAACAATGCAAACAGCTAACAAAAGCACACGCAGACATTTTTAACCTATCACATTCTACGTGCATAGCATGAAAGATTTCATTTTCAGCGTTTGTTTAATTATGATGGTGACAAACATCGCTATTTTGATGACGTCATACTTCCCTCTGAAGCGCTATTACCCATAATATTAACTTTAACCTGGACAACACATCACAGACTATTATTTGTGAGGTGGAATCTTTTAAACTATATTAAAATAATTAAAAAAAAACAACGCGAGTTTAGGGATGCGTGGGTTTGCTTGTACGTCACAGAATTAGTGGACAAAGAACGAACTTTCAAATCAAGTTATTCTGGTCCTTTATGGATGATTTTCTTTGCAACATGCAGAATTCAATCAATGATTCAATCATTTAATAATTCAATCATTTATTATAACATTAACAAGTACAGTAAAGTTCCCACCCGAAAGTAGCAATGCTAATCGTGTCTGGTGGGGCAGAAAGATAAATACACCAAGACTTTCAAAAGCAGAAAAAGGAAAAAAAATTACAGTACAATATAATATAGGGAGAGAAAATTATACAACAGTATAATAAGAAAAAAGATAAGTGATTTAATATAACAGAGGCTTATTCTAGTGTTATTTAGGTTCCATAAAACCGGCAGTCATTTCAGCAGAAAATGAAAAGAAAAATTACAATACAATACAGTATAGGAACAGGAAACTCTGTTGCGAAAGCTATCTGAACTAAACCCTTGTACTAGCCGGCCTGTTTGAGATATTCTATCATAGGGTGTGTTACTACTATATAGTGTGAGGAAATGATAGTAGTATGTCAGCAGTTATATATATTAAAAATTAACCCCATTTGGGTACAGATAACGGTAAAGGTATGGGTAAATCATTATTTTTTGTATAGCAAAAGTTTTCCCAGCAAGCCAATTGTAAGGAATGACTTGACTTGAACGTTGGCGGTTTTACTTTAAAAACAAAGCTGAGTTTTGAACAAACCAATCCGTGTTGACTAACAGGGTCAAGACTAGGCAAGTCTATTGTTCCTCCCTCCCCTATTGTTTAAGAGTGCGCTAATTACTAAACCTATCCACCTATCAGTATGCAGGGAGACAGTTATACATATTAATGATTAAGCTATACCTATGCCGTTACCTTTACCCAATCTGGGTTGATTTTTAGCATATATAACTACTCTTCTCGTTAAACAGGTGTGGGTCGCAAGAAAGAATGTTGCGCAAAAGTTGGAGGACATAGAAATTCCTTTCAATGACGTAAAAAATATCTTAGAGGAAGTACGATTTGAAGATGATGCAACACGGTCGCGATGCCGAGGGTGGCTGGTGCTACCATCCAGAAGATATCTACTGGCAGATATTTTATTTCCTGGTTGTGAATTTGACTTCAGACTGACTATTCGTGGAAGAACAGGTATGTTTAAGCATAATTAGGTAGATTTGTTATAACCTGGAATGGAAATTAAATTTAATGACAAAGTAACAGTAGAACAATTATTGTGAAATGTGATATAATAGAACTAGTTAGAACTGCAGATGAAAGATTTAACATATTGATTTCTTCTTCCGCAGTTCAATTATATGAATTTTCATTTACTCGCTTCCATCTCATCATCTCCACAGGTATATTACGAATTGAAAAAACAAAAAACAAAAAACAAAAAAAAAAAACACTGCACCAGTATCGCAGAGGTCATGTGTTCGAATCCCGTTCAAGCCTGATTGTTTTTCTTTTCTTTAGTTTTTCTTTTCGCAAACTGCTTCACTACGCAGTAAAGAGTGCGTATATAACTGCAATGATCATTCACTTATTGATTCCTTCTTCCGCTGTTCAAATGTATGATTCTTTATATATTCACTTTTCAGATGAATCTCTCTCTTAGTTATGAAATGAGGCACATTTGTAAGTTTCATCGCAAAAAAAACAAGCCTGAACACTGAAAAAAATTAGCCTGGAATGGAATTCGAATCCGTGCTCTTCCACACTGGGAGCACATACAGACTGTCACTGGTCTGTCTCCCTGACTTCCGACCTCCCTTCTTCGCCTCTTTGGCTCAGTCTGTACGGCAAGTTTCTATTCAAACTTGGAAATACCTTGCTGCACAGCCTGCTTCCAGGCCGAACGATCGGAGGCCAAGGTTTCCCATTTGTTGAGGTTAATTTCCAAGGCCTTCAGATCCCTTTGCGTACCCTTCGTTATACGGTGTAATACCTTTGAACCGAACTACCAAGTCGTATGAGTGCGTCATTTTGTGAGTTCGTAATATGCCGAAAGAAGATAGAAAGCGGAAGCAGAATATATGAAACATCAAATATTTTAGTCGTGTGAAAATTCAGAAATTTATGTGGAAACAATTTGGTGTGATCAGTGTAAAAGAAAAGAAGCAAAAAAAAAAAAAAAATAATAATAATAATAATAATAATAATAATAATAATAACAACATTACGAACTTAGAGAAAGACGGTTCCCATTTAGCTTGGTTACACCTCAATCTACAACTTCGTGGATGTAAACGGGTTTGAATCAAGATAGCGATACGGCCAAGCTGATATGGAACTGGTTTTAGCTCATCTTAATGTTCTCCTATTGGTTTTTTTTATTTCTTTTTGTTAAATTCTGGTTGTTTACTTAAGGATTTGGGAAATGCAAGATATCGAAGATGGCGGATCCAAGATAGCCGCTGTTTTTCCTCACAGGAGGGAACCTCTCTGGAGACACTTTTTGTCCTCAAAATAACATTGCCATAGCTTTAATAGTCCCGGATGACTGATGGAGGGGGACACAGGAGATAGGAGTTAATTTGTGCTCGTAAAAGTGCGATAGTTACTGATTTCTCAAGTAATAACAAATGGCAGATTCCATCACTCCACAAAACCTATCCAACGACGAGTTCTCTTGCAGAGTTAGGGGAGGACACAACAAACTAACGAGTAACGAGAAGTTTCAGCGACCTATCTTATTAAAAATAAATAAATAGATAAATAAAAACAAAATGCAGTAAAATACCGGCATAATTTCTACTATTCACTCCACAAGAAATTCGAAATAATTTATACTAAACTACAGAACTAGTAGTGACCCACTTATTCAATGGGAGAGGATTTAATTTCATATATATCAGAGGAGATCAAATACAAAACAGAGGAAATCCACTGTAATTACATCAGGGTTGTTATTTGTTTGCTATAGAAAGCGGAATGGTCATAGACTATGTCCCCAAGGAAGAAGCAAGACGTGTTTTGTCTACATACCTTTCTGAGATAACCGTGACGGATCAAGATGCAGGAACGGAACTTCATCTTCCAGAGATGAATAAACCTGAAGGGTATCACTTAATCCACAAACGATGTTCCAGACGATCTCTGTATGAAACTAGGGAAGATTTCGCTATCATGTTCTCAGAAGAAAGCACGTGGCGAAGCGACGGGATAACAGAGGAGTCCAGAGAATCGGTATCTATAACTAAAAGGAAATATAGTCATAGGCAAAAATAGGATTCCTGAAACAAACAGCTATTACAATAAAGTTTGTCACTAAAAGTGGAGTTCAGGAAAGTTTGTGTAGAACGGACATTGAAGAGAAAGGATACCAGCGCATGTGCAGTTGGCCAAAAAACCAGCTGAGACTGAGTGTTTCGTGACCTTCAAGGAAATGCTCCATGCTCCATTTTCTCACTTAATAAATTTCATGAGATTTGGCTGAGGACTACTTCAGGAAAAAAGGAAGTGGTCAATTGCGAAAAAATTGATGTTTAACAAAAATTTAAAATAATAAGGATTTAACTTGAAAACACTAAACGAGGAATTGTCAAAGATCCCTCTGTTAAAACATTTACGGGAAAAGTTTCAACAACAAGAACTCCTATTGACCGAATTTTCTGCAAATAAAAGAAAAATAATTAATTTTTCCTGTTGGTTCATTAAGTAAGTCGTGTTTCCACGACATCGAACTCAGGTTAACTAACCCAATAACAATGCCCTCTGTTTGAACTTACGTTTTGCGAGTTTTGAGTGCTCAGAAATGTAGCTATAGGTACAATTAAGCTGTTTTCAGGCACCTTAAGGACGGTGCCTACTTTTGTTACTTCGCATACGTTCTGCGCAGAAATACTCGGGTTTCCTATGGGTGGTGCCTACTAAGACAGGGATATTTTTTTGCGCGGTTTAAAACTATGCGGAGGAAGCAGAACTTAGCAAGTGCCCTTGGTATCCAAAAGGAAAATTTGGGGTAACTATGCATTTTTCAGGGATAACGTTGCTTCAATTTGAAAAAAATTAAAAACACCTTACATTGCTTTGTATTTTACTTTTTTTTTTTTTTAGAATAATTGTTGGTTAATTATCTCTAAAAATGCATGGTCCTCCCCCCCCCCCCCCCCCGCCCATTTTTTTCATTATTTTGGATTTCAATACCCCTTGCAACAACTGCTTTTCCCGCGCACTAACATGCCATAAAAAATACTTCTTTATTAGTAGGCACCGTCCTTAAAGTAAAACCCATTCTTTGCTTCTTTTCTGACAGACCGACCTCCATTTGCACTGCAAAGAGTGGGACAAGATACTCAGGAGTGGTGACTGGCAACCAGAAATAATAACAGAGAAGATTCCGGAATTCTTTCAGTTTGTGAGGAAGGTTCAGGATTTTGTTCTTCGAAAAATGAAGAGGACCAGTAATGATAAGCTATAAAGGCATTTTGCGTCTTTGGTCTGTAAAACAAGCTTTGGTCTCAAAGGCATACCACAGGGCGAAGGGGGGGTAAAATTTGACTGTACGCAAATCAATACAAATTTAAAAGTAAAAATAGGCCGGCTGAGACGTATTTTAGTCAAATTTCGAAACCCCTATGAATTCTCACATTTGGAACAAAAAGGCTTCGTCTTTTAGCAAGTTGGACCGAAATAATATTTCTCCAGATATATATTGAAAATTTAACCAGTAAGTTTCTTGCTTGCGTAATACTAGGCACGTGGTTGGACAGTCCCAGCAGGTTTAAGGGGGGAAGAATAGTCAGGAAAAGAAAGAACTGAAAGCTAGCACGAGGTCGAAACTCGAAAGTGTTAGCTCAATTCACTCATTTTGTACATTTTGTTAATCACAAACTTCAATGTTGTTGTTGTTTTTTTTTTGTTTGTTTGTTTGTTTGTTTTTTTCAATTTATTGTAGAAACGGCATCGTTCTTGGACACTACTTGGGCAATAAATAGTTATAAACTTCTGATGAGAAACGATTTTGAGAAACATTTCAACAAGAAAATTAATTTATTTATTTTCTCACTTTCAATACCTATAAATATGCGTTTCCGTTATTTCCATTTTTACTCATTTGACAATGACGATATGAAGTCGTCGAAACGTCATGTTATTTTATTATCGTTAATTTTCTTGTTGAAATAAATAGTTACCAATAAAAACAAAGAACCGTGTACTTCAGCTTCCATTATAATAAACTGCCCTCCACCACCAAAGTTAACAGAGTTTAATTAATGGTGTCGGTCATTTGTTATAATTAGTAAAATCATTACTCCACAGCTGTGATTATAACCACGTGAAAAATGAAGCTTACCTTGCCACTGTGCACGTGTCTTCCAGATGATCTTCTCAACCTCTATAGTGCTGTAGGTTTCTTGAAAAAAAAAAAACGGCGTCGTCTTTCTTTCATGTAATCAGCAGAAAAGAGCTATCCTTTATGTGAACGATTGGATCCCTCGAACATTCAAGGAAAGTAATTAATAGATCATTTCCGATATTTTAAAATTCTAGCTTGCCTACGAGAGGGCATTAATGGGGTGGAGGCATTTACAGTTGACGACTAATATTTTTGGCTTTTCTACGGCTAACGGTTAATTTCTCTCCCTTACGGTAAACAGACATTTGGCCAAAACAAGTCAGTTGCTTTACTTAGTTTCCATTGTTGCAAGATAAATTATTAAGGTCTCTAGGTCTCTAACGACCTTTCCCGGATGAAAAAAAAAAGCTGAAATAGGGTGCATCAACCACTAAAAAAGACACAAAAAGTCCTAATAAGCGATCTTGACAATCTCTAAAATGCAAATTGTGGATAGCAGTTTTTGTCTTACGATTTACTATTTTTTTTACAACTAGCAGTTAAAATTGTCCATTTTTAATGCCTAACGTCTTAGATATTTGGTCGTTTTACAACTAACGATTTGAGACCCTCCTACGAGGCTTGGGGGGGGGGGGGGGGTAAAACAACAGAAATTAATTATTCGTCTCTGAACCTCAGTGTAATTTCTGTTGTTTTATCCCCCAAGCCCCGTAGCCAATGTTTCTAGGTGCAGAGCGCTAATGCCAAATGTTTCGCATAGAATTAATTGCACATACATTAAACAAAGTAAAACAAGCTTGAGACACAAAGAGGTACCTTTTAACGCATAAACATGACAAACATAACACTAAACATATACATTTGTTCTAAGTTGTGATTGTATGAGAAGATAGTTTGACAGTAAACTAGGTTGTAAACAGGAAACAAAGGTGCCAGTTTGAAACCTTGCATATATTATCCCGCACTCGTGCGCTAATTTATTTCATTTGATTGATTACATAGATAGAATGGAAATAAAACACATTAGTGGTTTAAGGAAAGTGATGCTCCTTATTTTTGATGTATAAACTAAGATAAGTGGCTTTTCGTGCGACACGACGTTATAATTATTTATAGCGAGGCAAGTTTTGCGCCGAGAACCCAAGTTGCGACTCCCTAGGGGATCTTGAGGCACGCTCCCCCAGACAATATTGAAATTTAGTATATACAATAGAAGTGAATAGTGTTTCTCGAGTGTGCTGATTGGCTAGCTCGGAGGTTATTAGCCAAGTACTATTCACCTCCGCGCAGCCGAAGAAAAACAAAATGGCTTCCGTTTCGCTACCGAGCAGCCGAAGAGAGACAAGATGGCTTCCGTTTCGCCACGGTCACCAAAAAGGAAATTATTTCGATAAACGAGGCAGCTGGTACAAAGAGTAGAAAAATGGCAACAAAATTTGGTTGACGGCATTAAATGGTAAGTTATTTCATCTTTCCAACCTCATATTCTAAGGCGAAAAGTCAAAGTTACCGTAAATTATCTAGCATTATAAATATAAAAGATGAAACATCTAATGATTTGCAGCATTGCTTGAAGACGAGAGAAAACAGCCATTGAAGAAATGACACCCAGGCAGTTAAACAAGTTCCTCCAGAGCTTCTAGTTATCCGCAGGAAAGCGAGACGGGAATTTTATATCATAAGAAATCTCTTACCACGAATGAGCATCGCACGGCGAGATTTTCACCAGCTTAATTTCCGACCGTATGTCGGTATAATTATTGTCAGAAAGCTAAAAGAAAGTATTTTTTTGGTCCACAAGTAATTCAGCTTGTGTGGTATATACTAAAACAATTATTCACCTCGGTGTTGGTGAAAGTGGTGGGCATTTACCTCGCATTCATCACTATTCACCTTCCCTTCGGTGAATAATTAACTTCAGATGCTCCTCTTTTTAGCATTTCTTCGTAGATATTTCCTCAGCAGTACAATCTCTCTCAAGCGTAAATTGCTAGCCTTTTATTGTTTATAGGTATCTAAACATTACATAGTACACTCGCTCCTAGACCGTGCCATCTTTGAACCAAATATTACACTTAGCCTACTTCCTTCCTGCTCCCTCGGTTGTTACGACTTAGGGATATGTGGGAGGAGCACCAATGAATCATTGTTACCTCTTGTTCTGTATGTTTTGCGTCAATGGTTCGCATTCCACTTAGGCCGTTTAAGATATCGAATGCGTGATATTTCTTACAGCATTTCTTGTTCTGATCAAGCTGTTTAGTGATAGGATCTCAATCATTGTTTGTACCATGTACTAGTAGGCTTTATCTTGCAATTTTTGTACTGCTGGGCCCGCATATATTAGTTCTCGTTGTAAGATGTTATGGCTCTATGTCTCTTTGTTCGGCCTTTTAGCCGGTTGTAGAGCTGTGCAACAAATAAAACACGGTCGGCTGAAGTCTGTTTAGGGTACGGCTGTGTTCAGTTGCCATCGCCTTGCGACTCCACTTCGTTTGTGTTTTGGGAGATCAGTCACGGTTAATTCATCCTTTTTCTCTTCGCCAGTCTTCCGACTGTGTTTTGAATATGCCATTATTTGAAAAGACAAGAACAATGTTATCCTCTCTAGTACAATAGATCTCATTAGTTGTCGGGAACAGCTTTGTGACTTGCTCTTAACAAAATGCCGTATTTCGCGTGGCATATTGAGCCTAGTCGCAAAACAAACAGAACAGGAGGTCAAATTCAAAATGAAGAGAAAGCGAAAGGCGCCACGGAAGTCATAATTCACAATAAAGAAATGACGTTTGATATTTTAATTTGAAACAAGCGACCCCGGTTAAATGCAGTACAGGGCTCTACTTGAATCCTCCAGTTCATAGTAAGCTCGCTATAAATTTACACAAGAGAAGCTGAGTTGGTCCCGAATGACGGAAAGATTTAGCGGCGAACATGGAGTACGAGTTATGGAGGCCCTTCCACATTCATTTAACCAGAACTTAAGACTATTGCTTCAGATGTATGACAACGGAAAGTACAACTTTAACAGAGCTGAACCGGTTCGGATTTCTGCGCACACACCATTCGACATTGTTTGCCCCCGCATTGCCCATCGTAAATTATCCCGCTTACATGCGTCGATGTTCATCGAGTACTGAAAGAAACGAATACTTCAGTTTGAACTTGAACTGTATGAAACGAAGTCTCTCCGCTTTTCTCGGCTTTGTTTGATCGGGTTCTGTTCGATCGAGTTTAAAAAGTGTTTGCATTTAATATTTTTGACGTTTTTGATGAATATAAATAAAATTTATTTGGTTAATCACAGGAGTAAGTGGCAAGGCTAACAGCCGGGGGGATTCGTTAAGGAGTTACGAAGTGTTAGAGTTGAAGACAAGGATAGTTAAACTATATATATTATTAATCGCGTTGAGTTTGTCAGGAAGATAAGTGTCGCCTGAAAACGACAATGGGACGGGATCGTGGAACACTGCAATTATAAGTGAACGGCTAACTGTAAAGCGGTGATAGACCAAACCTGTTTATTGGCGCGTTCGTTTTTGGCAGCAACATTTGAACGCTTTCTTTCATTTTCTGCAACCTAAATAAAAAATGTCTTAGTTTTAAGTTAACGTTTTATGGAAGTAAAAATGTTTGAGATGTGAGCACACTTTCAACGCCAAATTTAAACATAAAAATAGCCCAAATTTTGATATCAGTGCACGAAATATTTTTCTTGATCAAATAAGCCTCTCAATTTTCAAGTTATCAGTAGTCTCTAACTTTGCCTCGTAAGAATCAAAATATGAACGGGATAATTGGTAACTGATATTTAGGACTTGTTGCTGTATTGTAGACGTTGTTACTCCACTTATACGTTGCTGTTACAGGAAAACACGCTGCAATTAGGCCGATTATTTAAGCGAAGTTTAGACAGCGTTTATGAAAGTCGTCGTCTAACCCATGTTTCAACCATGAATATCGATTATTTAAACGTTGTTTCTCCATAACTGTGTTTAGACCGCGTCTAAACATCGACAAAGGAACAACAGGAAAATAGACCTGCTCACGGGTAGGTTTAACCACTGCTTAACAGCAATTTCATGATCGGCCATTTTGAAATGGACGGACTACTGCGCTACAAACAGTTAAGAAAGTACTGACACTTGAGTTTCAGCTACCTCCCACACCAGCATCCTTGCATCTTTATCATGTCCCGTTTGGATTTTAGGAGTTGAATTTGTTCAGAATTTCTTTCCAAAGCTTTGCTTTCTTCGTCATTGATTTTCTTTGGTGCATTTATTTTTCACATCTGGAAATGCTCTTCCCAATTATATTCCGCCAATAAAAGTTTTTCTTCTTCGCTAGAGTTGAGGTTTACCTTGGTGTAAGAGCCTGACGGGTTTTTCCTTGTGTCGTAGGTTATTGTTTTCCTTCCCTGTCAGTATTGTTTCGACGTCTTTGTTTCCTTTGTTTTACAAAAGCTGTGAGTTTTATAGGTTCTTAAACCGAGGGAAAGCCTAAAATTGATTGTTCGACCGGATTTAGGAGCCATATTCAGTCAAACAGAGAATATCAAAATGTGCATACAAATAATTCAACAGCCGGACAATGTATTCCTTTGTGAGGACGTTGTTTAGCCATTGACAGGAAAAAAAAAACACAGTTCAGTCGCGTTTTAAAAATGTATTTTAAACATCGTTTAACCGTTGTCTATTGAGACAACGTCTAAACCGCGAATTAGCCGTAAACAAGGGCCAACTTAAATTTCGTGTAAATAATCGCAGTTTTGAAAATAAAAAGATATACAAACAGCATTATCTGAACTTTTAGGGGGGAGACTGAGCAGTGTAGCATTAAGCTTGCGCATTTTTGTGGGGGAAAGTAAACGCATAATGTATATCATTTATGTGCGGCTCAACTTAAGCGGCAACTGCAAACAATGTAAAAACAATGACTAAGAGAGTCCTACATGTGTTTGAATATATTTTGGCTTTAATTTTTCTTTGAATATTTTATATTTAACCAGTTTAAAGGGAACAACTCGTACTCTGCTCCAGCGCATTTTGGAAACAAAAATACGAAAACTTGAAAAAACACGAGCCTAACATTTTTCAAGTTTCAATCCATTCCGAAATACTCTGTCTCTGGCCAGAGGCACTACTCGACAGTGTTATTGCAGTGGGGTGATAATTTACAACAAAACTAGACAACTATTTGTTTTTGTTTTTGTTGTCAGACCGACATTTTTGGGTTTTGAAATGACACCAAATTTTCGTGATACTTTCCCTTTAAGCTGGCGCACTTTTCTTGGGGAACGTAAACGCATAATATATAAAATTTATCTGAGGCCCAATTTGAGCAGCAGCTGCAAATGATTGTAAAAACAATGACTAAGATAGTCCTGCACGTGTTTGAATATACTTCGTCTTAAATGTTTCTTTGAATATTTTATATTAAACCAATTCAATGCATATGTTTAGTAAACACAGACTAAAGGATTTTATTTTTTGTGCATGGTGGTATGAGAAAATAGTTCGAGAGAAAAGTTAGTTGTAAACAGAAAATAAACGTGTTGCTTCGAAACCTTGCCTATCATGCCGTTCTCGTGCGCTTAATTTATTTCATTTATTTGATTACATAGATAGAATGGAAGTAAAACATTTTAGTGGTTTAAGGGAAGTGGTACTCCCTACATTTTTCAAAATGAAAAAATAAATAAGTGCTTTGTTTGTAGTGGAAATGCTCGACTAGAGGCACTCCACTCAGAAATAACGGGAAACAAATAATCAAATTAAACATATAACAGGTTAAAAATTCCAATACGCAAGAGGCAAACCAGCTGGCTATAATTGGTAATTGATATTTAGGACGTGTTGCTTTATGACAGAAGATGTTGTTTCTTCACTTATACCTACGCTGTTGTTACAATGAAAAGAAGCTGCAATGAGTTTTTTTTTTTTTTTTTTTTGTGGGGAGAGAGGGGAAGAGACTGAGCATTTTAGTGGGAGAAATGAAGCATTAAGCTGGCGCACTTTTGTTGGGGAAAGTAAAGACATGATGCATATGATTTATGTCCCAACTTGAGCAGCAGCTGATAATACTTTAAGAACAATGAGTAAGATAGTTCTGCACGTGTTTCAATATATTTTACCTATCAGGCCGTTCTCGTGCGCTTAATTTATTTCATTTGATTAATTACATAGATAGAATAGAAATAAAACATTTTACTGGTTTAAGGGAAGTGATATTTCTTACTTTTTTCAAAATTAAAAAAAAATCAAATGCTTTGTATGTAGTGGAAATGCTCGACTAGTTTACAGGCGCTACGCTCAGAAATAACGGCAAACAAATAATCAAATTAAACATATAACAGGTTAAAAATTCCAACTGGCAAGAGACAAACCAGCTGGCTATAATTGGTAATTGATATTTAAGACGTGTTGCTCTATGGTACACGATGTTGTTTCTCCACTTATACGCTGTTGTTACAATGAAAAGAAGCTGCAATGAGTTTTTTTGTGGGGAGAGAGGGAAAGAGACTGAGCATTTTAGTGGGAGAAATGAAGCATTAAGCTGGCGCACTTTTGTTGGGCAAAGTAAACACATAATGTATAGGATTTATGTTCCAACTTGAGCAGCAGCTGCAAATACTGTAAAAACAATGACTAAGATAGTCCTGCACGTGTTTGAATATATTTTGTCTTTAATTTTTTTTTTAACTATTTTATATTTAACCAGTTCAATGCATATGCTTAGTAAGCACAGACTACAGGATTTTTTTCTTTGTGCATGGCACTATGAGAAAATAGTTTGAGAATAAAGTTAGTTGTAAACAGAGAATAAACGTGTTGCTTCGAAAACGTTGCCTATCATGCCGCTCTCGTGTGCTTAATTTATTTCATTTGATTGCTTACATAGATAGAATAGATAGATAGAAAAATAGTCCATCTCAAACAGATCGCACAATAACTTTCTGATAAAAAGACTCTCTCCAGTACTGTTATTTCGAATTTCTGAGCCAAGGTGAAACATTGGTAATTTCTTCTTGTTTCCATTAAAGTTCCCTTACATGTTTATGTCACCATTTAAGTTGCCTCATGTTAGGGTGTTTTTCTTTATCAGATGAATACGGTACAATCTATTAATTTTACATCATAAGACTTGTTTTCATGATCAGTCGACCAAAGTCGACCAAGGTTAGTCTTTTCCACTGATCCATTAAAAGATAACAGTGTGATGCGCCCTAATTGTGCGTGCAAATATTTTAAAAATAATAACTAAGATAGTCCTGCACGTGTTTGAATATACTTCGTCTTAAATGTTTCTTTGAATATTTATATTAAACCAATTCAATGCATATGTTTAGTAAACACAGACTAAAGGATTTTATTTTTTGTGCATGGTGGTATGAGAAAATAGTTCGAGAGAAAAGTTAGTTGTAAACAGAAAATAAACGTGTTGCTTCGAAACCTTGCCTATCATGCCGTTCTCGTGCGCTTAATTTATTTCATTTATTTGATTACATAGATAGAATGGAAGTAAAACATTTTAGTGGTTTAAGGGAAGTGGTACTCCCTACATTTTTCAAAATGAAAAAATAAATAAGTGCTTTGTTTGTAGTGGAAATGCTCGACTAGTTTAGAGGCACTCCACTCAGAAATAACGGGAAACAAATAATCAAATTAAACATATAACAGGTTAAAAATTCCAATACGCAAGAGGCAAACCAGCTGGCTATAATTGGTAATTGATATTTAGGACGTGTTGCTTTATGACAGAAGATGTTGTTTCTTCACTTATACCTACGCTGTTGTTACAATGAAAAGAAGCTGCAATGAGTTTTTTTTTTTTTTTTTTTTGTGGGGAGAGAGGGGAAGAGACTGAGCATTTTAGTGGGAGAAATGAAGCATTAAGCTGGCGCACTTTTGTTGGGGAAAGTAAAGACATAATGCATATGATTTATGTTCCAACTTGAGCAGCAGCTGATAATACTTTAAAAACAATGACTAAGATAGTTCTGCACGTGTTTGAATATATTTTGTCTATCATGCCGTTCTCGTGCGCTTAATTTATTTCATTTGATTAATTACATAGATAGAATAGAAATAAAACATTTTACTGGTTTAAGGGAAGTGATATTTCTTACTTTTTTCAAAATTAAAAAAAAATCAAATGCTTTGTATGTAGTGGAAATGCGCGACTAGTTTACAGGCGCTACGCTCAGAAATAACGGCAAACGAATAATCAAATTAAACATATAACAGGTTAAAAATTCCAACTGGCAAGAGACAAACCAGCTGGCTATAATTGGTAATTGATATTTAAGACGTGTTGCTCTATGGTACACGATGTTGTTTCTCCACTTATACGCTGTTGTTACAATGAAAAGAAGCTGCAATGAGTTTTTTTGTGGGGAGAGAGGGAAAGAGACTGAGCATTTTAGTGGGAGAAATGAAGCATTAAGCTGGTGCACTTTTGTTGGGCAAAGTAAACACATAATGCATATGATTTATGTTCCAACTTGAGCAGCAGCTGATAATACTTTAAAAACAATGACTAAGATAGTCCTGCACGTGTTTGAATATATTTTGTCTTTAATTTTTCTTTAAATATTTTATATTTAACCAGTTCAGTGCATATGCTTAGTAAGCACAGACTACAGGATTTTTTTCTTTGTGCATGGCACTATGAGAAAATAGTTTGAGAATAAAGTTAGTTGTAAACAGAGAATAAACGTACGTGTTGCTTCGAAAACGTTGCCTATCATGCCGCTCTCGTGTGCTTAATTTATTTCATTTGATTGCTTACATAGATAGAATAGATAGATAGAAAAATAGTCCATTTCAAACAGATCGCACAATAACTTTCTCTTAAAAAGACTCTCTCCAGTACTGTTATTTCGAATTTCTGAGCCAAGGTGAAACATTGGTAATTTCTTCTTGTTTCCATTAAAGTTCCCTTACATGTTTATGTCACCATTTAAGTTGCCTCATGTTAGGGTGTTTTTCTTTATCAGATGAATACGGTACAATCTATTAATTTTACATGATAAGACTTGTTTTCATGATCAGTCGGCCAAAGTCGACCAAGGTTAGTCTTTTCCACTGATCCATTAAATGATAACAGTGTGATGCGCCCTAATTGTGCGTGCAAGAAGCACATAAAAGGAAGTGGATGAAAGAGGAGTGAGTTGTAAGGAGAGTTGGAGCAGAAGAACTACGTTGCAGCCCGATCTGAAGTAAAACAGAAAGAACATTATCTACCGTCCAGAAAGGTAAGCGCTTTTTAGTAACTGGCGGATGATTTGGCAGTGATCTCTTGTATTCTCGCTCAGGCGTGCGAGATAGGGAAGAACGTTTATCTCCTCAATATCATGCAGGATCACCTTTCTTGGAAGATTTAGAAGATTTATGTGGTTTATTTTGTAGTAACAATTTAAAAATCCCAAGGAACCTTTTTAATTGTCATCAATGGCAGCCGAGAAGTATTGCACTGAAATTGTTCATAAATGCTTTTGGGTGTAGATGGCCAATTAGTCATTGTAAAAGTTTCTTCATTCTCTCTGGTCGTGGGAAGAAAGTATAACAGCATTCAATGCGATTCTCGGAGAAACCAAGGGCGTGGACGTTAACGTGGCCTCTCTCAGTAAACGTTTCCGCGAGACGAACTCTTAGTCTTTGTTCCAGTACACCTCTTATGCTCTCACCTTCAACAATATTTTGGGGCGAACAATAACAATTTCAACAACTAAGTTGTATCTATTTTGCTCCAGGAAAAAAGGAGTCAACGATTCGTTCGCCCAAAAAGCAACTCTAAAATTGTAATTAATTGTTTAGCTTCGAGAGATTTCCAACGTCCTTTTTACTACTGATTTCTACTGTTAAAGTACTCAGGAAAACGGATGTAAAATGCTCTTCCTTTTGCCAAACTACTTTGATTCGCTCAATGAAGTTTAAAATTGGAAATGCGACAGAGACTGGATTGTTCTTTTCTTAGCACATTGGGTCAATTTCCAACTCTTGGTCACTCTTGGTAAGATACATTGAATACATCAACGCATGTCCAGCCTACATCTAGCTTAGCTAAAGAACGTAATAAAGCATTGTGAATTTCAGGAAAAAAAATTAAGTGAAATGTCTTTAACTAAGATAATTGTCAACGAAGAATAGCACCATTGCGTTTAAACTTTATTTTAAACTCTGACAGAAAGATCCAAATATAAACAGAGTTATTCAATTAGAAAAAGGCTCTGTGTACAGAGCGTTTGGGGCCTATGCATTTTTAAAACGGCTAATAGTATCGATGTTGTGATTCATTCAGTTAGTCACTCTAACTGACCAAAAATTAGTGTTCTCTATGTTCTTTCAAAGCTTCATTGCTGGCGTTGCCTTTGTTCTCAGAGTAACCCTTGTTATTAAATTTGTGCAGCTCTCATTAAATGTTATTGTTATCGCCCATTAGGAAGCTTATTTTAGTATTAGGTTTTTCTTTTTAGTGTAATTTTAATTTAAATGCACTGCTCGAGAGAAGAGGACATTTTATGAATCGATACGTGTTGAAATAAAGTTCATGTATGCACTCTTTCAGGTTTACTAAAAATAAACTTCAACAGATTAACTTTCATGACACCAGAGGGCCTCTTCTCACTCAAAAACAAACAGCGGGAACCAGCTACTTCTTTCTTAAAAAGCACCTTTCTGGATTTTTCGAGCAACTTGTAGGCAACTTTTTGAGAAATTTTAAGCAACTATTTGATAAATGAAGCTAGCAAGAACAACTTGTGCACAACCTTACTCCTCAATACTGTTCTATCTACAGGAGTGAAGCATGTCCCTGTTCATTGCTTTTGTTTTGTTTGGCCTCCTCTGCACCGTGGGTGTCAAGGCGGACTGTAGTGCTTACCGGGAAGGAGGTTAGTCATTTTAGTTGTTTTTGTGTGTGTCAGGAATGAAGACATAATAAAAATACCCAGTCTGTATGTTTGAAAGAAACGTCTGCTTCTGAAAGCAATATATAAGTTAATTTTCATAGCAAGAAGAGTCAGTGTATTGGTTGTCAGAATGACTGTGGTTATTGGCTATTGTAATCATTCTTTTAATATGTCTGCTCTAGTTAAAGGGGAAGTATCATGAGGTTTTTGGTATCTTTTGCTAAAATGATGACCTTCAACCAGCTGCCGCATAATTCTAGAATGACAAGAGAAAAGAAATCAACTCAGTTCTTGAAAGGAACAACTCGTGATCTGTTCTTGCGCATTTTGGAAACAAAAACGCGAGAACTTGAAAAACGTTAGCCCATCATTTTCAAGTTTCTCTGGCCAAAGACACCAATCGACAGTTTTATTGCACTGAGGTGATAATTTATAACAAACCTGACAATTATTCTTTGTTTCTGCTGACAGACAAACATTTTTGGGTTTTGAAATGGTAGCAAATTTGCGTGATACTTCCTTTTTGAGCTGTGACAGTCAGTACATACATGTGCATGTAAGGTACTGTGTATTGTGAGGGCTAAAAATGTTGATTTGATTGTTTGGCATAGAAATGAGAACCCTGGTTTTCGCTTGTTGTCCCCCAGTACATATGCTAACGAAAAATTGCATCAAACAAGGTACAAATAGTATGATATCAAAGCAGTCGCGCCGGAATAGCTAACAAATCTTTTAAACAACCACCATACAGAAAGGAAAGGAGAAATTTAATCAAATTAGTCGAGAATACTCGTCACGTGGTATTTGATGGCATCTCTCTGCCTTTCATTTCCATTTGAGCCAGAAATCCCAAAGTTCAGTGGTCAATTCAGCTTTACGGAACCAATAGGCTCCTTTCGAAATATTAAAATTCGATTTGAAATCGAGGTCCAGAGGACACAAACAAGAAAAATGAATAAACATGTTAAATCATTCCCTTTGTTTGTGATCTCTTAGCCTCGCTATCAGACTGAATTTTGATAAATCGAAAAGAGCCTATTGACCCGCTAGTCAGCCATAAAAAAGAAATTCAAATTCCAGCGTCAAAAATCAAGTGCACTCAAGTAGCAGTTCAAGTAACGATGTTTTGTTGTTGCCCTTGCTTTATTCCTGTAAAGATTACGCCTTGAAATTCCCGAACAAAGGGAAAACAGATTACACCACCACGACTACCAGCGTACCCGACCTGACTAAATTCACCTTATGTTTTTGGATGAAGTCAACCGACCAACAACAGGGATCGCCGTTCAGCTACTGTACACCTAGTTCACCCGGTGGAAACGAACTGCTTATTTTTAACTATGGGTCATTTTCGATAAACATCAATGACGTCGAAAGGTGGGATAGCACAAATAATTATATAGAACCGAAATATGGAACAGAAATCATAAAAAAGCACCACTTTTACAACTTGCGTCTTACTCATTTTGTATATTCATGGTTTTCTTTCCCAGCGCAATTTACATTCTAGAAGTAATTTAGTTCCATGGCTTTTTAAGTTCGTTATAAAAGACTTATTTACAGAAGTTAACCGATTTCCTTTAGAAAACAGAGCAACTAGCTACTAGCGATAATGTGAATTGTTATATTGTTATGTTATTTAAGGAATACTGAAGACACATTAGCTCTTCCCCGCACAGATTACCCTTAGAATTACTGCAAGTGACTTGAGCGATTCTAGGACTAAATTCAGTTGCCACAGTTTTAAGTCAATTTTAAGGAAAGTTTTAAACATGGCTTCCAAGAAAAACACCTTTATCTTTTTAATTTTATTCTTTACAATTGTAGTTAGGTAGATAGATAGTTAGTTTATAATAATAAGATGATGAAAATACCGTGTATAAATAAAGTTATCCTATCCTATCCTGTTTTGTTCTGTTTGCTTTTGTTTTAACTGCGACAGGAAGACAAATGTGGCAGCAAATGATGGCGGGTGGCATCAGATCTGTGTTACTTGGAAAAACAGCGATGGGTCTTTCCAGTTATACAAAGATGCAGTGCCGGGGTTCACCGGCACAGACTTCCAAACGGGATACACCATCAAAGGGGGTGGAACACTGATGGTTGGGCAAGAGCAAGACATATGTGGGGACGATTTTGACGCCAGCCAGTCTGTGCAGGGGTCCATAGCGAACCTCAACCTGTGGTCCTGTGTTCTCCCAGCTGAAACAATCTCGGAAATGTATCAGTCATGCTATCGTGGGGAAGGAGACGTGCTTAAGTGGTCCGACTTCAAACACAATGTCCAAGGAGACACGGAGGTTGTCGTCCCAAATCCCTGCATTTCTTGAACGAAGTGAGCGATTCGTGACAAGCAACCTGCGTTCAAAGTTTATGGCCAGAACGAACTATGAATAAACGGAACATTAAAAATAGTGGGTTAAAAAACTGGGCACCTAAATGATAAAGTTATGCTAAATGTAATCGTGTCCAGAACGCAGGTGTAATAATTCAAATAAAAGTTAAAAGCATCAAGTGCGTCGCGTTTCTTCAATATCATCATACATAGGGTGGCATAAGAACACTTGTGGTCTCTCATGGCCGATTTAATAGGCTAAAAGCACAGCAAAAGGACTCAAGGGAAACTAATTCCCACCCCACCCCTCCTCCCACCACCTTGGGCCTCAGCAGGAATAACGACAACAACAATAATAATAATAATAATAATAATAATAATAATAATAATAATAATGATAATAATGTCATACAGGCTTTACTAAACACATGTGCGCACTCTCATTGGACAAAATGCATTACGCGCCAGAAATTCGGACGTCACTTTTAGACGATATACGTCGAAAACAGAACATTTCAACACTTTGAACACTTTTGAGTCAAAAGTAGTCTAAAACCAAAGCACAAATGGTGACATGATCCGATACAATGACAAATTTCACATTTTTCATGGCAAAAAGGTTTCGATAAACATGCCCGTCAAAAGAAAAACGTCAAATTGTAGCCAAAGGCACCAAACAACTCCTCCCTTCCCAACCCGTAGCCCCTACCCCGCCCCCCTCACCATAATCATTGTCTGGTTGCCGATGAACAGGGTAAAACAGCAAAAGGACAAGGGTAATTAGTCCCCAGTCCCCCTCTCTCTAAAGTTAAATATTAATTCCCGAAATCCCATACTCTAGTTGCTTACACAGATTCTAAAGAACAAAGAGGAATATCTCAGAAATTCATTCTCTCAGTCTTCCAAAACTCATTACCGGATTTATTAAAATTATGGCTTGTAATATACAGGTATGTAAACATAATGATCCTTTGGTACCCTCGTCGTCTCTTGAACTTTTCTTTCGTCAGAATACTATTTATCAGTTTACTACCACGAATTAAAATTATAAAAACCAGGAAAGATTTATTGCTGCTCGACGTTTCGGGGTCATCGTGACTCCATTATCAAGAGACTAGTTTAAAAGCATGCAAATAAGGAAAGATACAAGATAAGCATGAATTACAATAAACGGCATAAACAATGCTTATTTTGTACCTTTCCTTATTTGCATGCTATTTAAGTAGTCTCTTGATGATGGAGTCACGATGACCCCGAAACGTCGAGCAGCAATAAATCTTTCCTGGTTTTTCATATGCCTTTGCTTCAACAAATCCCAGCTGATCGAATGAAAATTAACTTTCTATTTAAGTTAACTTTATCAAATTTTATTTGTGTCCGTCTATTTTTTCATTAATGTGTTTCTGCTATTGCCACCCGCCTTGATCAGCAATTTTCGCTATTTGCGGGTGGCAATCATTTCATGTAAAAAAACAAACAAAAAACAAACAACGAAACAAAACAACAACAACAACAATAAAAGTTGAAGGTTGAAGTTGTAATGGACCTTACAGGTAACCATTGAACGCGGACGTGTACCAGAACTCTTTGTAAGTAGTATAGGATATGAAGGTTTTAAAGCTTTTCCATAAAATTGCGCTAACAATTTTGCCATAAAATTGCGCAGTATTTCATAATTTATCAAAACAAGCCCACAAATAGCGGAAGTATTGCATTCGCAAAGCCAAACTGGAACAGCGCAATTTCCTGAAAAAACTGGTTAAAACCGGTTAAAGGAATTGCGCTAATAATTTTCCATAAAAACTGGTTAAAACCGGTTAAAGAAATTGCGCTAATAATTTTTCCAATGTCAAATCCAAAAAGGCTTAAAGAGAAGTCGCTTATATATGATATGGAAAAAGTTCCAGAAAATTTCCCGAGGTTAAATCCAAAAAGGCTTAAAGAAAAGTCACTTATATGTGATATGGAAAAAGTTCCAGAAAATTTCCCGAGGTTAAATTCAAAAAGGCTTAAAGAGAAGTCACTCATATATGATATGGAGAAAGTTCCAGAAAAAAATCTAATCAAGAGTATATTTCAATGGAGAATCTAACGAAATCTGATTTAATGCAAATTACTTTAGAGCAAAATAAGAATGTTGCTGTATTAACAAAAAAAGTAAATCAATTAATAGATTTGAATAAGCAATTAATCAAACGAATCAAACAACCAGTTCCAGCACCACGTACTAAAATCATGGAACGTCCTATTCCAGCACCGTGTACTAAAATTATGGAGCGGCCTGATCCAGCACCACGTAAAAATGTCAAGCAAATGGTTAAAGAATATGAGGAAAATATTATTACGCCAGTTCCACCTCCCCGCACTAAAATAAAGCAAGTGAATAAAGCTTTGAAAGGTTTTACTGAATCATATGAGGTGACAGTAATCGATGAAAAAGATCCATTAGTTCAATTACAAAAAACAAGACAAAAACTAGGATTTTATATCAAAAACATATTAGAATACATGAAAGGTCTAAAGTTTATTGAAAATTTGAAAGTAGCATTTGAGAAAACAACAGGCGATGAAGTTATATCCAAGACGGCTTATTTTAACAGTAAGTCTCAAACGATAATCAACCAAACAGAAATTGCTGAAGCACTGCAATTGACTGCAGAACAAATCTTGAATAAGATAGCTTAATGGATATCAGAGGGTTCAGGATGGATCATAAAATCGATCCACAATCATTATTTGAATATTGTGTTGTTTAAACCAACAAAGGGTTCATCATATCTGAAACTACCAATTGAATTACAACATCATAAAAAAGGATTGATTAATCTGCAGAATAAAGACAATGAATGTTTTAGATGGTGTCACATTTGTCATTTAAATCCGATGGATAAGGACTCACAGCGCATAAAAAAATCTGACCCAAAATATGTTAGTGAATTAAATTATGATGGAGTTGTATTTCCTGTATCCATCAAACAGATTAATAAAATTGAATTGCAAAATAAAATCAATATCAATGTTTTCGGTTATGAGAATAAGCAACCATATCCATATCAATATTCATATCTCCAAAAAAACTTGAAGATCACATGGAATTATTGCTTATATCTGAAAATGAGAATAAACATTTTGTGTACATCAAAGATTTTAATAGATTTATGCTTAACCAAACCAAGCATAAAAACAAAAAACATTTTTGTATGCATTGTTTGCAATGTTTAAGCACAAAAGATGTGCTTGATGTTCATAGAGAAAATTGTATTTCAATAAATGGAGCCTAAGCTATTAAAATGCCAAGCAACGATCATAACATTTTACAATATA
The DNA here is from genome assembly GCF_977016875.1 of Pavona decussata. NCBI lineage: Eukaryota > Metazoa > Cnidaria > Anthozoa > Scleractinia > Agariciidae > Pavona > Pavona decussata. Next base: position 793,410 of record NW_028145713.1, read on the forward strand.
ACCATTACCAAAAGCAATTACCCGCTCCATTTGTAATGTATGCTGACTTTGAAGCATTAGCAAAGAAGATACATGGTTGTCAACAGAATAATAATAAATCGTATACAGATGCTTATCAAAAGCATACAGATTGTTGATATGGGTATAAGGTTGTTTGTTGTTACGATGATAAGTATACTAAAGATGTTCAATTTTATAGAGGTGAAAATGCTGTTTATAAATTCATGGAAAAAATTTTGGAAGAAGTTCGATATTGTGAAAGTGTAATTAAATACAAATTCAACAAGCCATTGAAAATGACAAGTGCAGACGAATTAAAATTGCGAAAAGCTGACAAATGCCATATTTGTAATGTGGTGTACAAAAAAGGGGATATAAGGGTCAGGGATCATTGCCACATCACAGGATTATTCAGAGGTTCAGCGCATCAAGATTGTAATTTATCATATAAACTGACAGACAAGATACCAGTAGTTTTCCATAATTTAAGGGGATATGATAGTCATTTTATTATGCAACAGATTGGTGAAATTGTGAAGAAAAATACGTATGTGAATAAGAAAGGTGAAGAGTGTAGAATGAATGTTAATGCTATTCCGAATAACATAGAAAAATATATGGCTGTTATGTTGGGAGATAGTTTAGTGTTTATAGATAGTTTTCAATTCATGAGTCAATCACTTGCGAATCTTGTTAACAATCTTCCGAAAGAGGCTTTAAAATTCACAAGAGAGTTTTTCAAAAACGACAAATATATTAATTTAAAGGTGAAGAAAGGGGTATACCCATATGATTACATGGATAGTTTTGAAAAGTTTAATGATTCTAAATTACCATCAAAAGAAGAGTTTTATAGTCAATTAAGTGATGAGCATATTTCTGATGAAGATTATGCCCATGCGAAAAAAGTCTGGGAAACCTTCAAAATGAAAAATATGGGTTATTATCATGATTTATATTTACATAGCGATATCCTTTTACTGGCAGATGTATTTGAAAACTTTAGGAAGACATGTTTAGAACATTACAAATTAGATCCATGTCACTATTTTACAAGTCCAGGTTTGAGTTGGGATGCTATGTTGAAAATGACTAACGTTAAATTAGAGCTGATGACTGATATTGATTGGTTCCAATTTATTGAAAAAGGTCTAAGAGGTGGCACCAGTTACATTGCTAATCGATATGGAAAAGCAAATAATCCCTATATGAAAGAGTATGATGAAAAAGAACCATCTTCTTATATCATGTATCTTGATGCAAATAATTTATATGGATGGGCTATGTCTCAATGTCTTCCAACTGGTGGTTTCAAATGGATGTCTCAAAATAAAATAGATCAACTTGATTTAGCGAAATATAATGAAGATTCTGAAAAGGGATTGATATTAGTAGTTGATTTAGAGTACCCAGAAGAGTCGCATGAAATGCATAATGATTTTCCATTAGCGCCGGAGCAAGTTTGTGTGAAAGAAGAGATGTTATCAAATTGTTGTAAATCAATAAAGGATAAATACAATATTTCAATTGGGCAGGTTTATAAATTAATTCCAACATTCTCTGAGAAACGGAACTATGTATTACACTATAGAAATTTAAAGTTATATATGGATCTAGGTTTAACCATTAAGAAAGTTCATAGAGTGTTATCGTTTAATCAATCACCATGGCTGAAACAATACATAGATTTCAACACTCTTAAAAGAACTAATGCCAAAAATGGTTTTGAAAACGATTTTTTTGAAAACTGATGAATAATAGTGTATTTGGAAAAACAATGGAAAACCTCAGAAAAAGAGTTGATGTAAGGTTAGTCACTGATGAAAAGAAACTTGTTCAATTAACATCAAAACCAACCATTGTCTCTAGTAAAATTTTCAACGAGAATCTTGTAGCTTTTCATAAGATCAAAGAGACATTAACCCTGAATAGACCAGCATATGTTGGGATGTGTATTCTAGATATAAGTAAAACACTAATATATGATTTTCATTATAAATACATCAAATCCAAATACGGAAATAGAGCAAAATTATTATTTACAGTCACTGATTCTCTAACGTATGAAATTCAAACAGAAGATGCCTACAAAGATTTTTGGAATGATAAAGATAAATTTGATAACAGTGATTATCCAGCAGATAGTCCGTTTTATGATGCTAGTAATAAAAAGGTAATTGGTAAGTTTAAAGATGAAGCGGCCGGCAAACCGATAACGGAATGCATCGGTTTGCGTAGTAAAATGTATTCATACATCAAAGATGATGGCACCAACAATAAAACTGCTAAAGGCATTGCTAAAAGCATAATCAAAAACGTTATTAAATATGAGGATTACAAAAATATATTGTTCAACAACGAGCAAATGTATCATAACATGAAAACGATCAGAAGTGATTTGCATATCCTCAAGAGTTTTTCACTAAACAAAGTTTCATTATCATGTTTTGATGACAAAAGATATATTCACAATGATGGTATGAATAGTTATGCATATTGCCATTATAAAATTGTTTAATTAAATTAAGCAACCCTCTGATCATATGATAATGAAATTCATTCATGATTGGATCTAATGGTAATACATAAATTTTATTTTCAAACGGTTTAAAGAAATGATACTATTATATATTATGATGAGTATAAAAATATCTGATAGAAATTATTTAATACATCCAGTTTATGATTTGTATGCCGCTTCTGATGATGGAAGTATCATAAATGTTGAAAATAAAATACCGTCAAAGGGTGATAAAAGTTGTAATGGATATATGAAATGTCTGGTTAGAAAAAATAGTCAAATGTTAAGAATATATTATGTTCATCGTTTTATTTGGGAATGCTTTAATGGAACAATTTCGAGAGGAAAAGTGATTGATCACATCAATGATATCAAAGATGATAATCGCTTATCCAATTTACAACTATTATTTCGAAAAGTGAATAATAAAAAGCAGCAAAAAATCGTGATTATTCGTTTGTGGTTAATAATCATATCAATAAAAAATTCATTAAAGCTATCGATCGTAGTACCGATGAGGCAACATACTATGGTAGTATGTATGCTGTTCAACAAAATCTTGGTATTAATGCAGGGATAGTGAAAATGGTTTGTGAAGGCACTAACCACTTCAAAACTGGAATTTCAAAAAAGAATGGTATCTCTTACAAATTTGAATATGTGGACAAAGAAGATATGCCTGATGATTATATCAAATCATCAAGAGCAGGAGAAAAAAGACGGCAACTATTAACCGATGAAGAAAAGTGGTCGAATAGGACATTTGTATGTAGGTGTGGTCAAACCATGTTGAATAAAAATAAGAATTATCATAAACAAAATTGCACTTGGTTCACTTGAACCAACTGGATCAAGTGCATACGGTACCCAAGAATTAAAATCGATCATCACTATATCCTTTCTATTTCACTAAAGCTCGTTTTTTCTTGTGATCTTTCCGGATGACTTTGTCTATTCTAAATACCTCTTGTTTTGCTTTCAATAATTCAGCTTCATAAAAACTGCCTTGTATCTCTTCATTATTGAGATCCTTCAGTTTGTAAGTGATTGGATTGGTGTATTGGATTTTATCGATAATGAACACTTCTTCGGTCCAGTTTGGTGTATAACCTTTGTCAAATACATTTCTTTTATACTTTGATATCCTGACCTTGTCACCTACTTTAAACTTAGGTAATTTTGGTTGCCTCATATCACCATATAGGTTGAAGTAAACAGTTCCTTTATTTTTCTTTTTTCTGGCTTCTGTTGGTGTCATTTTGATTGAACTGTGTTTAGACATATTATACTGTTTCAACAACATGGGTAATATAGCCAGATACATTGTATTGCCTTGGGCAGTGAACTGCCTCCACATCTTGGTTTTGATTGTTCTATTCCATCTTTCCACCACTGATGATTTTTCTTCATTTTCTGTTGAATAGAGTTTTATGTTGTGTTTATTGAGTAAGTCTTTCATATGTTTGTTGTAGAACTCTGGGCCTTTGTCAGTCCATAGATACTCTGGTTTATTCCCTTCTTCAAAAATGTTTTGGAATGCTTTGGTTACAGTTTCACTTTTCTTATCTTTAAACGGAACAATCCAGCCGTATTTACTGAAGATATCTATAACCATGAGAAGATACTTATAAGCTTTGTTCCATTTACTCAACTGTTGCATTTCAACAAGATCAGCAGCCCATATTTCATCAACATGATTAAGAATAACACGCCGTCGAGTAAAGTTACGCTTTATGGGTTTATGCAGCTCATTAGCTAATGTTTCTAGCCAGTTTTTACTCGACGGCTTTTGGCGTTTTTTGAAGCTCCAAGTCCTAGTTAGTTTTCTCTTAAGATAGATTGAGCCTTGAGCAAAGCTTGTCCCCCAAGGTCTTTCACGATAGGGAATTGCAGATATTCTTTGAAGCATGAGATGATCAGCAGCATGTTTATCGGATAATGATTGAGCATTACTATAATCTATATCATGTTGTTGACAAATAGCATCTAGCTTATTTATCGGTCCTCGATACCTGGGGTCATCTGATGCCAATCTTTCATCTAATTTTGTTCCAGGGCCACAATAATTATATTTTTTACCAGTAGGAGTTCTCAAATGAGGTTCACCGAGTTTTGCAAGTTGGTTTTGTATATCGAAACCACTCCCATCAAGATCCTTTCTGTCAGTGGCATATTTTTTATTTGGCCTCACTTTAGTAGATAATTGATCAAGCATTTCAGAACCTGTCTTCTTTATAAAAGGAGTAGCTTTTTCCAAAGCATAATCAAGAGCCTTCTTTTGTAACTTGGGATTTCTCAATGCTTCAGATCCATAATATCTACCCATTTCTGCAGCCTTTTTTACCCAACCATGGGATACCATGTTGAATCAACATATCAGCACCAGTTGACGCTATTGTATCCATTATGCCCGCCCCTTTGGACGGGCTGTTCCGTTTCCCTGATTTTGTTTAACGAATTTGGTTTTTTTTTTATCCCGCATTCTGCACAAGTACAAAAGAACATCAATCGATTATTTTTTGTTCGGACATAACCAGAAGGTTCAACACATTCAGTGTGTTTTTTCTGTTGAACACAATACAATTTTACCATGTATACATATATATTAGGCAATATTTGTAAAATAATTTATTATGAATCGATGGTTCACACTTTGCTCATTAAAATCAAATTTTACATTATGAATTGTTTCTGAAATTGATTTCCCTTTTTGACGTTCGATTAAATAATAGAGGCACCAATATCCACATAATACAGAATCTCGATCTTGAATTTCATCTGATGAATAGACTAATGTTTTGTCACTTGTAGCGAGATATTTTTCCACTTCTTTTGGCATGGGCAATCCAAAACTATCAAAATATTCAGCATATTTGTTTCCATTTCGATATGCAAGCCAGTGTGTGCCTGATCCGATATAATCATCAAGATTTATGATCCCCACTTCATTTTTTCTGATGGACATGGGTAATTTATCTTCGCTGAATACTCCTCTAAAATATTTGATACCAAGCTGTGTAGCCCAATTAATGAGATCAATATTGCTTAGCGGGGTATTAATAAATTTCACAATATGTCCACTACCTGAAGGCAGTGCAGATCTTACAAGATATCCCCAATTAGTGGAATGCCTTTGAAAGGACTGTTTTTTCCTAGCAGTAACCCTTTTCCTTTTTTGGAGGTTTTTTTTTACTCCCATGCCTATGGGTTGTTTCCAAGTACCATAAAATGGAGGCGGTCTATAATCAGCCGGAAGAACCAAACCACCATTGGTATTTTTTGAAACATAAACTGGTACAGACCGTCTTGATCTCTCTCTGTCCACTTGCAACCCTTTTCCAGTCAATGCATTCAACAATAAAGGAACACGAATTGAAGCCAACAATGTACCCAAGAAACCACCTGATTGACTCTTTGTTGGTTTAATAACAATCTGTCCCCCAGTATTAATTACATTGACTATCTGTTTCTTTTGTTCATTTGTCAACCAATCTTTGTACTTTATCAATTGATCAACTTTGTTTTGTGGAATTATAAGAACCCACCAACCTGTTTTCCCTTCCCGAATATCTTATCAACACCAAGACTGGCAAGACCGGATAATGCTCCTGTAGTCATTAGTCAATGAGTTGTGATACATACTTTTGTCATGTTACACTGTATGTTGCACTTCATGATAATGAAAGAACCAACTGTTGTAAATTGTATTAATTATTTAGATTGGCTACAGTATATTCTATTTATGAAAGATGATGTAAGAACTTAATTGGTATTATTTTTCAGTGACAAACAGAAAGATACTACCATGGAGGTTGAAAGCTCTTCTGTTGTGGGAGAACCCAGTGATTGTTCTGGGGAGCCAACTGATGATGACATCATATTGGTGGGTGATGTTCTTGGTGATCCGTCTGATGAAGAATTGATTAATTCAGTGTTTCCCACAACAGGCTTGGGTGGAACAAACACCAGCACCCCTAATACAATTGGGCCTTTGACAGGCAGTGGAAACAGCAGCAGTATTAGTATCCAAACACCAAGCACTTTGCTGGATGATGGACCTGATGATTCTTTGTCTGCCGATTTACCACTTTTGAATGGCACAGATTCCATGACCAATGTAGATGCAATGACCAGCACAAATTCTGGTTCAAGTCCACCCAGAAGTGTCGTTATCCAAGGCCCCACTTTGGAAAGTGGGCCCCAAGTTATGTCTGATGGCATAATGGTAAATTCTCAGTCTGATATGCCTGTTTCAAGTGAAACTAATGCCACTGTCCCCGACACAGACACAAATGTTCCTGTGATTACCAGTGCTGAAACAAGTCTATCCACCGGTGTTCAACTTGATCATAGTCAAGGTGAAGCATCTTATTCAGGTATCAGAAATACCATTATAGTCACAGTGACTGTAATGTTACAATAATATTACAATAATTGTAATCGTATTCCTCAGTTTCTTTAAAGTATTTAAAGGAATATAATTTTTATGATGACTGTTGTTTTTTAGATTGGAAGTGAAGGCACCCTACACTGGGAGACCATTGTTTGTTTGATATATACTTTTACACCTCACTTGAAAAAGCCTCATTGTCTCTTTAAACCCAACTACCAACTGTGGCTTTGAAGCTCAGTCGTCTCCTGTTTGTGTGTTTGTTTTTGTTAAAACTTATTATGCTTTTAGAAGAGTATTGATTTTAAGACATCCCATTACATCACACAAATTTATATAAAACAATCAGGTATCTAATAACAGTGAAAGAATTTCTCACAATGGTTTCATCAGCTGAAATAGCAAAACCATCATCATTGGCTTTTCTTAAGGCATCATGGAGTCTTAAGGCATTTTGTTTTGTCACCATGTCTTTGCTATGGGATGTCGCTATTTCTTTACTATCAGATAATGCACTTTAGTTTAATAACTTTACACTAATTAGTTTTTTGGTGCTGTTGTTAAACAGGAAAAACAGTAGAAACCATTGTGAAAGAAGCTATACATCACTGTAAAGATACTGGATTGGACAATAATCCGGTTGAAGTGCTGCGTTACTTCCAGAGTCAGCTGGTGCAGGGAAGGCCTCTTGAAATTGAGGATGAAACTTTACCTACTGCGGGGTTGACCAACCAAACATTTTTTGATCGTTCTAACCTGTTGGAGACTGGATTTGATGAGATAGAGGCACTGGATAACAAACAGATAACTCTAGAAGTGCAGTTTTACAATGAGGTAACTGTAAAAGTGTCCATAACCTAATTTTTTATAATTTTTTTTCCTGAATGTAAACATTGCACAAAGACCTGTTATAAAAATTAAATTGACAATAAAGCAAGACTCTTATATCATACTCTTTTAGCCTTCTCATGTTGCTTGTGTACAGCTGTCTGTGTGAATTCTGGTCAAGACCTTACTGCAGGAGAAAGACAACGGCGGGGGGGGGGGGGGGGGGCAATAAATGAGGAATTAGAATCATGATACCAAATTTGGGATTAAACTATCAAATAATTGTAATTTGATGTCATGACAATTTTTGGTATGGTGACCAGTTAATAACTAAATAGCACATCAAACATATATTTATCATAAATGTAATTTTTTCAGTCAGCAGAAGATTATGGAGGCCCGAGAAGGGAATTTTTCCTCCTTATGCTTCGAGAAATCAAAGAAGTTTTTTGACAATGGCATAAAGAAGAAATGAAAGACAAATATCACACAATTGGAGTGATCATGGGCGAGTCAATTTCTTTCAGGAGTGGACCCAGGAAGTTTTAACAAGAGGGGGTAAAAAAGGGCATTTATTTTGTACTTGATATTTAAAAGGGCTAAGAAGGATAGCTCAGGTTTAGCACATTTACATGTGATGGCATTTCTTGATAAACTTTCTCTACTGGTCAGTTCTTTTACTTGGAACCTCTGGCACTGATGTAATTTTACCTTATAAATATTCAAAGAAGTGTCATAACTGTCATAACTTTTTTTCTCTACCTCGATTACCCAGGAAATACCTTTGTTCATCCACCTATTCAGAAAGGGAACAACCTTATTGACAATAAAGCAAATTCAATCACTCCTAAAACCTGCTTTTAGTGAAGAAGGCTCAAATGAGTGACAATACCAAGGTGCAACATACCACTCTTTTATCAAGTACCTTCGACAAGTAGCAAGTACGTGAGCTTTTTTTATTTTTTAAAAGGTGAAAATCTTGTAAAATGTAAGGGGGGGGGGGGGGGGTCGAACTGTTGTAGTCTTAATTACGAACTGTTGTAGTGTTACTCTCTGGTATTTTATAAGTTTTGAGCATTCAGGTCACTGATCAGATACAAATGTCAGAACTTTAACCGTTGCTCTTATTCAGTGTATTGGAGAGGTCTATGTATTATTTATTTAACAGTGATAACCGCACTGTGAGTAATCAGGGTAATACGAATGATGTTGCTAGTATTACTCAGTGTAAATTATTTGCATGTGTAAGGCCATTTTTATTTGTGTAAATTGTGGAAAAGGTTTCTTCCCCTGTGTTTCACTGCAAATTTGACGTTTCTGTATCGTACGTTCGTCACAATTTTAAGGTTCTCAGGGAAAACGCTCCAGAGGTTGAATGCATGTATTTGCTTTATTTTTCACCTTAACAGGGAGAACTCATCTGTAAATAAGTGTATTTGTCTAAACACTACTCAATTTGCTTTTCCAGGTGGAAGGAGGGGAAATCTAACTTTACAGCACATCTTACAGTTCACCACTGGAGGTGATGAAGAACCGATTTGGGGGTATAAGATTCCTCCTAGTATCATCTTTGTTCATCCGGTCAAAAAAAGCTTTTTGCCATCGGCCAACACGTGCATCAACTGTCTCAAGTTACTACGGGGCTCAATAAACATTCCTTTGCCATCAGAGCAAGTTCTTCACAATCTTTATGATTATGCATTTAGCAATGCATATTTCGGATCGCCATAATTGCCTAGCATGTAATGCCCAATGTATTTTGTCATCGTAATTCAATCAAGTTCCTCTTTCCTTGTAGTGAACGCGTCGGATTGATTACACAATGTCTTCTACATTCACTGTACCGTTTTTGTCCTTTCATATTAGTTGCAAAGTTATTCAGGGTTATTGTACTTAGAACTGTAAATAGAACTGATAAATAACCAATTGTTCTAATCATGCATAAGTCTTTCTACAAATGCTACTGTTTTTTAAGTAGATATCAATGCCGTAACTGTCACTTTGCTGAAGCGGGTCAATTGCTTCCTTCAGCAACTCTAACTTCTCTCGGGGTAAAGAAAACGTGGCCGGAACCTCGACAAGGTCATCATTCGAAGAGAGTGGTCCATCGTATTCTTCGTCTGGTAAAGGTCCTTCCCAATCGATACCATAGTCTTCGCAATGTTCCTGTCCAAATAGTAAAGAAAACAGACGAGGCAAATTACCTTCATTACATACTGATACAGAGATCAAGGAAACGATTAAGTCGCTTTCAAGCATGGAATAGGTTTAAAACAAGAAAAAAAGAAAAACGAGTTCAAACGTGATGGTTTCCTGCACCTCCCATTGTCTGGTCCACCTTATGCTCTGCTGGTCAAGATAGTGGATTACTTTGAACATTGATGACATTTTTTTTTAAAGCACGTACTGAATATATTATTTCTTACCCCAAACATTTCAACAGACACAGTGGTACCAGATGCTGCAGTTCCTTGCATTCCCATGATCCATAACTGCCTTGGGGTTCTATTGTTGGCAGTTGAAATTCTGTGGGAGATCCATCCTTTAGTAAAGTCATCCAGTTGCGCGTTAACACGGGGGACAAAGACGTAATGGAGGGAAACCATGTGCATTTCGTTGCTAATGTCCAAAACCATGTTGTCTTCCATATGATGGAATAGTTGGTAGAGAGTTGCAATTTTTTGGTAGTAAAGATCGCGCCATAGCCTCTCTATTCTTTGGTTGTGGACACTTCTTCCAGCGATCATACTCCCCCTTCCAGGACCACGCCTGGGATGAGTCAACATATAGAGGGAAACGTCTACATTTTCCCCACCTTTGTCGGAGCGTACACGTGATGGTAATCCGTACTGCTGAACTGCTTCACGGAAACAGGAAAGGACAGTTGAAGCACGGTTATTGGTAGAGCAACGGAGATAGACTGGAATGCGAGAATAACCGTCGATCCCACCATGTATCACCATTCTCCATCTAAACATAGATTATTGTGAAATAGCTGAACAAAAATGTAAAAACAACAACTGCAGCAAAATGTGTTCCTTTGTTGCCTAGTATAAGATGTTTTGAAACCGGTGGGTCAATTTCAAGCGGCTAGTTGACTATCTAATGTCTCATAGTTGGGATGTAAGGAAATGTCTTTGGAAAACGCAGTAGCCCAATGGTAAGTACGTCGGTGTCCGAGTAGAGCGGTGCGGGTTCGAGGGTTGGCCGGGGTTATGGTGTTGAATAGTTGGGCGAATTAGTCGACTCTCACTTTGCCTCACTCCACCCGGGACTATAAATTGTGTCGGCCAGTTGACAAAAATGGAATTGGAGTCCGGGACTACCTGTTATGGACTAGCATACGATTAATGTACCGTACAAAATAAAACTATCCTCTAGGGAGTTGACTGATACCTAAATTCATTAACTAATAGCCTGAGAAAACTGACATTGTAACGCTTCTATGGGAACATGTAGGGACGCTTTTTCAATCAATTAGTTTTTGTACATTCTTGGATCGATCGGGGCGTATTAAAAACATTGGATAAAAACTTTGCGAGTCTCCACTGTTAATGGGAGTTTGGGCAACTAAACGATTCCCCACAGTCGGATATTTGGTAAAGTGATACCAGGGTGAGGCTCTTGGCCTGCGCCATTCATCTCTCACCTACCATGTATGTTACCTTATCAACTTGTGGTTGCCATCTATTTGCCACAGTGCATTGGAGCCACTTACTGAGTAAACACGTCTGTGTACAGTACTCATCCATCGGATAACGGTTCCCTCTGGATCTTGCTTGCGCAACATTTGACGTACCCTTAGCTGGGGCACCCGGTAGCCTCTTGCACGAAGGTAACCTAGCATCATTCTGTAACCACTTCTAGGACACTCTTTTTTTGTTTCACGTAGAAGATCAATAAGATCATCGTCACTTAAGTCGGAAAACGGTCTTGATGTGTTGATTCCATATTCTTTCATTCTGCGCCTAACAGTGCTGAGAGACACCCCTAGCATTCTGCCGATATCAGCTGCGTTAAACCCATTTGCCATGAGATATTCCAGTTGTTCCTGGGAAATTATGAATTTTGGCCTACCACAGTTCCCACTGTAGTGCTGACCAGGCCTATGGCTCGACGAATTTTCAATGCTTGAATCTTTATCACGAATTGTAGTAAAAACTTCTCTTAGTTTAAGAATGATGTTGTCATATACATCACCGTAGTTATCGAGTGGAGATAAGCAAACTGCATGTTCATACAGCATCTCTGATTGATAGCGAAGATAATCCAGTGTTGTAGAAGTTTGATTTCCTTCTTCTATAACTTTTCCCAATTCCATTTGTAATGACAAAGTACGTGCTAGAAGGTGTGCTATAGCAGAAAAAGCCATCTTTTGACTGATATTTCGAGATATTCTGTTGTAATGTCCGTCCGCGTTTTATAAATTCTTATAAATTATGAATGTTTGAATCGAGTCACTGCATAATTACATTGTGAGACTATCTTTGAATTTATAATCTGGATTTCATATCTTAAAATTAAAGTACAGAATGTTTCAACAGCAGGATTTCAGCATTTTCTATCGAAATTGAACGCTGAATTTATGGTGTAGTGTTTGACTTTCATGATTTCATTGAAGAAATGCACGTTTGGATTGAACGATCAAATGTTTGAATTGGAAAATGGCATGTTTGAATTGACGAAATGCATCCTTAAACTGAATGATAGGCCAGGCAATACAAGGAATGCATGTTTAACTTGAAGAATGGCATTTCTGGATTGAAGGAAAGGGTGTTTGGATTGAAGAATCGAATGTTTGAATCGACCCATTCCATATTTGCATTGAAGGATTGAATGTTTGTATTGAAGGATCGAAAGTTTGAACCAAATAATTGCAGATTTGAATTGAAGGATTGAATGTTTGAATTGATAGTGTTAGAACGTTTTTCGTCTAACCAAGGGGATTATTAGCTCAGCGTATTCCACGGGTTGAGTTCAATAGGCACACACAGTTGTTGTTCAAGGCTTGTCTGTATTCTTACAAGTTATCTTTACAGCTTCAATACAACATTCTCTAGCGAAGAACTTCTCGCGTTGCTTTTATGTTGGTTGGACTATGATTTACAACCTACTGTCAAAAACTCATCAACTACTAACATAGGCTTACGTAAGCCCTTCTATGATTGGTTAGTGTTGGAATTGGAAATGGGTACCTTCCCTTTATTTACTGTGAAAAATGTACCGTTCTTTCAAGATTTTCTCTAGGTTCTTCGATATGTCCAACCAAAATAAAGCAACGGGAGAAATGTAAAAATTACAGTGAATATTTGTATCGATAAAAACTACACATTCACAATCACTAGTTTGTAACATACTCGGATGAAGTTTCAGGCAGTGTTCAGTGTTCTTGTTGTAAAACAACAACTTTCCGAGAAGAAAGGCGGTACTACAAGTCCACGCCTATTTCCATAAATTAAGGTGTACGTGTTTACAACTTTCAGCTACCTTATTAAAAATACAGTACGTGGTTACAGAACAAAAAGTATTGACATTGACAGTCACCTTCAAATGAAAAGATCTAAAGATTATTTCTATTAAAATAAATACAGTAAAAACTAACTTAAATAACAAGATATTGGCTGGTATAGATTCGGTAAAAAAACACTGAATACCTTTACTAGAAAACGATAAAAAACAAGAAGGATGGCCATTTCCAGGCAAATGCCAGCGAAAGGTTAACTTAAGGTCAGATACAATAAATTACGGTTTGATCTTATGTAAACAATGTATTGTTCTTGAGGAAAAACTTATTTTAAACATATGTGGTAGAAGGATCAATTTCCTGGGAAACAATCCAAAACAGAACACCTGCTTATACCAAATCTATACCAGGAGAAAACAACATTTGATCAGAGCTAGATCAGCATTACACTAAAACACAAATAGAAGGACAAACCATTGAACTTTTAAATATTTTTATCCCTTTGACTCGAATATTCCCGTAAATAACGCATATGTTGTATCGCTTCCCAACACCGAACAATAGATAAACCCAAGCAAACCAATAATAAAATATTACAAGAGTGAGTTTCTACATTGTTCGTATTTTTAATGTTTAACAATAGTTTGAATTTTGACACTAAAAAGATGGAACACAGCCAAATCATGCAATAACTCTCAGTCAACTCCAGAGTCATAAAGAGGATACTATCAAACCACTGATTAACAATAGTATAAGACAATCTTTGGTGCAATTGGATTCTGACATCAAAGGACTATTGGAGAATATGATGTGTGCTAAAATAAAACCGTTAATGACCGTATATAAAGATATGGGCACTTGTTAATATCTGTAAAAGAAATCCTTAGAAGTGGCGAATTTGATGATGATCTCCTAAAAAAGCTACAACATGCTGATAATTATATTTTAGACAACACACCGATTGTCGATAAACAAGCAAAGATGTATGATAAGTTATTTTACTAACCTATTTCACCACCAATTAAATCCAATATATGGTTCCAATATTCTTTATAATATGCTAATGTTCGGCCACTCTTAATACAAACAAGCGGACTGTGTTCTAATCACATTTTGTCTAAAATTTGTTCCAATAAATATTTCACACTGATAATACGTTTCCTTTTCCCGTTAATGCGGGGGAGAATTTTATTTATTTCGGTAAAGATACGATGTATTTTTACCCTCTGTTGATAATTGACACATTCCATCGATGCTGTCAATAATTTATTATAGTATTCTCAAGATGATATTTTCGATTGTAAGCGCTCTTTGTTTGCATACGGTAAAGATTCTCTCGGAAATCGACATATTCGCTCACGACTTTATAGCCAGCAACTTGCCCGCATTTCTTACAAACTGAATAACCTCTATCAGCAATAATATCTTGATTATCACAGCATCGTTCGTGTTCGTTCGACTGACGATTTTCAAACTGCTCATGACAGAAAGGACAAGACTCTCCAAAATCTTTGAAACCTTCATGTATTTCCAAATCACAATTCATTCTACTATACAATATATAATTGTAAACAATATTGTTTAAAACAGTGAAGACTATATCAATGCATTACCATACATTCATTACAGCACAGCTGTGCTGGTCTACATCAAATATCGCAATCACAGTCTATTTCATGTCTCCAAAGTATTGCCACAGCTGGATGACTTTCAAAATATTCGACAACAGACCACCGATTCGCCGCTTTAGTCATACAAACTTTGTGAGTAAACTTTACCAGCAAAATTTATCATGACGAATAATTTTTACTTGTATTATGCATAATACAATTTCTGATTGGCTGACAAATCATACGACTGTTTCGTGACATTGAACACAATGGACTAAATTTAGATGTAAGCGGGAAAGTCCCACTGCATTGCATCATTTCCGAGAAGGTGAAACAGTGTTTGGATAATGGTGTGAATGCATTTCTTACGCGTAAGAAAAAAAGTAACGACGAAGAGACAAGCTATTGACAGCAAAGAATAAATTTTCCGAAATGGCTTAAAGAGAAGTCAATATATAATATTATAAAAATAATGGAAAATAAATATATCATAAAATTTCCAATTAAAGCTGAAAAACACATGAAGTCAGTTATTTAACAATTATTCCACGAACGCGCGTTGGATATGAGATGATAGATAGCCAACGAGGCGCATAGCGCCGAGTTGGCTATAATCATCTCATATCCAACAAGCGTGAGTGGAATAATTGTTTTATTAAAAACAATCAGGAAATATTGCTAGATTTTCCTCATTTCGCTTTGCAAGAACAATTAGAATTCAGACAATTTAATGGTCGCCATTTCTCAGCCATGGTATAATGGTTCATATACCATAATCGCTTAGCCAATCAAATCCCTGGAATTGCATTATACAATGACCCAGTTTTTAATAAAAGCCATTATCCAATGGAGGATATATGTTCATGCATCAAAGTAATAAATCAATTAACTAAATGTCATAGTTGTAAAAAAAGAAGAACATATCGACAATTTTATTATGATGGTACAGTAACTTCTGTTTGTAAAATCTGTTTATACAGTCGAGATCCGAAAACAGTTAATCTAATATATTTAGGAAAGCCGGTTCGACTGGAAGAACGTGATATTTGCGATACTAATGTTTTTGTGATCACAAATTTTTATTTGGTTGTTTTCAGGGCGCATTATGGAAGCATTCTTATTCATGAAAATGGAAAAAAAATTTCATATACATGTGATGGAGCAACTAAAAATATGACTTTGACATATTTTGATGAATGGAAAAATCATCTACGATTCAAACGATGCCATTAATGAGTAGCTCTATCGTCGCTCTGCCTGAGCCATATGATGATAATTTGATAATTAATTACGCGGAAAATTATTAGCGCAATTTCTTTAACCGGTTTTAACCAGTTTTTTATGGAAAAACGTTCAACGTTATAACTCCTGAGAGTTAATACAACAGCCACCCTAATCTAGCTGCTACGGGAAATTGAAGAAGACATTAAAATCCTCGCAGCAAAAACGAAACATGCTTTTATAGTCAAGGCAAGAAAACAACTCATATCATTTCTTTTACAAAAGCGGTGATGATAACCCCAACTAATGTACATGTTTCTTTACAGTAAATCGGCCAACATTGGTAGTTCACAGTCTGTTAAGACATCATAAAGATCGCCAGTGGTAAGGCCATTTTGCTGTGCGACACAACACAATACGGCTTCAGCAGGGTTTGGAATGCGCTTGTCGAGATAACGAATCTCGTGTGGCCTCAATCCCAGTTTCTCTGCAACACGCTTCCAATCTTCGGCTCCTGTAATATTAGAAAACAAATCTAGTATGACGCTAAGTATAAAACGTAAGGCTCCTATCAAACTGTGCCAAGTTTGAGTGTCGGATATATATTGGTGACGTATGTAGGCTAAGGTTACTGATAGTTTTCCCTTGGTGCCGATGTTTTTATTTTATTTTATTTATTTATTTATTTATTTATTTATTTTTTGGCGGGGATTGTTGTTTATCGCGGACCAGAGAATTTCTTTCTTCTTAAAACCAACATTATAACTTTCAATTGAATCTACAATCTGGGACAAAACTTGTTGAGAAAAATGCGAATTTTCCGCATATATTTCAATTTTCGTTAAGGAAAACACCGCCTGGAGAGAAGTAAACTTTCACTCTCCCACCCCAAAATGGCTGACGACGGCGAAGACCCTAGGACACGTGGAGAATTTGTCACGTGACACATCGTCCTCGCCAGACTTTTACTAGGATCCATAAGTTAGTAGTCCTCAGGTATCATTCACAGAATTATAAGATGGAACTGTTCCCGGTACCTCAGTAACACACTTGGTCTAATAATACGTTCTAACGAACTTTGCACTAAAACGTGCCAACGTTTCAGAAAAGTGTGAGTCTCTCAAGCATGTAGTGTCTGATGAGGAGCGCAGCTGAAATTCATACCGACGAAATCATCTTACCACTCAAGGTGACAGTGATCTCTCTGGCCTGTGAATAAGGGATACATCGTACATCGAGGTCTTCAGGTAGCAATGGTCCTAGAGATAAAGGGTTGAGCATTATCAAAACACAAACCCAAACAAAGAAAAAACAAAAGCAAATGAGGGAGTTATGAGAACTGCAAAGGACAGAGTTGCATCTCGACAACAGTGAGGGTGGACGGAATGTATGTAGTCTTTATGAAGAAGTCCCGTTTAAACTGTTTCAACATTTGCCCAACAAATGAATCGTCATTTGAAACCAAGTGAAAACTGGATAGAAGTTATCTTTTGTGCGATTATATAGAGCTTAGATGTGCCAAACGGTGTTGTAAATGCGAGTGTAGAAGCTGTGTGTGGCTTGGGATGTATGCCGGGTGGGTATGCTTGACATGTTTGGTTGCCATAGTACTGAAGGTTAGTGGGGTATAAGCATTTTATTTATTAAGACCAGGCTAATATAGTCCTTGTATAAGAGCGGTTACATATATAACCTGTGGTTTGCTTAACAGCAACAAATAATCTTAAGGTAAATAGGCTTACTTGTTTTATACACAGTCTCAAAAGAGTTTGGAATTCCTTGAGAGGCAAACAAAAGGATATAACTGGAGACGGAGTGAAACTTCAGAGAGTAAAGAATAGTATGCTATCTCTTCCACTGAGCAAGGACATTACCAGAGAACCGTGGGAAATGGGAACTCCCCTAATAACTTAGAAGTACTCACAAGCAATTACTGAGTGATATCTTGTAATCAACTTCCTAGATGTGTTGACTTTTTTATCCAAAGGTCCACTTACCAGTTGCTCCTTCCCGTGAGATTACCCTTAAATGCTTCACCACATCAAGCCTGTTTGAAATATTTGCTTCCCTTGCCAAGCAGCGGATGAGCCTTTTGGTCTCAAGATTTGGCTGTTCGAGTGAGGCATTATCCAAGTTAAGCCTCTCTTGAAATTGACTCACAATCGTCTGGGAATCATGTGATTGGAACGAAAGGGATTCCACAACCTCATCAGGCAAGGCGAGAGATTTTTCCTCGTTTCCTTAAATAAATTATAAGACACATTACAATACAATACAAGGAACGATATCGTCTATTTTAAGCTAACGTGTATGAACATGCACGCCAAAATAATTCGTTTGTACGACAAACTGAAAGGGCGGAAAGTTGAAACATAGTTAAGAGGATTTAATTGATCCTTATTATCAAAATTATGATAAACAACTTAGCATTACACATTTAGTTTCCTTCTACAACTTAAGGTGCGCAAATGGGTACTACTGAGATTAAGGATGCAGTCGTTCGGTTAAAAAGTGATTTATTACACGAAAGACGTAGAAAATTATAATCAAACGAAAACATTTCTAGACCTCTCTAGCTCGCCTTTGATTAAAACAGTTTAAATTAATATAAAAAATTGCAATCACACCAGCTTACTTTCAACAGGAGAGAGAACTCTGCCATCCCGTTCACTGATCGCTAGATGCGATATCTAAAAAAATTGAAAACAAAGAGTTTAACAAATGGTATTTCTTCACAGTGATCACACGTGAAATTTAGCTTGGCCAGCAATTTTTCTTTGTTGTTTCATACTCACATGGCACGGATCAGTAACCGCTGGCAGTAAATAGCCACTTTACTTCATCAATACGAAGTGCTTCGTTTGTGTGAAGTCTGTGTCAGCTTATCACTTACTCAAAGAATTTCATGTTTGTAAAAAAGGTTTTCTAATGCATCTTACGGACGTGAAGTGTATACGTCGATTTTGGCAATGTTAAGTATAAAAAACACACGATTATTCACCTTTTGTTGTGATGAACAAAGCCAAGGAGTAAACTGCATGATCTGAACTCTGGTGTCTTGGGCAGAAGCTGACTTGGTGCAAATGATGCTTTTCTTGTCAATACACAACTTGGACAAGGGAATGAAGTGGAGGCACTGCTCTTGTTTGCATCGCCTTTCACGGTGAGTAGGACAGTAGGTGACTGCACCTCTGCAACAGCAGACTGGGCAAATGACACTCATTTCATATCTCATATTCCTTAGCCAGCAAAATTCATTTCGCATGCACTCAAGCATCACTGCGAGTTGCCTACGAACAGCACGTGCGCATTTAATTCCAGCGATGTCATACTGGAATTCTTCGGACGCCATCTTAAGACTTGCATTTGCTCTGTGAACAATAATCTCAACAACGGATGAGTGGCACAAAAAGATCACAGAGCAACATTCGTGTTCGGAGGAAAAGAATCGTGCAAAATTGTGAAACAGGTGATCACGAGGATTTACTGGCTTCCAAAATCTTTCCTTGCCCCACTGAAAGAGCTGCAGGATCAATCTGGGAAAGAAACCTGGAGGAACTTGACTATTTCCAAAGGTAAGAAATAGGGAGGGAATTCGCGCTGATGCAATCAGGTCAACAATCTCCGTTGGTGGGTGTGTTTTTAGCATTGATGGCACAAGGTAGGTCTTGTTTTCAGCTGTAGCTGTTGGCCAAGGACACAACAAGCTAAATCTTTCCATGATTCCAAGAAGACTTTCACAGGTTTCTTTGTTGTTACACAAAGTCCCCCACACGTGCTCCAACAGCTGTTCATCCAATAGTCCATCAGTCTCAAGCTTACACCACAGGTCAACAAATTTCTTCTCCCTGGAGTCATATGGTTTAACAGTTATCACCTTTTTAAAAACGTCTATTAACCACTGTGGATCCAAGACCACCAGCTTATCCAACTGTGGTGAGTCATCAAAATGGATCAGACTTCGTAGGTCGTGCAAATAGTTCAACAATGTCTTCAAGTCTTTGTCTTCATTGATGCTGCATAATGTAGATGCAATAAGTTTTGCTGTTGTCAGAGAAATGCATTTTTGCTCTTCCCTCAGTGCTTGAAGAACCTTATCAAATTGCAGCCACTTGATTGGAATGGCTTCGTTGACGTAGGGAAGTTCTTTAGCGACAGCAAGTACTTCCTCCCGCAAACGCGAGACTTCTGGACAATCAGACTGTCGGATATTCAAACTTGTGTTATCAACAAAGAAAACATCATGCAAGTGTGTCCCATACGGTTTGGCTTTTAGAAAGCCAAAGATCTCGCGAGAAAGTTCTCTTGGGTCGCCACCACCATAAGGTGTATCAGCATGAGTGCAAACTAGGAAAACGGGAGGCAGCCTTTCTGGAAGAACCTCTGATTTAGGACTTCCTTCCGATTCTCTATTTTCCTTTTGACTTTCGGATAAGGAAGCCACTGACATCATCCAAAAATCAAGATAATCGAGATTGGTTTTAAGATTAACGTTTTCTCGATATTTCTTGTAAACCCCGTGTTTCACCAGAGGCTTGGCTCTGTCATGTGGGTTTAGGCTGAGGTCATAAACCAGACAGTAGACTGCCCGTGCTGTCAGAAAGAGCGGGTGTGTCACATAGTAAACTGACTGTCCAGCAAAATCCCACATGGTTGAATATATGTCGTCAGTGTGGTCACCCCAATCCCCCTGGAGTAGCGTTTCGATTACAGCTGCTACCTCTTCTGGTACATGCGGAGTGGAATTACTGGCATTCTTTTGATTCCGTTCTCTCGGATCTGGTGATAAGTTTACATCTCGGCTGAGGTTGGGTGCTGGGTCCTGAGACACCTGAATGTCTTCTTCACCTACTGCTGGCTCAGTGGAACGTACTACAAGTGGTATTTCTGTGACCACAGAATCGTTGATCTCGGTACTGTCATCACTGTCTATTGTAACTTTACTGCTTCTCCTTTCTTTTCTCAGACTATCCACAATACATCTTGCAGTGTGATAATCAAAGGAAATGGCAGCATCAGAATTTTCCTCTTTGTCTGTCGCTCCAGTTCTCCACGTCTCTTTGGTCACTTTGAAATGTGAAGGATCCACTTCTATGCTGTCAGTACTATCTTCTTCTGGGTTGAAACAAATGCCTTTCAAGGACTTCTTTAAACTTGTCTTTCCCGCACGGTCTTGTCCAATAAGCATTATTGGAACCCTCTTGACAGACGTTCTTCCTTCAGCAAGGGCCTGGTTATAGGCTTCCAAAGCGGCAGGACCACGGGCAAGAATTTCAGGAGGTACTGGAAAAACAACGAAAGAATAAATATTCTCTTGTTAAGCCGTTATATTTAACACTCTCGATGAACGAACATGTACCATGTTTGCATCCCCGGAAGTTGCAAAAACGTTAAACTCCCCTTCGACCCCTCGTTACAGTTAAAGTTGTCCTTTCTGTACAAGAAAACCTTGTTTAGGTGGGTGGCACCGCCTTCAGTCTAACTCACTCAGTGCCATAACATTTGACGGAGCAATACCACCACTCTTCATCAGTTGACATACCAAAACTGGTATCAAACAAATAACTAATTATTGGTGAACAAGTTATAGTTGTATTTTTTTTTTTTTTTTACTTTGTTGCTATTTCCATAAGCAATAATGTAAAAAACAAAACAAAACAAAAAAAACAAAAACAAAAACAAAACAGAATGAGGAGTTAATCGGTATCAATTCCTGGAATCAGTTGTGGCTCACAGCAAAACTGCTGATGATCTCCGTTGAGCTAAAGAAAAGCGTAAAGGACAAATAAAAAATGGTTTAGAGTTGAAACCCTTTCTGCTCAGTTTTTAACCCACCATCCATGTACAGCTGTTTCGACAAAGGTTTCCCCCCACAAAAAAAAAAAAACAAAAACGTAAAAGCGTGCCGAAAGGTACTCTGTGAAATACCCAATAGATTTCAATGAAAGCTCAGAATCCATAATGCCTCGACCAAACAGCGAAGACTTGAGATGACGGGCAATGTGGATTCTGAGGTTTTTTTTTTTTATGTAATTTTATTGGGTACTTCCCAGACTACCTTTCGACATTGTCGCTTACGCTTGTACGCTTTTTTTTTTTGGGGGGGGGGGGGGGGGGAGGCAACCTTTGTCGAAACAGCCGTATTCATTCAAATACAATTATTCCTGACTTTTTTCTTACCTGTTCCTGCTGATACATTCCCATTTATCTCACTGACGACTAACCCTTGGACTTCCCTAACAAACGTTAGAAATTCGGGTATCTTTCTCACTATGGCCTCTGGTTCCCAAACGCCACTGCTAAGTAACCTGTCCCACTCTTCGCAGTGCAAGTGGAGATCAGTCTACGGAGACAATGAAAAGCAGAGTTTCATTTATTTACAGTTAGCTGTTCAAATATTTAATCTCGGCAAGCGTTCTATAAAATAGTTTCAGCAATTAGTACATGGATTAACGAAAAACAGTAAAACATAAAACCGCATTCCCATTCTTTCTAAGAAAAGGAAGCCCGGAGGGTCGCATGAAATTCCGACCCCTACTTTTTGACTCCTGGCCACCGAATCCCGACATTGTGTTTTGCTTCGGGCCAGAAGACTTCCACCTTGTGTGACTAATAAGTGCACACTCTTAAATAACTAGGTATACACAAGGTGCTTAGAGTGACTTTGTTCAATTCTTTGCGTTAAAGAGTGTGTTTGTTGTCTTTATCAGTTTCGCGTGTAGAGCCGATTATGATATTTGGTGTTTTAACTCTGTGTTGGTATAAGAAAACCTCACCCTTCTCTGCAGTGCACACGCTTAAAGAACTGGTTATTCATGCAAGTGTAGCCTGGTTGTTTTGGTCAGCTATTGTAGTGTGGATTTCTTGAGATTCTTGCTATTTTGGCAGTTTATTTCACTGCCACCCGTGTCATTCAGAAAACGTCAGATCACGAAAAAAGACCCTTCACCCTTAAGAACGAGGTAAACAAGCATATATACAGCCTTTTTTTGGCTTTAGTCTGGGTTTGTTCTCCGCTTTTTATGGCCCGTATGTAAGGCCTGACTTTCACTTTTAAGGTCTATAGTTAAGACCATAGGGATCATCAAAGTATCACGAGCCCCGACGGTTAAAGGGTAAGTATCATGGGGCTTTTGACCTCTTTTGTTAAAAATGGTGAAAAAAGACCTTCACTTTGCTACAAAATAATTCTAGAACTATAAGAGGAGAGAAATCAACTCAATTCTTGACAGGAACAACATGTATTCTGTTCTAGCGCATTTTCGAAACAAAAAAGCGAGAACTTGAAAAACATTAGCCTAGCATTTTTCAAGTTTCAATCTATACTGGCCGACTCTGTCTCTAGCCAGAGGCACTAATCGACAGTTTTATTGCACTGGGGGGTTAATTTATAACAAAACTGGACAATACGTTTTTGTTTCTGTTGTCAGACAAACCTTTCTGAGTTTTGAAATGACATCAAATTTTCGTAATACTTTCCCTTTAAGAAGATGCAGGTCATTAACAGACCGTCACCTGACCGAATTTTCCTTTTACAGTCTACACACCGTACACATCAAAATACTTTCACTGGCCATGACGTTCAAAAAGATGCATACCATACGGACCGATTTTTCATTTCCCTGCCTTTACAGACCATACAGTCTGTAAAGTTGTCTTAACAGACCTTATCAGTTTGTGTTTATACTGATCCAACACAAAAAAATGCCTTCACTCGTTTACTTTGTAAACTGTAAAGTTCACTTACTGATTCCCTGTATTCCTCTTTCCCTATGACGTTGCGCCATGTGTGTTCCCTCGAGAGGATAACGGCAAACCCTGAATCAGTGGTGAACAGGGTTCTTTTAGATAACCTCCTATGGGTTAAATGAAATCCCTCGGGTAGATCCTCTGGGAGATGTAGTCCGAATTCATCTTTGTCAGTCAAAGTTAGTCGAGATAGGTATGCTAACAGGGGCTGTCGCACTTGCTCATCTGGTACGTAGTCTGAGGCCAGGCCGCTTTCTGTGACAAGATATAGAACGGGTCAGGATTTACTGCACTGAACTTTAACTGACAAATAAAGATTTCAGTGGATAAACTTCAACTGTGCTTAGAAGAAATCCCGTTGATAGGCTACTACGCAACTAAATCGGGCTTGAAAGCTCACCCTGAGATACCTATGGTGCGCGCCATAGCTTGAAATGTCAGGCCCCACAGAAATGCAGTGACAGATGTAAAGTTTATTTCACTTCAATAGTACCGTTCAGGGAACCAATTCTTCTATTTTTTCCCAGGCCAGATTTTTCTAGTTGTTGCTGACTACTTCAGTAACTTCACTGAGGGCGATTCCCTCTCTACTGAAACCTTCAAGGCTGTTATCAGAGGTCTGATGGTCATATTAAGCCGATATGCAGTGCCGAGTTCCGTTGTCACTGATAATGGACCGTGCTTTGCGTCATCGGAGTTCGTAAAGTTTGCCAGTGTGTGGAACTTTCAACGTTGTACTTCGAGTCCCTGTTAACCTCAGAAGGCCAACAGCAGCTCACGAATGAATTTGCGTAAAGAAAGGACCCGTTCCCCAGAACAGTTTTAGCATACCCAAACACTACTTTCGAAAGCCCTAAACCATATTGAAAGACAGAACACCAAGTATTTTTCTTAAATAATCCTCGTTAGGTGCCTCGGCATAAATTACTGTGATGACTACAAAAGAAAACAAGTAAAGAACATCTTACCTGCTCGCCCACGAATGGTCAATCTTGTGCAATCGTATTTGCAACCAGGGAACAAAATGTCAGCTTGTAAATATCTCCGAGATTTAAGAACCAGCCATCCTCGACAACGTGATCGTGTTGCTTTGTCTTCAAAATGAATTTCCTCCAAGACGTTCTTTACGTCACTGAAAGGGATTTCAATATCCTCCAATCTCTGCACGACGTTCTCGTGCGCAACCCACACCTAATTAAGAAAAATGATTAAGCCTAATAAAGAAATAAAAATGAAATAGTAATAAATGAAAAATGTGAAAAAATAAGTTCGCTTGTAACTTTTGTAACCCTTCATTGCAACGATGAATAGCATACTAGGGGCTAAAGAAAGGAACGTGGATGTCGGAAGATTAAGTCGTGTTGTTTTTAAAGTTGTTGTTATCAATTTGCCATAGTTGTTTTCAGTACCATTAAGAATCTTGCAGTTTTCTTATCATAATCATGAAGAGTCAATACAGTCAAATCTAAGCGGTCACCCTCTATTAAGAGGTCACTTGTCTAAGTCCAAAAACTATACTTCCCTTTAAATGACTGTCATTTTGACCTCTATTGAGCGGTTGCAGTCACCCTTTACTATTTCAGTTCCCAATTCAACGTAAGTTCCATTGTCTTGACCTCTAAAATATAGTAAAACACAGCGTGCCAGGATATTGATACAATACTGACCGTAGGATCTTAGCATTGATGTTTTATTAGTCCACGTTCCCCTTGTCACACCATTTTATCGTTCAGTTTCTCAATCGAGTAAGTGATTTTGTGAGCACGTTGGTGCATAAATGGTACATTTTAATGTATATTTTAACTTAAAAGTTACCACTGAATTGTGACGTGAAATGACGTTTTCACTGCATATGACAAGAAATTTTGTGCAAACTGTATTAAGCGGTTACGAAGCCATTCCACGAAGATGACCGCTTGATATAGCTTCGACTGTAAATAAATGTGACAATGAACACAAAGAATGACGAAACAACTTGAAGAAGCAAATGTTAGAAGTTTCAAGAAGTTTAAACTTAACGCGAAATGAAATTCTTCATATAATTACCTTACACCGTAATTGATGATGGGATGGCGTGAGATATGTTAAATCATATCTTGCTATATATGGATTATTCTCAGGAGTCTCGTAATTATTTTCTTTAAACATTCTCTCGTCGAGGTCAACTCCCTCTCTAAAAGCCGTTTTCCAGTTATGTCCCTCATCTAATAATTGAAGTTTATCCGTTGCCTCATCGACGCCCCATTCTGCCTCAATGACATTCTCTAGGAAAGATCGATAACACAATCTTATCTATTTTTAATCAGGAGTACGAGTTTATTCCTCCTTACTCAGAGGTATTAGAGAGATTAAGCACCACGTTTACGGCAAACGGCAAACGTGAGATTCGCGTTTATGTTTTCTTGAAAATATGAGTACGTAGATGAAAATAGTACAAGATAATTCTGGCCTTTAATTCTAACGCAAAAACACTCAATTTTTCTGAGAAACTGAAAACAGCGAGTGGCAAATGAAGGTTAAACATGGTCACGTGGTCATTTCTGCCGTTTGCCGTTTGCCGTAAACGTGGTGCTTAACCTCTCTAATGACAACAGAGTTTAAGAACATGGATAACTATTAAGAGCGCCTGTCTGTAAAAATCAGACAAATTGTAAATTTCGTGCGAAGGGTAAAAAATTCGATTTCTTTCATATTTTAATGTCAGGTAGCCTAGGATATAATTAAAATCACTGTAATGTTATTTTTTGGAGATACATCATTTTATTTCAAAAAAAAAAAAACGCAAATAACGAAAATCCGTTAAAATCGTCATTTGAGGCGCTAATTTGTTACACGGGTTTGAGAGCCTCGCGTGCGAGAACAAATCATTCTACCGCTTTTAATACACTAAAAACCTTTTTTTACAATCTTTAAATATCTGTTGGAATGATTTTGAGAAATATTGCGCCGTTCTGTGTATGCGAAATAATTTAATTTCGAAGGCATACAATTCACTGCAGTAAAAGTACTTCGTGAATAAAATTAATTTTCACCATGTGCGAAACCTTCAAATCGATTAAGCTTCTGGTGGTTGAATGTTAGAAGGATGGTCTATAGATTCCTGTAAAAATTTATTTGGGCAAATGATGAAGAGCGACGTGAGAGCTTTTCAAAGTCTGTAAAAAACGCAAATATTTGACCCCTCGCAGGAAAATTTTGAAGTTGCAGGTCAGACATTACCCGGTTTACATGTCTCGACCCATATTAAGTTAAAATAAGCACATAGAAAAACATTTCGAAATGTTCTAAATTCAAAATAAGCATTTTAAATAAAAAGAACAAAGAAGTTATGATGTTTTTCGATAACTAGAATATAATGAAGTGAGCTTAGTTTCAGGGATTTTAGGAAATATTATTGAGTATGGAGTGATGTCCTACTATTGACATACCCCCTTCTTTAGTCTTCTTTAAGTCAACCATCATTTGAGTACCTAGTGCTGCAATCCTAGCTCTCCCATTCAATGTTAATCGAATGTAGTTGCACAGAGAACGCATTTCACATGAAATCAGCATTGGTTGTTGGTAGGGAGAAAAACTTCTACAAACTGTTTCAATTTTTTCCAGGATGTAACTTGAAAAAATCGGCATCTGTGGCACAACGTTTTAGCTTTTTTTATTTAGTTATTTTTGTTTACAAAAATGAGATTAAAACGAGAAAACAACACTTGTTTTCGAATCCCCTTCCCCATGTGCTCAGCTGTAACTGAAGCAAAATAAATCATTACCTTCCGCGGGAACTCTGATGACTGCCGTTCCAAAGTGACACCACATGTCTGCCTGCGGATGTTCTTCTGTCTCTTTGAGTTTGCGGAGTGATACCAGAGCGTCCTTCATCAATTTAGACTGGTAGTTTGAGTTACTGTTGGAGCTAATAGCTTCCGGATCCTATAAAGAGGAGACGACACTAATACATTAAGTATTAGGCTGTAAGATTAATAGTTTTAACAACAAAAGGCCAATTTCACGTGACTTCAATAAATGAGGCTGTGTTATTATGATAGAAAGGTAGATCTAGGGTAATGGCATGGGAGGCCCATGCCCCCTTCTTATTGTTAGAGAAAAATGTAAGGCCCGGAGAGCGAAATTTTTAATTCTTAATGAAACGTTTTCATTCCGGTCCCGCGGGTTTTACATCATAGGATATTCTGAATACAGCACTGTGATAGCAAATATCCGTAAACCTAATAACAGTGCCCGGGGAGATTGATCCAACAAAGAAGTAACCTGATGATTCACTAGTGTTTACTTCAGAGAACTTATATGCAAACCATGTAGCATATCACATTAAATACCTGTGGTTGATTTTTCCTGGCCGGTATCAGATTGTACTGCGCCCGTGATTCCGGTAGCACCATTCGAGTCTCCTTTTGTACTTCTTGCAATTTTACTGTGCAATCCTCGGAAAGATTGCAGCCATCGATGTAGTAGCAAACTGTAAGTTTGTTGAATTTTTTTTCCACGCCTGTCAATCTTATCCCCGCCTGAAATTAAAGCCGAGCGTTAATGAAGCTACGCAGCACATTTATGTTCTTATCCGTGGCATCAGATCGGCACACACTCGAGTAATATGTTTTGCCAGCATGCCCTGATGTCCAAATAGTTATGTGATAAGTTACCAAAGACCGCGTGCACTTTGCTGAAGATATAGAATCAATTTTTGATGTTTGACCAATCTGATGAGTGGATCAACTTGAGCATTTCCATCGCGATTCAGTACTGCAATCAAGGACAAAAGGGTTGGGACAATTTCGAAGTTACGATGTCTTCGTACGCACGCGACAGAAACACGGCTCGCGAGAACGTAAAATATCTGGTGACCGGCCCCCACCCCCGATGATGCAATGTTGACTCAGTGCAAGAGAAATGCCTCGCGAGTATGGGCGAAGGTGGAGGAGTAAAGTGCGTTGTAAAGAGATAACCTGGCCGCTTCTTTAGTTTAGGTCACGCCAAATTGGCGGTTAAGAGTATACTTTGTAAGATTTGTGCCATGACCTTTTGTCCTTGATTGTAGTGTAAACGTTACTTTAATCCTCGAAATTAAAAATTACTTTGGGGGAGGGGGAGGGAGAGGGGAGGGGGAGGGGAAAGAGTTTCCTGCAAAATTTAATGAGTACAAAAACTTTTTGGAAGTACAAGAATGTCGCATGAGTGCGACTTTTCCACAAAATTATCTGGCGGCAATTTGGAACAGAGATTCATTGGGTACGTGACTGGACTTTTCATGGTAATAAGATTTTGACAGTCATGTATTTCGAGAATTTATTGTATTTTTATGAAAAAAAGTCAGGTTGTCGGGGTGACACTAATTCGAATATTTTGTACCATTATTCGCTTTGAATATTTTATTTTTTGGACAGTGTAGACTCTGCTATTTTGGAGAAATAAACACTGTAGCTGGGCGGAACAAGTTCGTAACTACCACGTCGTGGACCGCAAAGGAAACAGGTTTGGTCAGGAGCAAATGTTGATCCACAGGTTAAAAAAGGCGGACACAATGTTACTTCTCTAAGCTCAGAAATAAAGTCCAAGGTAATCAGATTTAATATTCTGAAAAAACCCCAATAATCAACAAAATGCAATCCACCATACAGAAAAAGATGGCGGCTGACACATTTACCCATAATTCTTAGCACACGACAACCTTAAAAATGCTCACAAAAACGCACAGAAAAGTTCTTAAAACTTGAACTTAGCATACACAATGTTGTTAGTACAGTCACGAATTTCGCAAAAAAGGGCGTTGTATATGCCTTTTGCCTGTGTTAGGTTCGCAAGGTATTGTGGTAAAATGTCAGTAGCCATCTTTTTCCGGACGATGGATTGGCACTCTCAAAAGAATTTAGAATCACCGTACCATATCTGAAATAAATCATAAGTAAGTATGAACTAAGGCCGTGGACGTCATTTTTCTTGTAGTTCTTGAATTTATCCAGTAACGGTTGCTTGGCCTGTAGATACAATTCAATCAAGGTGGAAACCATTGGGAAATAGTTTTGTCAGGATCTCTTGGGTTCCCATTACATGTATATTTGTTGGTGTAAATGCTGTTCTAGTGAAAGCAGGCTTATGTAATGTACTTGTGCTTTTCCTTAATAATCCTTGGTGCGGGCTAAAGAATTGTTGCCATCGCGAACACAAATGAATGTAGGAACGAACGAACAACCGAATGAACATCGAACATGTTGAAACGATAGGTGACGTCTCACTTATAACCAATCAAAAAAAATCTACCTACCACGATGCTTCCTATGTGCACTCTCGCCTGCTTCCTTTGCTCTTCATTTCCAAGAAGTATATACACCTCTCTATCCTTCAAGATCACTTTTGCTCCTGATTGGTTACTGATCTCTCTTAGTTTGGCTCCCTGCTTAATTACCAATCACGAAGCGCTTGTATTCATCTTCAATGTCCACTCGCTCCCATACCATGCGGCTCTGTACGTCTTCCTGTAGACAAGGAATTGAATTTGATAGCACTCAACTGCGTCAACTCATTCGGATCTCCTATAATACTCCTACTCTCCTATAATTTTAACCTTGACCTACATAGTTGACCAGTACCTCACAGAGTACTCCAGATGTTCACCAGCAATTTCTCTTGTCCTTTACCAAGACAGGCAAAAATCTTTCAGGGCGTTTCTCCACCCGCGGTAACTTTAAACGCGAATAACGTTTTTGTTATTAGTAAGAGCAAACGGCATGAGATTTCACGTCTTTTGTTTAGATATTTATCTGGGAAAAAATTGTTACGATCTGTTAGTGTTCATTGACTTTGATGTTACCATGACAACCAATTTTGATAGACAAAGACAAAAAAGCCCGGTTTATATAGGGTTAACAACTTACCACTGTTTCCAAGATAAGCTTCTTGGCAGATGCCCTTTGCTCCTTATTTCCGACGATGGTAAAACCCTCTTCATGCCTACTGCCTGGGGAAATTCTAGCTCCAGACTTTTGCTCAATTTCCTGAAGCACAGAGCCATCCGTTCCTATCACATATCCTTTCATATGTTTTGAAACCCCTACAAACTCACTCTCTATTTCCTCGGTGCGTTGATCAGTGATACTGTTGGTATCTTGTCTGAAAAGCAGTAAACAGGCAATTAAGATAGGATTTACTTTATCAGGATTGGTTAATCACCAAAAATAAAATAAAAAACAAAACAGAACTGCTGGATTGCTATTAAAATCCAAAAGTGCCATTCACATATATTCAAACTTTTACTGATAATTAATTGGCACTATGCAAGTTACACAATTCCACCCAAGAGTCTTGAAGCAGATCATAGTCATCACCAACATTTCATCATCATCGTCATTAAATTATTGTTGTTGTTATTATTATTATTATTATTATTATTATTATTATTATTATTACTATTATTATTATTATTGAAGATTTCATTTTTGTATTCATGAATTATTTACATAACTTGTTATCTTACACTCAATCGTTTTCATTACATTCAAACAGTTGATATGTATTCATAGAACTTCTTAACTATATTATTTTGCACTCTGGCAGATAATCCATTTCAGACAGTGTTCAATAAGGAAGGACAGCTCTTTGTCAGTGATCGTTATTGAGTAAGTCCTTTCCTAAACTCCTCATGGTAGCCTCCAGGAAAGTCGAAAACAATATTGATTTGTTTAACTTTTGTGTCATTATTATTATTATTATTATTATTATTATTATTATTATTATTATTATTATAAATATTATTATTTTTATTATTATTATTATTATTATTATTATTATTATTATTATTATTATTATTATTATTATGATGTGCAGTTGATAAATGTATGGATGCTAAAATAAAACCACATAGGCGCACAGCGTAACCTATGCCATCTATAAAAAGAAAACTGCTGGGTTACAAAAAACTGAGATAAAAAAATTAGCAATAAAAGATAAGCATCTAATAGACAATCTAAAGCTCTCTGATAATAAAACTATATTGAGCTCCTAAGCTAATTTCCCTCAGGGAAAGTCAGGTGACAGTAGCTTTGAAAGTTATCACTATGTCAAGAGAACTCGAGATGGTAGCCTTCTGCATCCATCTCAATATGTCATAGCAATTGTTATTATTATTATTATTATTATTATTATTATTATTATTATTATTATTATTATTATTATTATTATTATTATATTACAATACAATATTTTACAATATTTATTTCGCCATATACACAACATTAATTTTACAGATGGGAAGAAAAACATGAAGAAAAATTGAAGAAAGAAAATAAATGGCGAGGAAACCTGAAAGAAACCACGAGGCTAACAACAAGTCAGGCTTCCTCACTTAAAGTGCCCCTAACCCTTTAATTTGTTTTCTTTTGGTAGATTTCCATATCTTTCAAGAACTCATTTTCGAAAAAAAATTTGAGAAATATTGAATCCTTTTTTTTTTACGAGCGCTAGAAGTGAAGGCAGTCTTGTCGATATTTTCACCTATCGTTCGCATTAGTCCCCCACTCGGCCAAATGTGGAGCGTGACGTAAGAAAAGGACATCGTGCAAAAATATCCGAAGATTCGTGGTAATGCTTCAATTGTAAACAGAGAAAATGGTTGGAAAATGTGTGGTTTTTGGATGCAGCAACTCTAGAAATGTAGAGAAAGGAATCAGCATGCATAAGATTCCTTCTGAATCCTTCTGAATCCTTCTGGTGTCCTTTTCTTACGTCACAGCTAAGAAAGTGTCAAATATCGGACGCTTCTCATTGGCTCGTTCCTAATGAGCCCACGAGAGAAAAATTTGTCCAGCGGGGCTTAAAGGGCGCAAAAATTTAAAAATTTCAGTAACTTTTAGCGCTCGTAAAATAAAAAGGATTCAATATTTCTCAAAAATTTTTTCGAAAATGAGTTCTTGAAAGATATGGAAATCTACCTCGAGAAAACAAATTGAAGGGTTAGGGGCACTTTAAAATAACTAATCTTATATTAGAATTACAATATGGACAATATGGACATATATAATGTGAATAAGAATAGCTTTTTGTAAGTTTCTGACTTTTGCTGTTTCCTCTCACTTGTAAATAGCTTGGAATATGTAATGTAAATTAAAACTTTTAACTTGTAAATAGCTTGGAATATGTTAATAAAGATTATTATTATTATTTTTAAACTAAAAAAAAATATTTTTATTATGCGTAGTGAATGATGCATGGATGCATGTAAAATTAGCCACACAGGGAAACCAGCATAGCCTACAGTATGTTGCTCTATAGGAATTTAACACCAAAAAAAGTTGATAAGGTTGACAAGGTCCTACAAGCCCCCCTCCCCCCCTCCACAAGATTAATACAGGCCTTAAGTTCATTATTATTATTATTATTATTATTATTATTATTATTATTATTATTATTATTATTATCATTACTATTATTATTATTATCATCATCATCATCATCATCATCATCATCATCATCATCATTAATTATTATTATTATTATTATTATTATTATTATGACAATGTGTTAACATCTGAGTGCCAGATATAAAAATAAAAAAACACAAGGAGCTAGGTGCGGGGAACCCATGACTAGCTAATGCATCTAAATTCACAATAAAATCAATTGTAATAAACAAAGAAAATCAATTAAAAAAGTGTTTAAAGAAAGTCTTAAAATTCTTGTATCGTCTGTGCTTCGTTTTGCTATTAGCATGATGCAACATTGGGTGTTTGAGCATCTTAATCTAGTACAAGATCATAGACCTTGAAACTAAGCCTAATACTGGATTGATTAATTAATTACATAAAAATATTACCTTAGCAGCTATAATTAGGCAAATACAAACTAATTTATTTGATTTTTTCATATCTATTCATTCTTCTGATGAAACATTGTATAACAATTTTGGTTCATGGTTCATTTTGGAACAAATCACTGTAACCATTCCCGTTTACCTACAGATCTAATTATAGCCGTCTTCTCTGTCTGTTAACTGTCATTATCTGTCAGCAGTCCGGGGAAGCGTCATCAAAATTGAACTTTTGTAACTTCTGAGTAATGATTTACAAGCGATCATACGTGATTATGTTGGGTGGTCGCTTACCGGAAACAGAAGAGTATATGTGTAATTTCTGGCCTTAAAAGGTACAAAGGTACAAAGGACTAGGCATTGGATTTTCAACAGTCGATCCCACTGATGGCCATTAATTAAGAATAATGAGATAATTGAGCAACTCATTTTTTTCGTCCAATCTCACAAAATTAAATAATTCAAACGTTTGATGAATAATAACACTGAAAAACAGAGAGAGGTGTTTCGATTCTTAAAGTTAATTTTCTTTGATATTGTCATCATTATTATATTTAAAAGGTGGACCGAGACACAAGTACATTTATTGCAATCAGATAACATAAGCCTACTTGTTGTATGGGGAATTTTAAGATGTGAATGGCAATTACATGCTTTCCACATGATTACATACCAAGATTACGTGCATATACAGTGATATAGGGGACTTCCATCTTTCGACATGCCATGTAACCAGGCAATGAAGACGTGTATATTTACCTTCAGACTGACGCCTGGGAGAACGTCAAGAAGTCAATCCGAGAACGATAAATCGATTGTTTTGAAACAGAGCCGATCGAAAGCGGACAAGTAGTTTGAATTTTCCGGAGCGTCGTACGAACTTAACAGGTAATTAACACATTTATATCAACGTACCATTTTAGGTCAAGACGTAGTTTAAGTTAATTCGTCGTTTCTTTTGGCAATTAGTGGAAAATAATTTTCCGGCATATCTTTCTAGCATGTAAAAAGATGGCAATTTTCCCCTCCGTGTGCATTACGTGACTTTAAGACTGATTGTCCATTTGCATAAGTTTTTGTGTAAAAACTGAGATTATCACAGCTTTACCGTAACATTGCAAATAAAATTTGTCAGCTTTTTGAAAAATGAAAACGACACAGTACAACGACAGAACACTGCAGTGTTGTAAAATTAGCATGAATTAAGTTCGTTGCTGAACACATTTTTTAGTTGGAACAGACATATGCCAAACAAACTGTACGCTCTTGAATTGAAAGCGAAACCCAGCAGACGGGAAATTTGCAAGCGGTTTTAAATTAACTATAAACAAAGCCATTTGGAGTACATTTGCACACATGTATCAAGTCCACGGTGTATAAACAACTCCATTCGAACACGGTCAAACAAAATAAACTTACTTCAAGTTTATCTTATCTAATCTAGAGTTTCCTAGCTTAAAAGATATCGTGAAATCAAATGACGTTTATGTTTATCCGCCAGTGTTGTCTTCCATGGAATGCAGAGGTCGGTGAAACTGTTGCCGGTTATTTAAAGTTATTTTGGGTATTAAATGATACATTGTCATAATCTGGAAACTCCTGATTAAATTGATATGAATGGGTTACCCGGACTGGTGGATGTCTTAGTCAAGTTATTTCTAGAAATGAATATCGAACTGAGGAAAACGTTCTCGGCTGACAAGATCTCAATATGTGGGTTTGTTTCTGGATCAAATAAATGAAATAAATCTTACCGCTTTTGTTGTCCATCATCTTCCATGATGCTGTGACTAAAAATTCCTTTTTATGTTTTGATGTTTACCTCGCTCGATGCCTTTTACTCGAAAAGGAAAGCGATAGCGAAAGCAATCGTCGAAACTCGTACGGCATCAACAAACCGGAAATACTTCCGGGTTACAAGTATCACGCAAGGAATGCTGGGTAGTTTGCCGGCGCCGCCTGGGACGAGCGGGCATTCTTTCTTTCTTTCTTTCTTTCTTTCTTTCTTTCTTTCTTTCTTTCTTTCTTTCTTTCTTTCTTTCTTTCTTTCTTTCTTTCTTTCTTTCTTTCTCTTTTTCTTTGTTTGACAGACAAGCTCACTCTTCTTTCAATTCTCCTCAAAATTAAATGTATTAAAGTTGACAAAATTGAAGGGAAAGTGGAAGCACTCCCCCAACCAGCTCCACCCCCACTTTTCCCGGCTTTAAAGATTAATACAAATAGGAAGCTTTCTGCAGGGCGCACAGGGAAGGCTGTGGATAACAAATGAAGATCGACGTCCACTGGAACTAGAGGTTCCTGAAACTTCGTTACACCTGATTATACTGATAACCTGATATTATTAGTCTGCTGTGAGTCCCTTTATCCTTAATTGGATCATCGTAAAATCACGTGGAAGTTATGCAACACTGCACTCCCAAACTATTATCATGCACGCAAATGTGTCACTACAACAGCTTTGGAAAGAGCAAGGAAACCCTTGCGAAAGTACTTATAAGGGTGCCGAACCCTGCGCATTAGGAATTTTTGTAAAACAAGCCAGCAATAGGGCTGGGACAAAAAAGCTGTTCAAATGCTCCACAGTGAAAGGTATCCGTTCAGCGATCAGCTTTGAAAATGGTTAGTCAAAATTACTTACTTTTAGCAGGAAATACATGCTAGTTTCGATGCTGCCACCTGGTTAGCTCAGTTGGATGAGTACCATACTGTAGAGCGGTAGGCCCAGGTTCGATTCCCGGAAGGACCAACTCTCAGGGTCTTTAAATGAATGAAGAGGAAGTATTGCCTTTGCTCTGACATCTGAAAATGGTTAGACTTTCTAGTCTTCTCGTATAAGGAAGAGAAACCGTAGATCCGTCTCACAGTACTTTCACTTAATCTGACTCTGTGGGAAGTAAATGACCCGCTAGGGACGTAACAAATCTCTGGTAGTGACCACCCGCAAAGTCTATCTCAAATTCACATTTACATTATGGGGCATTCACAACTTGTTACTTCGTTAATTATAAACTGCAGGCGCCAAAAGAAGTCTGGAAAAGTCGATCCCCCCATAAAGTGTTGTGAATTATCTCTGAAAAGCGTTGAGGGGAGTTGGAAAATGAGATGTTTGATATTTGATATTGATAATAGGACCAAACAACCCTTAATAAGACAAGGAAGGATTTAGTACTCACCATATAGAGGGAGTATTCTTCTTGAGTGTGCGTTTACTTTTGCATCGCAGATTGCACACTGCAGAGTAAAACTAGTAATGGAGCGATTATATTAGTTTCGTGGTCCTGTTTTAAAATTGTAGATGGTTAAATTCAATTAGTTGACGATTAATCTTTATTTTTTTAATTCTTCTTCTACTCCAGCCATTATTTAGGCACGTCTGTCCTCTAATTGGACTTAATGCTATAAATAGGTAAGTTTAGTTTGCTCTCTGCGTTTTAAACCGAGAAATGAACATCTGGAAAACCTAACTGAGTGAAAAAGAACAACTCAGATTTTTGTCAGTAAGAGTAAATCAATAAATAATGGGAGAATAATTGTTCAAGAATGTTGGGCGTGTATGCATTAGAGTGAACTCTCTCCAAGGCGGACAGAATTGGAACCGGTCTTAATTGTCCGTCTTAAAAAGGTCCTTATGGCATTCTGCACGTAGCTTAAGACAGAAAACTGACACCAGCTTTAATAACGACCAATATGTGTTCGTACAACAAAATGGCCGCTCAGGTTAACTCGAGGCGGCCAAAACATACGTTTACATTAATTAGTAACAATGCCGCAGGCACTGCCTGCTGGCACAACCTCTTCATCTTTGTAAATGAATATGAACTAACTGAATGACTCAGTCCAACGGACTGGAGGTACATTGTGAAAATATGAACCTAGCATTAAACTGTGGGGGCGCCACAGAAAGCTAAAATCTAACATAGGCATTTAAGCACGAGGGAGGTCTGCGCTGTTTTTGAGGTCTTGGGCCAGGAGTTTCAGGAGACGAACTGAGAGAGGAACACGTGATTTGGTCTGGGGCTGCAACACATGTGCGCGACTCGTCTTGTACAACGGTCGGAGAAGGTGTATGAATGTGAACACCAAGTGCTGTGTCCTCACTGGCTAAGGAAGTGCCTTGCTCCTCGTCAGGTGGCACGGTAGTAAGCTGGAGATGGGTGTATTGGTTGCGTTGGGTCCACATTTCACGAGCTGATAGGCCAGGAAGACGAAGGCGGGATTTCAGACGTGCGATGGCGAGAGAAAGGCCGACTTCACTTACTGGTCGTCCACCAGGTTCTTGTCGAATGAGCTCTTCCTCAAGTTCGCGAACGGCCTTCTCGGCGACGGGGTTTTTATTCTTGTTCTTGATGCCACCAACCTCGATTGTGACGTTTAATTGATTAAGTGTGTAGTTGTTGCTCATCGACGTAAAACCAGAAGCTCTTGGGCCATCAAGTAGGTGGACACCATTGATTAGTTGTGTGAGGGCGTCACGGAGCGTATCATTCCAATCGTCTCGGATCAAGCAAGACGCAGTAAAGGATGTGGTGCATTCTCGAAGCACTAGGATCAACTGACGGTTACGCTTGATTACGTCAGCGGCGAAGGAGACGCCTACGACTTCTGGGGATCGTCAGAGGATTGAGAGACCAGTGAGTTCGGAAACGTCAGTGGCGAGGCACACTTCGTTAGAACTGATTAGCGTACAGGGAGAGTGAATACTGAAGATTCTGCCTCCAAGCTTCAAAAGTTGTAATATATTCTTTCTTTGTGAGGGACCATTGCTTTGGAGCTTTATTTGAATTAATACTTTAGTAAGAAGGAACAGTGAGGAGATACTTTCTTTTGAGTTGACTCTTGAGATGGCTGCCCCGATTTCACTCGGCCATAGGATAGGTTGACTCGTTGTTGGTTGGATCAACGAGACGGCTCTCAGGCTCTCGGAGACGTGGATAGTAGTCGCTGCCACCGCGCCAGTGTTGAAGAGACAGGAACGTCACAACGAAGGAACTCTAACAGCTTAAATAACGACCAATATACGTTCGTTCAACAAGATGGCCGCTCAGGTTTACACAAGGCGGCCAAAACAGGCGTGTGCATTAACAAGTAACACAATGCCGCAGGCACTGCTTGCTGGTGTTGTCTGAAACCTTAGCTAAGCGTTGTAGCAGGCTAAGGTTGTAGGATTCTGTTTTGGTAATAGTTCTACGCTTATACCAAATTTGTATCGTAAAATAGAAAATAATCAAACGTGCGGTAGCCTTACTGAGCTAACTTGTGGGATACAATAAACTATCAATCGAGGATTTGCCTTATGACTGAGGTTCTTGGGATTCCGGTTCTTGTTATTTAAAAGGAAAATAATTACATTATTAGTATACACCGGTCGCTCTCAGTCACTACATAAAAGAGCAACGTAAGAATCAGGGGTTGGATTGAGAAAGCCTTCTTAGGTTCAGATGTATCCTGTGTATTGTTTCTAAGCAATAGATTGTTGTTGTAGGTGGTATATATGTCTCTGATTGTTAACCTGACTAGTCAACGAAGTCGAGATGTTATTGGTCGTATGTCGGTAACCCGTGATGTTATTGCTGTGAAGACTGTAAAAAGTTATTGGTGCGTTTTGATCCGTTTTTTGTCAATCAAGAGTCCGCGTGGGTCTATCGTTTGTCTGTTTCGTTGATGTTGTCAATAAGTCGTTTGTATGGTGCAGGTAGTTGTAGGCTGAGTAGCGTTTCAGTTCTAAGTTAGTAAACCAGCTTTCCAAAGTAAGTCGTTGATAGTAATTTGTACTGTAGGTAATGCACTTGGTAGAGTCCCAGTCGATTCTGTGGTTCGTTTGTAAATTGTGCTCAGCAATGTGCGGATTGTTGATATCACCATATCTAGTTGCTTGTTTGTGTTCAGTCAGTCGTACGTTTAACGTTCTGCCGGTCTCACCAATATAAGTGGTCTGGCAGTCGCAGCATTGATCTTGTAAACTGCTCCCTGTCTACGGTTCGGTTCGCCTTTGTCCTTTACTTTCGTCAGTAGTTGTCGTAAAGCGGTAATAGCTTGTGCGCTACACGGATGTTGAAGGGTTGTAGAATCCGTGCGACTGACTGAATACAAACGAGCAACTAGAAATGGTGATATCAACAATCACATTGCTGAGCACCATTTAAGCCTGGTTTACACGTACGACGCAAGCATAAGCACAAGAAACCTACGTGTAAACCGGTGCGACGCAAGCATAAGCGCCTTGTGCTTACGCTTGTGCTTATGCTTGCTTCGTCCCGGTTTACACGTACGACGCAACGACGCAAGCATAAGCACAAGCACAAGAGAATGGAACTATTTCCATTATCTTGTGCTTGTGCTTATGCATATGCTTGCGTCGTTGCGTCGTACGTGTAAACCGGAACGACGCAAGCATAAGCACAAGCGCAAGGAAAGGAAACTGAAAAAACAGTGACAAGTTGTAATTGTCAGCGTGCAATCTAGTTACTCATGCGTTGCCATTTTCCGCCATGTTGGAATCAAATCTCGCGCCAAAAGGCAGCCCGGCCGCGCGATTGCGCCAAATTTGTTTGCTTCTGCGCTTGCGTATGTTACGTTATGCTTATGCAAATCGCACGTGTAAACATCCTTGTGCTTGTGCTTGTGCTTATTCTTATGCTTGCGTCGTACGTGTAAACCAGGCTTTACAAACGAACCACAGATTCGACTGACAAGTGCATTACCTACAGTACAAATTACTATGAACGACTCACTCTGGAAAGCTGGTTTACATCGTCTGATGGCCAAGGGCACAACAAGGTGAATTTCTCCATAATTGCAATCAGAACATCACACGTTGCCCTGTTCTCAAACAAAAGCTCCCACATATGTACTAACAGTTTCTCATCCAGGTTTCCATCCTTTTCAAGCTTTACGCATAGTTTAAAGAATTTTCTGTCTGTACATGGATACTCCGGGCGGCTGCACGGTTATGACTTTCTTAAACACGTCATTCAGCCACTTAGGATCTAAGACCACCATTTCATTCAACTCTGGTGAGTCATCGAAATGAATCATAATTCGCAAGTCATGCAAATAGTCCATTAGCGTCTTAATTTCGAGGTCCTCATTAATGTCGCAATGTGACGCAATATCCTTTGCCCGCTCCAGGGAAATATATTTGATGCCGTTTTCCTGGTATGTTTAAAGAGCCTTAACAAATGCTAACCACTTGATAGGAATGTCTTTGTTCGGTATGAGGTAGCGCATGAGCAATAGCAAGCACTTCCTGTCGCAAACGCATAACATCAGAACACTCAGACTCAGAACCTGATTTTTCGTTATCTACAAGCGACACCTCTACAAAATGGGCATCATATGGCTTGCTCTTTAGACTGCCAAGGACTTGATATGCTTTTTGTGTTTATTACAAATGTAAGGTGTATCAGCATGAGTACACACCAAGACAACTGGAGGAAGAATATCGGGTAGAAACTCGGATGGTGGAACAACATCAATGTGCTCGTCTTGACATCTGGCGAAAGTAGCCACAGACCTTATCCAGAAATCAAGATAATCGAAATTAGTTTTTAGGTTGAGACTTTCTTGGTTTTCCTTGTACACACCTTGTTTTACAAGGGGCGTGGCTTGGTAATCTGGATTTAGGCTGAGGTCATAAAGCAAACAGAACATTGCTCTTGTTGTGAGAAAGAGAGGATGCGTCTCATAGTAAACCGAATGTCCAGCGAAATCCCACATGGTTGAATAAATTTATTCTGTGTTGTCTTTCAATGCATGTGCATGTGAAAAATACATGCAGACAAAGGACAGAAGAGAAAAGTACAGACTATAGTACATACATAGTCTTGGTTTATTTCAACACCGAAAATCATCCGTCAGAACTGGTCATAACAAGTTTGCTCGAAGAGGACCCAGCTTGTCTGGGGTAGGGGGGGGAGGGGGGGGTTATCAAAGACACCACCTATCTCGTGAACATTACCGACAAAATTTTATTGGTTTTGAAATTTGAGTCGAAATATTCAGAAATATTCAACTAGCAAGAGTCAGCATTGCTAGATAAACAGGAAAATGGAAGTTTGAACCCCATTGTTTTTTTTTAGTGCTGGATAGAGGGGTGGCTATGCAATAGAGACACCATCTTTTGAGGTTGATGAAGGGGGCTGCAGGCAGAGGCCACCATCTATTTTGGGGTTTGGTGGGTCCTGTTCGAGTATACTAGTTTTGACCACTTCCCTAAAGCTGTTTTACATGATTGCCATGTGAGGATCCGATATTTCCGTCTGTTACTCTGATACTCAATATAGTGAGAGATTAGGTAAATCTGGCGTTTGAATTTGTCCTCGAGGAACCCTTGTTGTCTCCGTATTCTGGATGGCTTGTAATATTCGAGTAGCTTATACTCCGGGAGGTCTATTATTTGTTTGGATGGGAAGAAGAGGTGTGAAGCAATTTTAATTTGCGTTAAAACTGAATCTCATAATTTATTTCATTTCTGACAGACCGACCTCCATTTGCACTGCAAAGAGTGGGACAAGATACTCAAGAGTGGTGAATGGGAACCAGGAATAATAACTGAGAAGCTTCCGGAATTCTTTCAGTTTGTGAAGAGTGTTCAAGATTTTGTTCTCCAAACAATGAAGAGGACCAGCCTTGAATAGATCATGAAGGGATCTTTTCCTATTTGTTTGAAAAACGAGAATTGGTAGAGTAAACGTTGTTTTCAAATAGCTTCAAATGTTGATTCGCTTTTAAACCACCCGTTAAACTGATCATTTGAACCAAATTCCCATAACTTTTGTAATTTTCTTTTCGAAGCCGTTTTATCTTTCATCGATCGATTTCTTTTAACAAAGCCTGGAGGTGTCTGCAAATATTACATTCGTGTTTGAAAGCACACACTGATAAAATTTGAAAGATTAGAAACAACATTAATGAATGTATATTATTGATTAATTAAATAAAGATTTGTCTGGAAAAGCTTTTTGTCGATTACACTCTGTTTTTTTTTATAAGAACCTTTTTTATAAGAACGTCGAGGCTGAGATTAACCAAAATTTTAAGAACGTATTAAGAACGTTCCTCAGGCTGAGAGTCGACTAAGAACGTTTTTATTTTGCTAATCTGTATATGAAATCATGGTAACAAATGTAAATTAACCAAAATACATGGGCA
The DNA here is from genome assembly GCF_977016875.1 of Pavona decussata. Classification (NCBI taxonomy): domain Eukaryota; kingdom Metazoa; phylum Cnidaria; class Anthozoa; order Scleractinia; family Agariciidae; genus Pavona; species Pavona decussata. The sequence goes on from NW_028145713.1 coordinate 836,154, forward strand.
TGTTTTGTATAACATTAACAATGGTGACACACATCTCGGTTTGTCATACTGATCAGCAGTTCTTGATACCATATCTGAGCAGGCAATGCACTTTGATAGGTTGCCTGGTCACGTCCGCATTGATTTACTGAAATAATGATGTAGTGTATACCATGTAATTTAAGAACATCTTAATAACGTTTTCAGCCTCAAATCGCAAAAAAATATAAGAACGTTCAGCCTCAACTCCAAAATTAGACGTTCTTATAAAAAAAAACCGGAGTGTACTGTCTTTTCTTGTACTTTGTGGTTGTGTGTAGGAAGTGCCGCGCCGTTTCGTAAAGATTCGTTACTTTCCATGAGTATACTGACAACTGAAATATCTGCGACTCAAAACCGAGAGGGAGAAGCGGACGGGACGAATAATTAAGGGGAAAGCGAAATCGGAGGTCGTACTTTGTTACACTGTTACCTCAGTTACAGTATACGTAGCATCCTAGAGACTCACAAGACAGTTGGCGACTGTCTTAGCTTTAAATATCTGCTGGATGCGAGCTACGCCACAAATTAAAATAATGGAGGTACATGTCAGCTCTTAAAGAACACAATACCTGTTTTTCAGATACGAAGTAACTCGGAGAGCTAAAAGACAACTGGGACAAGCCATAGTTCTGGAAAGCGAGGGACAACAATGATCATCTTTAATTTGTAGAGACGTGGAGCTATTAGACTCTCATATCCGTGGTAAACAAACAACCTGCAGCGAGATACAGTATAAGCATGAAATCACGAGTAAAGAAATCCACGGATCCTGTGTCATTACAGATAAAATTTATATTAGCGCTACAATCCGAGCCAAAAAAGGGGAAGTGGGTGAGCTCTATTGACACTGTTTCATGTTTGTTTGTTTTTCTCAGGGATTGTAGCAACCTGAAATCTTGCAGTTAATCCGAGGGGATAAACCTAAAAAAATGCCACAGAACTAGCATACACATTGGCATATCAAAAACTAATCCTAACGGCTCAAAATGATCAGTAAAAAACTCTCCATTCAGTATATTTGAGAATTTCCCCTCACGAAATAAACACCATTAAGCAGAGCGGTCGTATCACATTCTGATCAAAAGGGAAGAATCTTTTATACAAAAGGAAAATCGCTTAATTTGTAAAAGCAAAACTGAAAAGGCTTTTATCAACACAACGAACACACAGTGGAAGTCGCGTAGGTCTGTCAACGCCATAATAACACACAGAGAAACAAGGTAACAGAGTAACATAGCTAGTAACTGGGAAACATAGGAACAACTTAATAGGGTGACAAGGGGGACACAGTGATCAAAAATAAAAGTTGGGGATATAATGATTTCTAAAAACAAGTTGGGGACATAATAACCAAAAATAGAAATCGGGGACATAATAATTACCATATATGAAGTACGACACGACCACTGACCAGTTGCATCGACGTCCCCCCCTACGACGAAACAAAGAGAAAAACAGCCACCCTACGACGAAAACACTGACCCGGCGACGAAGTAACCAACCCTACGACAAACAATATTCAATTCTAGGCGTCGATTAACAAAGCCACCCTGTCAAGGAAGTTTAACCACCATGCGAAGAAGTAACCCACCCTACTAAGGGCGAGTAGCGATTATGTCCCCAATCTGACGTCATAGAGGTCATGAACGGTACGGACGTTGCGCGGGCATGGATCGAGTAGGACGCTTTTGGCGCCAAAAGTGAACGTTTTAACTGGTTGAAGTTTTAGAAATACCGACGTCTTCTATTCGACGCTGCAGATGAGCTTATACAGCTATTTCAATTAAGGTTGTCGGATAAAAGCAAAAAGCTTAAAGACAAGACTGCAAGGTTATGTGGGATTTTTTTTATGAATAAATTAATCAAAATCAGCTATGCCTCGCCCGTACAGCGAAGATTTACGGTGGCGAGCCATTTGAATGAATGGAATTTTAGGATATGAAGTGGATGAGGTGGCAGCCGCTTTGAGGATGTCACCAAGAACTATCGAGCGATATGTCTCAAAAGTTTTAAACTCCGGGGAAGTAAAAGCAAATACCATCGGAAGACCGATAAACAGTGTGGCCATGCACCCGCACGTGGAATGTTTGATTATGGAAACAGTGCTTGGACACCCCGAAAAGACACTGTCAGAAATTGCGCACGATGTGTATACTGAGACGGGATCAGATTTTGCATTAGCAAGTATTTTCTATTACCTGAAACGAAATCGTTTCAGTCTAAAAAAGGTTAGTTTGAATTTTTCTGCTTTGGAATCGATTTTTTTTTCACGGCTTATGAAACGTTTAATTAACCTGGAATTTTCTCTATTTCATAATCAGCTCAACAAAATTGCGCTTCAAAGATCTGAAGAAGCAAGAGTGGTCTTCCGAGCGGATTTTTGTGCCTTGAATTCTGAGATGTTTGTGTTCATAGATGAAAGCGGATTCGTAAGTGTTCAGTTCTTATTTGGTCTGTTAGGTTTAAATTCATTTCATTCTTCCAATTGTAAAATTGATTTTTGTGTCATGTTTATAGGACAAAAGAATTTCTCGAACCTCTGGACGCAACCTCATTGGAAAAAGAGCAGTGGTAAAACAATTTAAGCAGAACTGGGGACCGCGTATTACTGCCATTCCCGTCCTTTGCACTGAGGGGATCATTGACCTTGGTATTTACGAGGGAAATGTTAATGCCGCGACGTTTCTGAATTTCGCGAGGGATAAGCTTTGTCCCAATCTGCTTCCATTCAATGGAATAAATCCGCGATCGGTGGTAGTATTAGGTAAGGGAAATCTGTGAGCCAAGTTTCAATTCACCAGGTCTAATTTTCCTTGGTGGTCAGGATTATTTTCTCAAAATCCACTCTGACTTTTTTTCGTTTGTGTTCACGAATTTGTTTTTGTGTCTCTTATAGATAATGCCGCAATTCACCACTCCCAGGCACTTATTGACGCTATTCACGCGACTGGAGCTATAGTTATCTTCTTGCCACCGTATAGCCCTGATTTCATGCCATTGGAAGAGCTTTTTGCTCAAGTTAAAAATTGGATCAAAGAAAATGACGCAGCGTGGCAATTTTGTAGGGGTCCAGAATTAATGGTTGAAGAGGCTTTCCTTCAAGTTACAGAAGAAGAAGTCAGAAATTATATCCAGCACGCCGAATATTTTTAATGGAACAAACTTTTAACACTCTCTTATTACAATAAATCAAAGATCACTCAGTTCTTTCAAAAGCTTTTCCTTTTGGACAAGGAACTCGTCGTTTGAAAGAACTCCATCATCAGTCAAAGCTTTCAGGTCTTTCAACTGTTGTAAAATGGTACTTCGTATTCGCATCTACAAAGACAAAAAAGTAGAAGCTCGTTACGTAAAAGTCCAATAAAACATGTTAACGTGCACAAAATTAATAACATGGGCGACTTTTTTTTAATTGTTTTTATGTACCTTGCTCTCTGCGCTGTCTGTGGATTGCACGGACTCGCGATTGCTTGAACTTGACGGTTTGTCTTTGCACTTTTTAGACCTCGAGCTCCCTGTAAAAAATGGCAAGTCTGGGGGTTCGTCCTCACTGTCATGAGTTCCATTTACCTGTAAAAGAAAACATCAGTGAGCTGTATTCAGTTCCCGTGTTAACTGATTAGGGAACTTAAGCAGCGACGACGGTAACACCAACGAAAATGTCGCTTGAAAATATAACTTTAATTATTTTATTTGTGCTACTTCGCCATTATTTCAACTCGTTCAACTGCTGTAGAAGCGCCGAACTACCCAGGAACAAAATTGGTAGGAGTGGCGTTTAAGTTAAAAAAAAACTGCATGAAAAATTCACCGTCGTTTTCTCACGTTCAAGAAAAATCCTAGAATTTGGTCATTTCACGTTGTTGTTTTGCAGAGGACGCAAAAGAAATGTACAACAATTTAAAACGCACGTGCAAAACTCTTGTTTTTGCTCATTAAGCCTTTTGTTTTGTGGAGTTTTCGCTGACGTCGCTGTTGTCGTTGCTGAGCTGCCTAATAGCTATGAATGCAGTTACCTGACTTAAATGGTCAGTACCGACACTAGCTTAAATGGTCACTTAAATGGTACCGACACTTAAATGGTCAGTACCGACACTAGCGCTGGGGCTCAAACATAATGATTTTCTTCCCTACTGCATAAATAGAAGACTTTTTTACTTTTCTTCTCAGTAAAGGCTGTAAAAGCGGCATAAAATTAACATACGTGTATGCACGTGACGTCCGTGAATTTGGAGTGAGTGAAATGCTAATTCACATGGCGTTATAAAAAAATTATTTGAAGAAAAATATTGACGAGCATTAAGAACAATCCGCAACCTCATTACTGGAATGATAATGTTTGACGTGGGCAAGCGGATAATTTAAAGTTCCTTACCAACATCCTGGCCCAACAACGCAGTTTAAACTGTGGCAGTTTATGATGCTCTCTCAACCTTGACAGGCATGCTTCATAACGTGACGGCGCTTCTTCTTCGTCATCAGTCATCTCAGAACTGGGTCCGGGGTTAGCTACACAAAACAATAAGTTGCTTAAAACAAGTTCCTGAACATTACAAGCAGAAATGAAGAAGCTTGAATGACAGCCGTCTTCTTGAGTTACACGCTCTCCTGAGTATGCAACCTGAGGAGACGGGGATGATATTCAAAATAAAATTACTATACCTTTCCTTTTCTTCCCCAATGTTGAAGCGAGTGATTTTTTGGCTTTAGTTAAGTGTGGATCGACCCACAACGTAACCATTCCCTTTTTCACTAACGACAGCGCCTCGGCAAGTTGAATTTCCGAGGTAATGGTGAACTTCTTGTTTCCTTCACCGATATATCCAAAACTAAAGTCACAATCTGTCGCTGGCCGGAGTTCCTCTGTGCACCTCTCCAATAAGTAGGCTTTTAATCTAGTCACACTGTCAAAGAGAGGTACGTTTCGAACGGAATACGAATCGTGCGAACTTTTGTTTTTTGCTTTTAAAACGCGCAGACAAATGTTTACAGTGTTTTCTTCCATCCTACTTGTCGCGCCTCAGCGAAAAAAAATTAAGAACTACCCATGTTACCTTGCGGTCTTGTCTTTTAGCTTTTTGCTTTTATCCGACAACCTTAATTGAAATAGCTGTATATTTCAAGTCCATAAAATTTGCTGTACGGACAGCACTCAATTAAGGTTGCGACAAACCTTGAAATCAAGAGAGGATGAGTTGTTGAAATTAACTAGCTAAGGCCAGTTATGTAAACGGTGTCTAACTTAGGCTGCCACTTATGGCAATCAGTGGGCCTCCAAATCTGTTTATGAGTGGTTTACTTTAAGTAGATAAATAGTTTTCTAGTCTTGGATGCAAGCCTTCTTGTTACGGTTAGCAGCAACAATATTTAGATATAACTGTTGGCAAAATTGAAAAAGGCTTGGAACGTGGTTTTGTTGAACACCGTCTAAACTGTCTTTTAATAACTGACCCTTAATCTTTTCGCCTCTTTTGCTACTGTTATTTATTTTACTTTATGTAATAAGCTGAATTCTACAAACGTTTTGATTGTTACTTGCTTATGATCTATTTGAGGACAGATGCATAGATGACGTCACCATTAACAACTTTTGCTTCTTTATTGTATAGGCCTAGGGCGCAATCTTTTATAATTATTAAGACTATTTTACAAATAGATTCCATGTTGCCGTGTGTCTGTTCAGTAATAGATTACAGAAGACTTCAAAATACGGTAAGAACATCAGTGACACACTCGCTCAGTGACTCGCCTCGTGTGCCTTTTTTGTTCTTACCACATTTTGACGTCATCTGTGATCTATTGCCGGAACAGACGCACGGCAACATGGAATCTATTTGTAAAATAGTCTTAATAATTATAAAAGATTGCGCCCTCGGCCTATACCTTGCGGTCAACTAACTGTTGCTCTGTCATTTTGCAGACTGACCTCCATCTGCACTGAGTGGGACGAGTTGCTCAGCAGTGGAGACTGGGAACCGAAAGTAATAGCTGAGAAGATTCCCGAGTTTTTGCGATTTGTGAAGAAAGTTCAAAGCTTGGTACTTCGAGAAATGAGAACAAAAAGTGATCGATAAACCCATTATTAATTTCATTCAATTTTTTTTTTATTAAATACAACTGATTTATTCAATGTCTTTTGTAATTGTGATTTTAAGGTAGCCTGCGAACGAAGACGTCTTACCGACTGTCGCTTCTCCACGCTAAAAAAATAACGGAGAGAAACGACAGTCGGAAACTCGCTGTGCTGCGTTCGCAGGCTAGGTGAAACGCTCTTTTCGACAAATAAATGTAAATATATCACATTCTCGCTTCTTACTGCTGTAGCAGCTGCTTTCCGACAACAGAAATTAAAAATAAAGAAAAAAAAGGAACCGTTCGACGGTTCTGAAGCCATCTGCATGTCTACCAAACTACCGAAACGCTTTTTTCGTTTGTGATTTAGTTACAGCAAAATTTCCACGATGTTAGGAGCATTTCGTTGGACTATACCGGCGATTATGGTTCAGAATTGAACATTTAAAGGGGAAGTATCACGAAAATTTGATTTCATTTCAAAACCCAAAAATGTTTGTCTGACAGCAGAAACAAAAACATTGTCTAGTTTTGTTATAAATTATCACCCCAGTAAAATAAAACTGTCGAGTAGTGCCTCTGGCAAGAGACAGAGTAGGTCAGAATGGATTGAAACTTGAAAAATGTTAGGCTAATGTTTTTCAAGTTTTCGTGTTTTTGTTTCCAAAATGCGCTAAAACAGAGTACGAGTTGTTCATGTCAAGAATTGAGTTGATTTCTCTCCTCTCGTTGTTGTAGAATTATTTGTAGCAAAGTGAAGGTCTTATTTCACCATTTTTAACAAAAGAGGTCAAAAACCCCATGATACTTCCCACTTTAAGGGTGGTTAACGGGAAACTGTTTGATAAGCAGTTACACCAGATGGAAGGAAAATACATTTAAAGACAGTGCCTCTTTTTGCTACTACGCATACGTTGTTTGGTTGTTTTTAAATTCTCCGTCAATTGACAATGAAAAATAGCCGATGAGCCCACGAGAATTTCTGCAGTTATTGTAAAATTTATATTTGCAATGTAATTTGTGCAGTTTGGTTATGATTTTGGTAAATGCAATACCGGGTTAATATCTGACACTTGACAATGATTACTGGTGTAAACAATTTGCAAGTTTCGGCTTTAAAAGAAACATCCCTGCACTGCTGGAGCCTTAACCCCTGATATCAAACAACAAATTTTCCTTTCTTGTTCCATACTAATCCTATAAAGGTACTGGGGAGAAGTTAATAAAATATTAGAATTTAATTAATAGAAAATTCATCTTGGGTGATCACATCCTCAGGGATTAAAGAAGCATTGATATTACGAGGAGAAATTCGATGTTGATCACCGTTAGGGCTAGACTTGTCGTCTTTTTATGCGCGCCGTAAAATGAGACAAACGAGCGACGACTGGACTCCAACAAAAACGGACTTTGAGAAAGTGTACGTTAGGGCTTCAAGAGTTAAACCACCAATGGTAGCAGTCCAGGTTGTACAATCTTGAGTACCTCAACCAGAATGAGGTGCTATTTATCTTCCTCAGTTACACATCCCCCCCCCCCCCCACCCTCCCCCCGAAAAAAATCCTATTATCTTTATACATGTATGTACATTTATTGCTAATTTGTCTAGAGGTATTCCCACGTAAGCAGCTCAAAGGGATTTATGTATACCCCTTTCGACTTTAAAAATTTCTTTGTTATTTGCTCTCCCTTGGGTAGTGTGGCATCATCAATATTCCAGGCCTCTAATATGATATTCATTTGCCGTTGCAGACCAGCAGACAGACTTATTGGGCCACATGGTCAGATCTTTGAGAAGTTTGTCAGTGTAGCGAAACACCGCTAAGGGGTCTACTTAATTCAAATCAACTTTTACTGTGGGGTGCTTATTGGCAAGAGCGGTGTTAAGCAATCCGAACTAAAGAGGCATCTAATTGCCAACGTAATCATCCCGACAGCTAATTTAAGCTAATTAAAAACCTCTCTGTCTGTAGTCTGCGAAACAAGCGTTTCCGTGAAATTTTCTGCCCTCCGTATTTTGGATGCGTCCCAATTTCCGAGTTGTCAAACAGCGAAAAACAGAAAAACGGAAACCCTTGCTGCTCAAGATACTTTGTCTGGAAACATCTAACCAACAACCGTTTAGTTAACCTCCCTTCCACAGACTCGTACCCAGTCGCTATTTGCGTGTTTTGTGGGGTGAGAAGATTGGATGCGAGGATGGATTGAGGTGCGCTAGGTGTCATGGGAAGGAAAAATAGTAGACAGTAGCTAGTTTAACATATAAACAATAAAAATTTGTCTGCGAATTTTTTCTTTCAAAATATTTTTTCTCCGAAAGCAATTTTTGTACGATCACACCACATTTTTTGATCCTATTTCGAAAATGTTTTGCAACTTTTTACTGCGATTGAATATGGCAAAACGCAGACACGTTGTTTTAGCGCTTTGGGTCCGGAAACTGAGGAGCAAATTAAATTAGCGAAAAATAAAATTCGCTTTGACTTGTAGCTTTCAAAAGGTGATTTGGACGCTCGCATTTAGAGGTCGTGAAAAATTCGACAATTCACTTTATTTAAAATTCTTGGTACAGTTTGATAGCCAGCTCTATAAGCTTTAATTTGATAAAAGGGTTCAGGAATCTACAGTTTAAACCGGACGCGCTACATCGCTTAGACGCGAGATACCTCTTAAGGTATACGGTAACCTTAATTTGCTGTGCTTCTCGGCTAAAAGCTTCCATGTAGATGTCGCATTTGTATTTGAGTGATATTATAATGATATTTTCTTGACAATGTGGCGACGACCTATCTAGAAGGTAACTTCAATCTCCAATAAGAAACACTATTTTCGCTGCGGTCAGTTTTAGCGGATGCATAATAAAGAGTGAGGAGTAACCGTTTAGTTCTTACTCTAAGCTAAGCGTTTCCACTGATGTGGACACTAGCCTGTAGGGTATTTCTCACACCTATCTAGTGTACACCTTACACGATAGAGAGGACCACGGGTTTGCACGCTAGGTCGAACTCCAGACGTATTAGTTTTAAGCTCGAGCAAGTAAAATCTGCAAATTGTGATCCGCTCTGATGAAGGGTTAACAGTCGAAACCTCAGCTTTGAAATCTCTCGGTGACCAAATTATTTATCAACTCTGTTGATTAAACCAAACACTGATTCGTCTCTACCCTCCCACCGAAACTAGCTTCTTATCTATACCTGCTGCAAATCACTCTACCAATGAAAAACAGAACTTTTGCGCTGCTGTAAATTTTTAAACTCGAATGAAGTTTGTCAGCACAATCAAATTGATCTCTTAAGCTTGCTCCCAATGGAAGAAGTATTCTAGAAGGTCGCTTTTGTTTTGATCGGCTCTTTGTCGATGTTCATGGCCGATAATCACGCAGTCGTAACGGGAAATTCTGATAGCTTCTCTAAATACTAAATTAATCAGTCAAACCAAATTTAAATCAAAGAAGTTTCTTTCCCTTGAGGCTTAATGAAAGCTCAAACGTTTAGTGTGGATAGACATATTTTACATTCTGAAATTTTGTCATATTCTAGTTACTTTTATTCTTTAGAGGACTCCTAATACCGTTTTGTCTCAGCGACTCAAGTGGTTAATTAGACTCTCGTGGTATGATGTCTGCCTAAAGTAAACAACGAGAGTTGATTGAAACAATATTGAATAGCTTGCAATTAAATTAAGTTGCGCTCTGTTGGATAAAGATAAAGGGCGTCTACTTGATTGGCACGGTTTAGTTAGGGCATGTCACATTTGTATTTTAATGATGTTAAATGTAGTCTTAATAATAACAAGTCCTTTTATTTTCTTGAGGATCTGGCCACGACATATCTAGAAGGTAAGTTCAATTTCCAATAAGAAACATTGTTTTCGCTACAGTCAGTTTTAGCGGATGCCAATGGAAGAGTTGAGGAGAAACCGATTAGTTCTTACTTCAATTTTTTCGCAGTATTCTTTTCTTGTGTATTCCGGTTAAGCGCTTAATATCGGCACTAGCCTGCATGGTGCACGTACTTCTCACACCCTAGCTAGCTAGAATATATACACCTTCCAAGATATTTCTTGAGAGAGAACGTCGAGTTTGTAGGCTAGGCCGAGCTCCAGATGTAGTTTAAACTTTAGCAAGTGATAACTTGATATCGTAAATAGTTTTGGTAAACCAAATATGCGCCTATGATCTGCATGATTACACCGCCATCATCATAACAACTCGATACCGACACTGCAAATTGTGATCCGCTCTGATGAAGGGTTAACACTCGAAAGACTTCAGCTTTGAAATCTCTCGTTGACAAAATTACTTATCAACTCTGTTGATTAAAACCAAAAATTCGTCTCTATTCTCCCACCGACGCAATACCAAAGTTTCTTTAGAAACTAGCTTCTTATCTACACTGCAAATCACTTGGCCAATGAAAAGCTGAACCTATGCGCTGATGTGAATTGTTAAATTCGAATGAAGTTCCTCAACACAATTATATTGATCTCTTGTTTCCAATGGAAGAAGTATTCTAGAAGGCCGCTTTTGTGTTGATCGACTCTTTATCGATGTTCTTGGCCGATTGTCACCCAGTTGTAAAGGGAAATTCTGATAGCTTCATTAAATACTTAATCAGTTAAACTAAATTTAAATCGAGGAGGTCTCTTTCCCTTGAGACTTAATGAAAGATCAAACGTTTAGTGTGGATAGACAATTATTTTCCATACTTAAATTCTGTCGTATTCTAGCTACTTCCTTTCTTTAGAGGACTTCATAATTATACCTCTATGTATCAGCGACTCAAGTGACTAATTAAACTCTCTCGGTATGATGTCTGCCATAAGTAAACAACGTGAGTCGATTGAGACAAAAATGATACCGGGATATATGTAAATTACTAGTATACCGCTAGAATATACTGTAAAAAGAAGTATACTGGTTTACTCAGTCTCCCCTTTTTTCCAAAAATCAATCACTAGAGTTAAACTTACTTCTGACTATCCCGATTATACGAATGGTTGGTTTCGTCAACACAGTTGACCAGGTCATTATTCTGTTCTAATTTTACCTCATTCCCATATGCATTTAAGAGAACAATTCTTTTCTTTTCCTTGCCTTTGTGCATGCCGGCAAAACGGCATGGAGGAAATAATTTGGAAACCAATCCAGATCAGTGATTAAGATTCTATCAAAAACAAGGACACTGGAGTAATCCCTTACAAAAGAGCAAAAGGGTTTGCTAAAGTAGGTCAAGTGTACCTGAGTCATAACAGGTTAAAATGAGGGGGTTCTGTGATTTAATAGAGGAAGCAGTATTATTTGTTTTCAGATTCAAAAATTGCATATTGGAGGTACTTTTTTGCTAGGAAAGTTTTGACACGAAATGAAAAATGCCGAGCGAAAATTGATTCTACCTGTCACACTTTATGGCGCAATCTAAATTCGACTTAATTGATGCCTCAGTGACAGTTCATTATTTAGTTTTATGGATGATTTAAGTAAGTGGGTTCCAACGCCCCTGGAAATAAAAAAAAAGTTCTTTGTTTTAAGCTTCTTGTGGTCACCATTATTGAATAGCGGCTCTTTTAATTAGCAAAGAACGTGATCACATAGAATTACTTAAGGCGACACTTTACATTCGAGAAGCAAAATATTGGTATCAAGTTCGAAGTGTTAACTGACGACGAGAAAACAAATATCAAACTTTTACTCTACGGAAATTCGCTGTAATAAGAAGGCCTTGAGGAATGTAATTTTGAAGAATATAAGTTTGGCATGACCCTAGGCCGCTAGGGTTGATAACAATTCCTTACACTGCTTTTGGGGTGTTATATGATGCGGTCGGAGGCATCCCAATAACTAGCGAAAGATAGTTAGACAGCAAGGGGACAGTTTCGTGAAAGAGACTGACCGTACGTTTTTTTCAAGTGACATTTAAGGAAAAAATTCCTACCCTTTGAGAGTACGAAACAAGCCATTTGGTAATGATATTTTAAATGTAAATAGCGTGGTTTTTGGGTGGTAAGTGGACGTATGGAGATTTTTTTAAGTTTTAGGGAAATTTATAACGAGCGGCACTGGTTAAATTAAGAAAGATCTGGATACGAAACACTGAATTCAAAGCATACCGTTTGAAAGGAAGCTCTTTATTTAGATTTGTGGCTTTGAACAAACGACAACTGCATATAAAAACCTCGGTGTTGATTATAGTTGATTGCGAAAAACAGTTTGACTTGTATTTTCTGCGATTTGTTGTGAGACTGAACCGAAGCAGTTTCTTCCCTGTTTCATTGGGCATTAATTAAACGGAAACAGTTTGTGTGAATATTTTTACCGTTTAATTAACAACCCGGGTTGGACGGGACAAACCCGACTGTTTTCTGTTTTGACATTGAAAAGAGCTATTGCGAGTACCATCGCTCTGTAGCTTTGTGTGCACGACGTTTTACACAGTACGTCTTTTAGCTCAGAGCCAGAACTTTTACTCTGTGCAGTTATTGTTTTAGAGGAATTGAAGCGCGTCGGGTGCACTATGTTTACAGTCAATCGCGTCCTTTGCTATTTACTATGGCGGAACCAGTAGAGGTTCGCTTTTTCAACACCTCGTGAATCTCGTCATGTTTATTCGATTTCTTCAAATCAGTGAGTTCTTGGAGCGAGATTTAACTATAAAAATAAACGCTAAAAGCGATCGACGGTTCGACCGTTCAACGGTCCATAAAAAGTTCGGTTTTAAGGATAACTTAGAATACACCATGCATGATATATGCAGTTGTAATGTCTTTGAATAACGCCAAGGTGCATGAGCCTGCTAAAGTATTTACAAAGAAACATTAAGAAATAGGGGCAGAAAAAGCTAGTAGAATAAATAACATTATGCGAATCACATGATGACAAGTGGTTAGATATTAAAACTGTAATAAAAACGCTAAAAGGTGTAGTTAGAAACAATGAAGTATGGTATAATCAATAAACAATTTCGTGCAGATAGAATCACATTGTTTGTTAAGCTTTGGTTTGAACTCACGGATGAAGACGAAGCATCTCAAATATTAGGCAGTCTAGCTGGTGATGACATTTCCTCAGGAGTTTGAAGTTCCGTGCAATGTTCTCTGGCTCCTTTAAGTTTCATCCAGGATTCCTCGTACAAAACACCATCCGACAATTTATGGAGGTTTAAATTATGGAGACTGAGTGTCTGCAACTACAAGTCCCAATAGCCCACTTTGAAAAAGAGTGATGGCCTGGGTCGAGAGTAGCTGCCCAAGCGATTGTGGGATTGTTTGGGGGGACGATAACAATAGCCATCGTCCCCCCAAACAATCCCACAATCACTTGGGCAGTTACTCTCGACCCAGGTCATCACTCTTTTTCAAAGTGGGCTATAGAGCCAAAAGTTATCGTTAGAATCGCCATCGCACGCAAACAACTTGGTGATCTTAGCCGGGAGATAAATGCCAACGTCCGTCCATTTACACCAGCTTAAGATCAAGGATGAAAATGAGAATTCCAGTTTCAAATTTCCAAAATTTTCAAATTTATTGAGTGGGTCTGTTGAGTTAAAGTATACATTTGATGTCTGTGTGGTTAAACGAATACAAATTTTAAAATCTTTACCCCACGCTATCAGTAAAGTGATGTTTTTGAGCATTTTCTATAAGAAAGGAAATTTTTCGGTTATAAAGGTGGTTGAAATTGAAATTTCATTCAATCAATGAAAAAAGCGGATGAAAACGAGGGACCACAGTTTCTTGTTCCTTGAAAGTATAATTTTTCATATTACAGTGTAAGAGGAGCATGCGTGCTTTCGTCCGTGTCGGATCTGTCGAATGAGCGGAACAAAATGTGTCTCCCTACTCCTTCATCCTTGGTAAATATCATACTTTAAATGCTAAAATCTGATGATGAAGAGTAAGCGTCTGTCGAACTCCGATGACAAGAAAAAGCCGCAAGAACAAACGAGGTGATCAAGGCTCTTTAGAAGTGGAAGTTTCATAAAAAAATACGGCTTCGTCTAAACAATGCGCATTTTTTAGATAACCTGTCTTGGAAATCAACTTTCATAAAGTTTACCATCCATCAGCGAATAAAACTGTCAATTTTCTCCTTCTGTTGCCTTGCATGATGGCGAACGGACGTGCATACGCTTGTGCCGAAAACCCTTTCTCAGAATCAGCTATTTCCAGTGCTTCGAACGAGATCTCGTTGCATCTCGACCGGTTTTTGTCGTTTAATCAAAGGAAAAGCCGGTTCAGTTGGAATGGCTCTGCAGATGAACTTGAACAATTCCTTGATGCTAGATTTGTCAAGGGCAATGAAGATGGCAACGAAGATGGCGACTGTACTAGCGGTAAGCTGAAGAGATCGTGCAATGGCTCTTGTGTCGTTCTAAAGCTACCTTGCGCGACATTCAATTTCTATCTGACCACTAAGACGCTACAGATACAGGGAAGTGCATGTGGTGATATTAGGAAGTTTTTAGAGGACATTGTGAAGAATGTGCCTGCCGCCCAAACGTGTAATTATGACGACAAGAGTGAAGATAGTGCCGAAAGTACTGAATCAACAAATGACTTTAGTCCAGTGAACGTAACTATCGACCGCCAAAGCTCACCAGGAATTCAAGTTTTGCAACCCTTGACTGAGGACTCTGAAGAGGAGGAACCTGATATGTCGCTCGAAACTCGTACCAACAATGTGGATACCATTGAAGGGTGTATTCATAATTGTCATTGCGGTGAACTTAATGCTAAATTGCTTGAGAAAATTGAATCTCTGCAAATTAATGTGAACTCGCTACAGAACCAATTTAATTCTTTCACCCGCAATCCTTCGCCTGACAACAGTAGAATCGGTGATTACGAAAAGAAATTGTGCGATTTATCCAGAGAACTTGATCTTGCAAAAAGTAAAAACCGCCAATATGCAGATGAGATGCGTATTGCTAATGAAGAGAAACAATGCCTTCTCACCTCCCTGCGCCTCTTGTCAAAGGAATTAAAGGAATCCACAAACAATTCTCAGCATGAACTACCGAACGTAGACTTGATTGCTGAGAATAAAAGCCTACAAGAAACCATAACTATTTTAAACAACGACAACCACGTCTTGTCTGCTAAGCTCGCTGAATTATCAGACCGGCATGGGAATCAGGCTATTGAAACTGCTGACTTCAATAACGTGAATTCAAAGAGGAAAAAGAAGAAGAATAAAGGATCGAATCAAGATGAAACTAAAGCTACAGCAGATCGAGAGCCCGAAATCGACACTCCAACTGATACAACTGTCATTGTTGGCGATTCCATAATTAAAGGTCTCCGAAGAGACCTATTGAGCCGCGCGGCGAAGCGACGTGTGACAGTCCGAAGCTTCCCTGGTGCTACAGTTGGTGACATGAAGCATTATTTACAGCCTTCCCTGCAACTTAAACCTAGCGAAATTGTACTCCATGTTGGTACCAATGACCTTAAGGATCACTCGTCACGTGTTGTTGCTGAACAGATTGTCGACTTAGGAAACCTAATTTCGTCTTCCTCTCCAGCCACCAAAGTCACCATCTCGGCTTTGACACAGCGCTATGACGAGGAGTGTCTTGGTAAAAAGGTAACCGACTGTAACAAAGTCATCAAATCCTTTTGTAACCAAAATGGATGGGGTTTTATTAAACACCCAAACATTGATGAAACATGCGTAAACAATCAGAAGCTCCATCTCAACAAGAAGGGCATCGCCATTTTAGCAAGTAATTTAGTTAATCATATCGCCCATTGATTTAATCCTCATTCATCATCTGTGGGGGCGACTTCTGATTTTCTCTTAACGCCACCTAGTTCCCGGTGCAATCCAGACTCTATAATTCCTAAGGGCCGCGGATTTAAAATGGCTAGCTTAAATATTATAAGTCTACTGAAACATTTAGATGAACTTCGGGTTCTTTTAAATTATAATTGTATTGATTTGCTGGCTATCAATGAGACAAGACTAGACGGTAGTATCTCTGACCAGGAAGTAAAAGTTGAGGGCTATGACGTGATCCGTTGTGACAGGACTGTTAATGGTAGATTTGGTGGGGGTGTTTGCTTTTATATTCGTTCGGACATAAATTACGTCGTCCGCGAGGATTTGGATGATCACCTCCTGGAAATCTTATCCATAGAAATTCGTAAGCCTAACTCAAAACCTTTTGTGGTCACTTCGTGGTACAGACCGCCAAACTCTTCTCCTGATCTTTTTCCGCATCTTGATACTGTGTTAGGAAGACTAGATTCTGAACATGTTGAACATTATCTTATTGGCGACATGAACTGTAATTTACTATCTAGTGATAATATTCACACAAGGGCCCTCTTGAACATTACCGAAATGTATGGTTTGAAACAATTAATTGATGAGCCCACTCGAATCACACCTTCATCAAGCACCTTAATTGATCTTATTTTTACTAGTCATCAAGACAATATTATCTGTTCTGGGGTGTCTCACGTTGGGATAAGCGATCACAGCTTAGTCTATGCATGCCGTAAAATTTCAATTCCCGTTTGTTCAAAAGGAATTAACTTAATTAATTATAGGCAATTTAAACACTTTAACTCTACTAATTTCCGAAACGACATTTTGACACAATCGTGGGATGATATTAAGGAATTTTACGACCCCAATGATATGTGGAAAAAATGGAAAGATCTATTTATAAGTGTTTGCGATAGACATGCCCCATTGAAGACTAAACGCACACGTCCCTCTAAGTCTCCTTGGATTACTACCGTACTGAAAAAGCGGATGAACTTCAGAGACCGGCTAAAGAGGAAAGCTATTAAAACCAGAGATCCGTCCACGTGGAACCAGTTTCGAAAAACGAAAAACCAAGTAAATCGGGAAATCAAGTCTGCTAAAAAGGCCTACTATGAAACTGTCTTCAATAGTTGCGTTAAAGATCAACGTAAAACCTGGAAAACGGTCAACGAATTAACATCTCGCAAATCAAATAAAATTGTCATAAATGAAATAGAATACCAAGGGCATAAATCGAAGAGTCAAGCAGACGTCGCTGAATTATTAAATACTTTCTTTACTGAAATTGGACCTAACCTTAGCCGACATGTTGAGAATGTTGATACCACCTATGAAGAATTTATTTGTGCAACTGACAAGGAGTTCGTCTTTGAGGAAACATCATCGGCACATATTTTTTCTCTGCTCTCAAAACTTTGTAAGTCTAAGGCTACAGGACTAGATAATATTTCAGCTAAATTGTTAAGGGAGTGCCCAGATTTAATTGCAGATTCTCTCACTTATATATTTAACCAATCCCTGTTAACTGGTATTTTTCCTGATGAGTGGAAGTCTGCTAGGGTTACCCCATTGTATAAAAATTCTGGAAAACGCAATGATCCCTCAAACTATCGACCAATATCAGTAATCCCAGTCGTGGCCAAGATATTTGAACGGGTTGTGTATGACCAGTTATACCACTATCTTACTGAACACTGTGTTCTTTCTCGTTATCAATCCGGATTTCGTTCTTTACACTCTACGGTTACTGCGTTACTCGAAGCTACGGATACTTGGGCCATGAATATTGATCGCGGTTTCGTCAATGCCGTTGTTTTTCTAGACTTAAAAAAGGCTTTCGACACCGTCGACCACAATATTCTATTAACAAAATTGCAATTCTATGGAATACGCGGTCTCTGTCACAAATGGTTTACGTCATATTTAAGCAATCGCACTCAAACTTGTCTAATGAACTCCTTTATGTCCACTCCAAAATTAGTTAAATGTGGTGTCCCCCAAGGAACAATTCTAGGACCCTTACTTTTCCTATTATATATTAATGACCTGCCTAATTGTCTGTATTTTTCACAACCAAGAATGTATGCAGATGACACCAGCCTCACCTTCGCTAGCGCAGATTTAAAACATATCGATGACTGCCTTAACTATGATTTAAACAGGGTGTATACATGGCTATCTGCCAATAAACTGACCTTGAATTTAACAAAAACTGAATTCATGTTAGTTGCGTCGAGACAGAAGTTATCAACATTTCCTGAAATTCCTTCTTTCAGTATAAATGACCATCCAATGGAGCAGGTGTCATCCACGAAATCTCTTGGTGTGCACATCGACCAAAACATGAACTGGGAATGTCATATACAGAACATTTGTAAAAAGATTGCTTCTGCTTTGGGCGCAATTAAGCGAATAAGACATCTTATACCTTTTAACATATTAATTAATGTATATGACGCCCTAGTTCAACCACATTTTAATTACTGTAGTGTTGTTTGGGGCAACTGTGGCAGTGGTCTCTCTGAAAAGCTTCAGAAGCTCCAAAATCGTGCAGCCCGTATTTTAATGTGTGCCAATTATGACTCTAACATCGATGAATTGTTCCGGGCACTGGGTTGGCGTAAACTAAAATACCAAAGATTGGAATCAGCTGCTATCATGATGTACAAATCTTTACATGGAATGACCCCTGAATATCTGAGTTCTAGATTTGTTTCTCGAAACGACGTAACATCATATCGATTAAGGAATACTGAAAATAAATTGGCTCTTCCACAGCCCCGCACCAATTATTTAAAGAAGAGTTTCTCTTACAGGGGAGCCGGGTTGTGGAACAGCCTATCTAGTGACCTTCGTGCAGCAACATCTTTACATAATTTTAAACTTAATCTACGTCACCACAGTTTTGAATGAGTTTTTAACACGGCATCCTTGTAAAGCAGCTTTTAGTATATGATTAACAGTAGTGTAGGTTAGTTAGTTTAGTTAGGTATGATTTTGGTTATCTTTTATCTTTTTTCTCTGAATGTATATCTCATATTCGCTGAAGGATTTACCGTGTCTAAATAAAGTTACCTTACCTTACCTTACCTTACCTAAGAAGAGCTCAGTAACGCCAAACGAAGCAACATGACCGCGAGTGGAGCTGGAGATAATACGAAGATGACAGAAAATTCGTCAACGGAACCTATCTTGACTGAAATGAGAGAAATGCTAGCGAATATTCAAATGTCAATAGCAAATATGTTAAAAGAAAACAAGTCAGTTAAAACAGAATTGACGGAATTGACGGCGGAGTATATTTTCAACTGAGTGGGGGGGGGGGGGGGGGGTTGAAAACGAGCGCCGGGTTCTTGAGTTTGTAGGGGGAGGGGGGAGGGTTGTCTTCGTGAGTGATAACTTTGCTCATGTGGTTTTGCTCACTTTTGGCTGTTCTTCGTCCTTTGAATAATAAAACTCGCTGACTGAGTAAAACGTGCTTGATTCGTTTGAGAACGAAGCCAGGTTTTTCTATTCATCTAGCGGTTGAAAATGAACGCTTTCCTGTTGAACTGGTGGCAGGATTAACGTGTACTAACTTACTTCGAAAAAACGCAGACTACACCTATTTATCATCTTTTTTATGCTTACAAAGGCTTTGGAAAAAAAGCCGATTGAACAAGAATTCCAAACCAAGGTAATATTACAGTGGAAAGTAGAAAATATGCTCTTCCCTGAGCATCAGATTTTTTTGTTATAATATATTTAGTATTAGTGTGTTAAAAGTAGTAGATCCAAGTAATAAACTGTATTGTATTTGTAAACAGTGTTGTAATCGAAAACAGCACGAATAGAGTAGTTTATGTTAAAACAAATATAAGTAACGTATTAGGTTAAGGGGGGATTACACCTAAACGCAATTTTTTCCGCCACTTGACATGGTTTTAATGAAAATATCTAGCTCACGTTTCAAGCAATCCAAAAACCCTACCATCATCCCGTGAATCTGTGTTGTGGAGTATTTTGTGAATTTGTGGGTGATTTTTGGGTATATTTGGGAGGAGTAGTTACTCTAGAAGGATTGGTAAAATTAAGAGAAATAAGAAATATTAAACATTAGAATTTGAAGTTCATATTTAATAGACGG
The DNA here is from genome assembly GCF_977016875.1 of Pavona decussata. Taxonomy (NCBI): domain Eukaryota; kingdom Metazoa; phylum Cnidaria; class Anthozoa; order Scleractinia; family Agariciidae; genus Pavona; species Pavona decussata. The sequence continues at coordinate 856,145 of NW_028145713.1, forward strand.
ACACCAAGATAGTCCACTAGCAACCTGGGGTGCTCTTGGGTGGGTATCAACTGTCTGTTGGTGTTTCAAAAATCATTTTTTTCTTCTATCTCTTCTTAAAATCTCTTCAAATCTCATTGAAATTTAGGTGAAACGTAGTTAAATTGTTAGTAGCGCCTTTTTATTTTCTCGTCCCTATTGTTTGTCTTCACTATTGTAAGTTATTTAGTGATTCTTTTTTATTAGCTTGATTTTGTAGTATGTATTTCTGAGCTGATTTCCTAGAAGGTGCTACTACTATTTATGATGCAAAAGAGAATATCAACCCCTTCTGGGAAATTCGAGCCTATACCCTTGTGCTTATTAGCACAATGGCATAAGTCAGATGGGTCGAGTGAGCTTAAAAAAAATGAAAATATGGTGCATATGTAATAGCCCTGCTTGTCGAAATAACAGTTTTTTTGTCAAGCAATGTAACTGATGTCAACACACGGCCTTGAAGCCTGAACGTAGCCTGTCCTTTCAGGATATGTTGTATCTAAGGAACCTGTTAGCCTTTGTTTTATGGTACTTACTAAGGACATGATTTCTACCTAAAAGTTCAACTCCTGAAAGCACCGTCTCTTCTTCATTTGATTGCTCGAGATTATTCTGAAGTGATTTATGATACAAAGGAGAATATCAACCCTTTCTGAGAAATTCGAGCCTATATCCCTATGCTTTCTGAGCTGCTTTTCCAGCACGTGGCTACAGAAATTAGCCATTAAGTTTTCGTTAACTCTTCTTAAGATATTTTTTTAGCGATTCCCATTGAATTTCACATTGATAACTACAAAAATTAGAGGGTTCATTAGTAGAAATTTGTGAAACAAAAATCTTTTTCTTCCCCCTCGTGGCTGTATATGGCACAATCAGTCCCATTCTCTCTCAAATGTCTATAAACCGCACAACGATTGCACTTTGAATTCGGCGCGCTCTGAGCTCAGAAAAAATTCATTAGACCTAGCGTTTTGTTTGGCTTCGTAAAGCAATTTTTGTTCCTGAGGACATCATTAAGTCTTGTGAGGGAAAAAGTCTTACTAGTGCAGCGTCCTGCTTCGTCTAATATGCACCCCACCTAGTTCTCTTTTAAGCTAAACGGGTAATTATCAGTTACTCGCGCAGAGCTGACGACGTGTTGCATATTGTGAGCTTTGCTTGTGGAAGTCTTTGTTCGTAGAAAGTTTTAGAGATGATTTGTAGTCGGGAATCGTAAAATTATCGGAATTTTTAACCCGCCCAAAGACTTAGTTTATCTTCTTATTGAAAACCGCTGTACGTTGTTTCCCGTTCAAATTTTTTTTGCCCACATCCGGGACTTAAAGTATTATGGTGAAACAAGAGCAAGAATTGGCAACGATTTTTTCTTTAATAAGCGTGAGTTTGAAAAGCTATTCGATTATTTTCTCCCTTGTAACTGTAGCTTTGTTAGGTTAGTGTTAGATTATTTGAGAAGTGCGACTTTGGGTCGGATTTCCGGTGTCAATGTCATAAATAATTTCCAGATGTTCGTTCGGCGTGATTCGCATTGCGTCATGAATTTAGAATGAAGACGGAAAATCAATTTAAAACGCTGTCTTGCTCTTATTAAGCCAATTCTGTTGTAGAAAGCTAGACTTGAGTGCTAAAAGACCGGGTTTTGGGTGAGATTTAAGATGCGTTGGCGCCGTTAATAATTGCCAAGTGTCACACTTGTTTTGTCGGATCACAGGTCATGTTTCATTTCACTCAGATGTCAATGTCATGTCTAATTCCAAAAAAGCCCCTCTTTTCTCTTGCCCAGTATTCTCTGACCTTACTTTCTTGTGATGAGCCGTCACTGTAATCTCGTTAATGACTAGCATATTCCTTCAGCTTAGAAAGTCTCAAAATGTGCACAATTTCTGTTGCCACCTTTTGGAAAATCAGCTAAGATTTGTATTTATATCTTGTATTTGTATTCTGTAATATTGTATTATGTCTATGTTCAATAAAGTTATTGATAAAAAAATATTGAAGTGTAAATTATATTAGAAGACAAACAACAAAAGGTCAAAACCTTTCGTTCGGTTTGTCTTCTGATTTAACTTTCCAATTTTGGCCTAAAAAGGATTTTGAAGGAGATGAAACAAAGCCATTTTAATAGCGTTTGATTCCCTAGAAGCCAAGGATTTTGGATTGATGGTCTTAAACGAATGAACTTTGATATAGTTAAGTTCTCCCTTACAAATGTCGCGTACATGTAGTTATTTCAATCTCGTACCCAGAGTCCTCAGGCTTTTTGGTCAGCGGGTGGGCGCCAGATATAAATAAATTTTTTGATTGGTTGCTCTGTATAAGCTCCATAACGGCTACCATTGTTTTACCACAGAAATTCTGCGGTAATAGAATTCCAGTACCCCAGGGTCCTGACGACCAACCGCTGGCCAAAGAGCCTGAGGACTCTGGGTACGGGATTGGTAGTTATTTATATCGCATCACTTCGCCTGCTGTACTTAATTTAGCCCAGTGATATCGATTTTCTTATTAGCAACATATCTTAACATCATCCCATACCTGATAAATGCAACCAACTGGCCTCCTTTTGCACTGCCCAGCCGTTGCTCTGTCATAAATTCTCACCAAATATAATACGACCACTCGAATCGACTCATCACTTACATATGACAAAAGCAAATACAATAATTGACAAGTATTTCTCTTTCAGGACCTCTACGATCACTTGTTGTCCCTTCAGAGGAACATTAAGAAGAGGTTTTGCTGGAAACCTCGGTAAGCAAAAGTATTCTGGCGATATAATTCACGTCTTCTAGCCTATTCATGGAAGTCTAATGACAGATTTTCTTAATCGGTCAAAAATAGAGGAAAGAGCAGTAACCTGGGCACAAGCTATTACTCTACACACAGTTCACTTTTTTCTGGTGAAAAAAAAATTGTTTTAAAATAAGTACGCAAAGAGCAAAACGCAAACGATGCATGCGCCTGCATGGAGTTAGCCAGCTTAGTAGAACTCAAGGAGTGTCGAGGAAACATGTATTTTCGTTCTCCTGTATTTCTCCAAAACGTCATTATAATAATAATAATCTTTTTTCACTCATCTTAAAATAAATATATAATGGATTTACATATAGTTAGACTTGAGTTAAAAAAAAATTCAATCATAAACAAGGGAGCCTTGCTGCCCGCGCTATAAAAGTCTTTGGATTCTAGACCTTAGTATTCCTATTGGGCCTGCTACCAATCTTAAATAATTAATCTGCTATGTTAATCTCTTTGTTCTGTCCCAACAGTGAATGAGGTGAAAGGAAAATAACGTACTGGTCTATATTCTTCCCATCTTTTTTGCAGTCTTAACGTACACAAAAATAATTCTTAAACAAAAGTTTTTGTTGACTCGACTTTTACCTTTAGCATTCACTGGTATAATGTGTAATTAACAGCGGCAATACGCTTTAGGGTTTCAAAGAAATAAAGGCAGCTTATTAATAAAATCAACATAGAAACTGTTTATTCATAGGGTTTTTAGCCCGAACTCCCAGCATTCATGGCGCAGAGTCAAATCAAAGCTGAAAGTGAAAATGACCTCACACCAGCTGGTGAGGAGACATTGGATTTTGATGACGGCACTTTAACAGGTGAGAAGAAAAGTTTGGTTCTTTTTACCAGAATATTTTAATATCTAAAAACCAAAAAAATTCGAAAATCATTCCCTAGTGTGGCTAACTAAGGCTGGCGTGACTTGTCGTAGTTCACTGTGTTTTGAAAGTACGTGCAAGAATTTATCCAAGGGTCAATTTAATAAAACTTTTAAAATTGTACTAAGCTGCGCCGTTCATGTCTTATACAGGTGCAATAAGAAAAACTCAAAGAAAAGTATCGTTTACAACAAAACACCGTTACGCTACAGGCTATCTACTAACACATTATCTTCTTAATTGCTTCACTTTAGCAATAGCAGAGGTTTACAAAAATGAGGGTAATGACAGTTACAGACTGAATGATTTCAACAATGCCATCTACTTCTACACGGAAGGAATTAAAGTGAACTGCAAGGATGAGGAACTGAAAGCCCAACTGTACAGCAACAGGGCAAAAGCTTATCTTTGTTTGGGTGAGAAGCTTTTGTTAACTTAAATTGGCTTATGAAAATATGAAAGGGTTCTTCAATGGAATCCTCATCAATATACTAGCTTTCTCCTCATACTTTATTATTTCACAGGGGAGTATACTGATTCGTTGACTGATGCAAAAGTTGCCTGTTCCATACAGCCATCTTATTTGAAAGCGATCTTTACAGGTACGAGTTACTTAGATACAAAATCAATTATGTAAACATTTAAAATCTCTACAGTAAAAAAATGAATTCACAAACGATAAAAGTACACTAGTTTTATTGGGAAGAGGATAACTTTGCAGTGTCATATTTCGAATTCGCTCCACTGCTAAAATGTTAGATCCACTTGAAAAAATATGTTTCGTAGTTTCCATCAAAAGGCGCCATTTTAAAAGCGATTCTTTTCTACATGAATGTTGCACACAAATAATTAAGTGTTTTTACCTCAACTTCTACACTTCCCAATATTATGAGCCCGGTTGTTCAAAGCCCGATTAACCTAATCCCGGATTAAGTGATTTTTGACTCAACTTTAATTACTAATAAAGATTCTTCCAAAGATTATTGTCTGGACGTTGTGACTTACGACGTTTCTTTACCATATGGTAAAGGAAAGTCGTAAGTCACAACTTACAGCCATTAGCCCAAAATTAGTTTTAAAAACATTTTTAAAGGCCCAGTTTCACCCATTCGGCTTTGCAGCCTTTTATTATTGTTTACAAGCGCTTCTATTGTTTAGTCTTGTGATCTGATTGGTTTACTAGAATATTCCCGCTGGGATGAAAGTCCTGGCGCATTCAAAATAAATCAGACCAGGCAAATAGGACTGTTTGATTTCGTTCCAGTCGTTCCGATTTATTTTAATCTCTGCACCTATAAGAAATATTTAAGATCCAAAGCGCTCGAGTTCTTTGTATTTCTTTGTGTAAAATTCTCGGTGAACGAAAGTCGAGGGTTTGGTTCGTTTTTCTGCATTCGTTCCTTTGAGCGACACGGCGAAATAGTCGAACAGTTACAACCGGCAGCCCTCAACATTTAATAACTTTGTTTGAAGATTTTCATTCTATTGTTGTATAAGTTAGACAGTAATCTTAAAGGGTGCTTTCGATTATTATTGAAGCTGACATAAAAAGAAATCAACAGTGCTGGACTCAATGTTAGCTCAGTTAATATCGCTTTCAAAATTATAGCGCGATGCGCCGATCCGGTCCGTCGCACTATCATGAAATTATTTCTACCTTTGATGATAAAGCAATGATATTGCTACGAATGAATCTGCAGCTTACTAAGCAAATGAGCATTTTAATTAATTTGCCTGTGCCAATAGGAAAAAACGAAGGAACGCCACCAACCAGTTTATACACCATACAGTTAATTACGTCTCGTCGCAACGCTGTTTACATGAATCGAATGGAGTTAATAAAAACTTAAGTGCTAAGGTCAGACTTCCGTAGAAATCAGGAACATCGCTACAACAGATGCATGCATGGAGACAAAAAATCCTCCCGCTTCTTTGTTGCAGAATAAAAGCTATGCAAAGAGTCTCTGAGACGAATATATTCCATCGGAATAACAATTATACAACTACATTGTCAACAGCGAGATGTTACTTGGAAGCGACCGACGATTTTCCGATTTTCCTTTCCACACAAAGACTGTTCTTGAAAATATCCACCTAAATAAAGCGAGAGGATATTATGCAAAGCTTAGTGTCACGAAAAATAGTGATATTCTAGGAAATGAGCTTGATGAATGTGGATTACCTTCGCTCTTTAGTGCTCGCTGGTAATTTTCTGAATTTTCGACTGTGCGAAATTCAGCTCGGCGCGCAATGTCTCTTGGGTGAACATGGGCCTTTAACGAGCGAGATAAGAACCTCGATTAATTTTTAATCGGGGATTAGCGTTAATCGGCTTTCTTCCAACTGGGCCATAATAAACAAGGCCATTCCCGTTTCTCTCAACCCTCGTGGGTTCAAAATTTCGGGTCGGTGGGTCAGATTAAACAATTAGATAAAACGAATAATCTGAAACCAGAAGGCGCAGTAACCCAACGAAGTGAACACCTGAAAAGAAAAGTTGTTGTCAAAAATGCAAAATGACCAGTCCTTTTGGCCCGAGTTCGCCAAAAATAGCATCCGTGCTAAATACCATAGATTTCTCCAAGCGTGATAAAATATGAAGTTCGTTGGAGAACTCTGAAAGAAGGGACCCTGATTCTCTACCAAGGCAGAACGCTTGGGTATTGCTAGCCTGACTCTCAGACGGCCCAGGTCGCTCGCGGCCACACATTCTCTCCCTTCCCCGTCTGATGGACTTCATTCACCGCAAGCGACTTGCACAGTCTGAGAATCAGGCTAGGGTATTGAAAACACCAGTCAAATTTTGTAAATAATTACCGTATTACTTCACTGAATTTGTTTCAAATTGTTTCTGGATATTGATGGTCAGGATGGCAATGGGTTAACGTGCAACGTTAATTTGTCTCTTGTATGAAACTCTGCTGTGAAGAACGCATTAATAGGCCTTGTCATTAAGAATGTGCCACTCGAACTTGGACTCAAAATAATTTCTTCATATTTCTACCACAAAAACTACTGTCCTTACTTTAAAATGCAGTTTGAATGATCCAAAAGCTTATTTTTTCCCGATACGCAGATTTTACTTGGGACAAAAATGTGCTAATTTTGAGGCCTTAGCACTGTTTCTTGGCTACCGCTTTAAACTGCTTTGCGCTACCAAAACCATTAATAAAACGTATTTGATAGTTTATTTAACGTTTTTGTCGCCTCTGTATCATTTGAGACTTTTTCTGATCGAAATCGAGGTGAATTATGAATACTTCATAAGACGATTAAATAATCGCAGCGAACTTGACGAATTATTGAGTTCTATTGGTGTAGGAGTTCCTAAATGTGGATCCCGGACTCATATAATCATGCCGCTTAGAATGTTGAGATTCTACTGAAATGGGTTGTTGGGGTTCAAGAAGATACCTTACTACCTTGATAACAGGGAGTATTTTCATTTGCATGAGGCCGAGGAGAATTAAGGATTAATTTTTAAGTCCATTTTAAAAGTTTCCCAAATTGCGCGACGAGGGAAATTTGTGAGGACTCTGCAAATAGAAGTGAAAATTAGTCCTAAATCCCTACGAAGAATCATTGCGATTACGCCTTTATATCATAGACGGGAAATTTTTCCTAAAGCCATCAAGGAACTTAGGCCACGTTTATATGGGGAAAAGTTGTCTCGGGTAGAAGCGTGAATTGTAATCGGCAATTATCCCACGCATATTCGATCTTCCCTAACTGGGAAGAGTTTGAATCAGAGCTTAAAACTTGGAAGAAATAAAGTTATTTTCTTCGTCTTTCGAGATATGAGACTTAATTCAGAGAAAATTGCACACCAAAAACACTTTTATTTTAATGTCGGACAGAGGAAAGTGACGTCATAACCTTACCAAAATTTCTGGCATTGGTGCTTTACCAAATTTTCTTTCCCATGCGGAGACGTGCGAGCGCCTTCAACATGCGGAGCTCTGTTGTTAAAATGAACGTAAATGTTTCCGTGTGTCAACTACGGTGACAACATTTATCGTGTTTTGATGATGGAAATTCACATCAATTTTATGACCGGCTGAAAAAAGGAGGTTTTGCTGTTGCATGGTATGGTCTCAAAATTAGCACATGTTAGTCGCTTACTGACAAGAAGAATTGAAAGCTGCGGGTCGGGGAAAAATAAACTTCTGGATCATTCAAATTGCATTTAATAGGAAGGATAGATAGCAGATATTGTGGTAGAAAAATATAGCAAATTTCTTTTTAAGTCCTAAACAACATGGCCTCTTTAAGGTTGCTCTATGTGCAAGAATTCAGTAGAAATATTTCCTTTGCTGTTATCAGAGCATTTTCCTTGTGAGGAAGGGTACCTCTTGTCAATTTTCAAATGCCTTTGTCGAAACCACATCAAAATCCCTGAGGTCCTTTTATTGCATCTGAAAGTACCGGTAGTTAAACACTACTCATCGTAAAGTAACGAAAAGCGATTGTTTGGGAACTTAACGGAAAACAAAGGTTCTCACTTATGTGATTCTTCAATGAGCAATTGCATTCTTAAATAAGCCAAGAATGATGCCGCACGTTTTTTTTTTTTATTAGGAGCGAGTGCCTGCTTTCAGCTGAAACAGTTCGAAGAAGCTATCACGTGGTGTAAGAAGGGATTAACCGTATCCTTCACTACAAATGCTTCTACTAAAAAGATGTGTCATATTAAAACTCTACAGTAGTCTTTCGTTCTTGCTTTTGTGTGCGTACCTTCTTGCTCAAGTCTCGTTAGAAAAATATAAATTATTTAGTCTTTGTGAAAATTCAGTCCAATTTCGTTGTTGAAGTTAAACCTCCATGAACAAGATAAAGATAGAAAGTGAAAGACAAATATAAGAAAAGACGCAAACACGTTTGAAGAACTCAGTTGTAAGCTTTTAGTTACTTTTCCAACATGCGTGTTATAAATCTTGACTAATGTAAGATTGACGAGAATAACCAGAAATTGGTGGATCTAAGGAGGACGTCCTTCAATGAATACAACAAGCTGCGAGATACTAACGGAGGGGAAGATTCAGGTGAATATGTTTTTTAAGCTATTATGGAAACATGGGACATTGATGGCGACACATTATGATATCAGGAAGTTTGTGAATTTTTCTAAAGACGGGCGTATCAAACTAGAATGAGTTACAAAAATTCAGATTTCATGCAGTGCAGTTTCTCTAAGCTTTTTTATTCTTTCAAACTGAGAAACTTCCTCAATCAAAACTAATTCAAATTCAAATATTCTTCCCTAGTGGGGCTGACTAAGGCTAGAGCGACTCGTTCCAGTTCACTTCGTTTTGAAAGTACCTGCAAGAATTTATCCAAGGGTCAATTAAATGAAACTTTTACAATTGTACTAAGCTGCTCAGTTCGTTTCTTACACAGGTGCACTAAAAAAACTCAAAGAAAAGCGCCATTGCGCTGCAGGCTATCTGCTAATACATTATCTTCTTAATTGCTTCACTTTAGCAACAGCAGAGGTTTACAAAAATGAGGGTAATGACAGTTACAGACAGAATGACTTCAACGATGCCATCTACTTCTACACGAAAGGGATTAAATTGAACTGCAAGGATGAGGAACTGAAAGCCAAACTGTACAGTAACAGGGCAAACGCTTATTTTTGTTTGGGTGAGAAGTTTTTATTAACTTCAATTGGTTTATCAAAATATGAAAGGGTTCTTCAGTAGAACCCGCATCAATATACTAGCTTCCTCTTTATACTTTGTTCTTTTACAGAGAAGTATACTGATTCCTTGAGTGATGCAAAAGTTGCCTGTTCCTTACAGCCATCTTATTTGAAAGCGATCTTTACAGGTACGAATTACCTAGATACAAAATCAATTATGTAATCATTTTAAATCTCTACAGTAAAATAATGAATTCACAAATGATAAAAATACAAAGACAGTCAATATCACTAGTTTTATTGGGATGGGGATAACTTTGCAGTGACATATTTTGAATTCGCTAAACCACTAAAAGGTCAGATCTATTTGAAAAAACAGGTTTCGTAGTTTCCTACGTAGACTAGCGAATGGTCCATGTGATTGGCGCCATTTTAAAAGTGATTCTGTTTACATGAATGTTAAACACAAATAATTTAGTGTTTTTACCTCAACTGCTACACTTCCCAATATTATGAGCCCGGTTGTTCAAAGCCCGATTAACGTAATCCCGGATTAAGTGATTTTTGACTCAACTTTAATTGCCAATAAATAAAGATTCTTCCAAAGATTATTGTCTTGTACGTAGTGAATTACGACGTTTCTTTACCATTAGCCTAAAATTAGTTTTTAAAAGCATTTTTAATCGGGGATTAGCGTTCATCGGCTTTCTTCCAGCCGGGCCGTAATGAATAAGGCCATCCCTGTTTCTCTATATTTCCGGTCCCCGTTGGTTCAAATTTTAGGTCTCGGTGGGTCAGGTTAAACAATTAGTTAAAAAGAGGAGTCTGAAACCAGAAGGCGCAGTAACCCAACCGAGTGATCATCTGTAAACAAAAGTTTTTGTCACAAATGCAAACTGACCAGTTCTTATTTTTTGGCCCGAATTCGCCAAAAATAGCAGCCATACTAAATACCATGGATTTCTCCAAGCATAATAAAACGCGACGTTTTGTTAGAAAACTCCAAAAGAAGCGACCTTGATTCTCCACAAAGGAAGAGCGCTTGGGTATTGATAGCCTGATTCTTGTATGAAACTCTACTGTGAAGAACGAATTAAGAGGCCATGTCATTAAGAATGTACGCTCGAAAACATCCTTTATATTTCTACCGCAAAAACTACTGTCCTTACTATTAATATGCAGTTTGAATGATGCAAAGCTTATTTTTTCGCGATACGCAGATTTTAATTGTAACAAAAATGTACTAATTTTGAGGCCTTAGCAAATGGTTTCTCAGCTACCGCTTAAAACTACTTTGCGAAACTAAAACCTTAAAAAATTGACTTTTATTTGAAAGTTTATTGCATGTTTTTGTCGTTTCCGTATCATTTGAGACTTTTTCTGATCGAAATCGAGGTGAATTATGAATACTTTATAAGACGATTAAATAATTGTAGCAAACTTGAGGAATTACTGAGTTCTATTGGTAAAAGAGTTCTCAAATGTGGCATCTAAGTCCGGCCTAAAAATTTTTTCTAGACATACACTAAAAACTATATTCTGTAATTACTAAATAAAAATTTCGGCACACTGCAAAGTAAACTTAAGCATTTTTTGCTAACAAACTTTTCTTGTCTTGCGTGACACACCACCCTGGTTTGTCGAGAAGTTGTTTCGTTGAGTTCTCTAAGCCTCTTTCATCAATATCACTCTCAAGTATAACAGAAGCTACAATATTTTCCTTGTTCTGGCTATTTGAATGTTAATTATTTTTAATTCATTGTGCTATAAGGAAGTTCTGAGGCGAAAAGGTTCTCCACTTACCTTGATCTATGAATCCAATAAATTACTCGTTCGTCGTTCTTTCGAGGCTTTGGGGCATGGCTGCCTCAGGAAAACGACAGAAAAAACATCTCCGTTCACCATCATATAAAAGGAGAAGACATTAATGATAGTTATGTTAATTATGTGTTCCTTATTATATATCTGAACTGGTCCGCGCTAAAAAGGAGCATTCTGATTGGCTCCCTGAGTGGTCCGATTAGGCCTCCTATACGACTACGAGAAGATGTACTTGTCTATTGCAAGCAGAGAATCACGAAATAACCAGTTCATCAGCCCAAGAAGGTGAAACTAGCTGATGACTAAAAGTTTGCTCCTTGGTGAAGACTAGTAGAAGTCAACGTCTGCTTACAATAAATAATTGCTTGAGAACAGTCGTAGGCACGAGAAATCAAAACTAGCCCTTATCTAAAATTGTGCCTCCTTGCGTCTCGAGAGAGAAGTGGACGGTATAAATGTTAAGTAGTCGTTAGGGTTGCGGAATGCAAGTAAACTTTAAAGGCGTCAGATTTCCAGCGACCCAAGCTGCAAATCTGGGAGTCGGTGAAACTCTGACCCACTGCGTAACCTGTAGCACCAATGCGAAAACTATGAGGTTTATGATGACGCAGATCAAGCGTACAAAAAACTAGCCATTGATTAAAAAGCTTGGTGGAAAGAGAAGTGCTAACTGAGGACCCATCAGGCAAAATAAATAATGCCCCAGACGGGAACCACGAAGGCTGAAAAAATTAATCAAATCCTGAACGGGAAAGTAGACAGAATCTGCCTGTGTGAGAATGTGAATATGAAGACTGGTTATGTTTGAAATTGGCTAGGGTAAGTTTTGCGGCAACGATGACACCCGCATGACTAAGAAAGCTGACATCCTGGTGTTGTAACACTGACTGAGCCAGAGTCGTGGTATTGGACGCCATTTGGCCTATTCCAAGGGAACCATAAAAGTAAAAAACATAGCCTTGAACAGAGTGTGCTGGTATAACGAGGAATCAATGTGATCTTATGCGTCTGCAAGATGGTGGCGAAGATGGCTTCTCTGGCCGCGAAGCTTATGAACGTAGCTCAAAGCCGAAATATAGGTAGAAATAGAAGATGGAGAAAATTTGAAAGCAGACAAATGAGCGATAAATAAGGCGACTGAACTGATGCTCAATGAAAGAGATAGGGCATCCGTGGGAAGGAGATATTGCGCGAAGTTCGCATACAATACCCACGCTTGCTGGTAGGTTCGACGAGAACCTCGTGAAATCGCAGGTTCGAGTAACAGCTTCAAATGATTGACCAGTTCTCTGGGAGTAGGTGGCATAGCACTGGAGTGGGCTAATCGTCCACTCGGGACGCCAATTGCCTTAATTCGTCGACCTGTGAGCGGAAAAGCAAGTCACATTCCCGGTTAGGAATACGTAACACATATTTTGAACGGCCAGTTCTCTGGCCATAATCCGTAAAACCAATATGAACTCAAGACCGCGCCATAACCTAAAGACCCAGCCGCATCAGTATACAGGCGTAACTCTTTCGAGATCAACCAGCAATCGGAAAGTAAAGATGATTTGCCATCGTATTACTGTAGAAAGGATAACCTCTCATTGATATCATATTTACATTCCCGAGTTACGCGGAAGAAATGGCGCGGGTTCCGGGTACCTCTCGTTAAATCTATCAACCTGCACAAAAAGACGCTTCCGGGGACAATGACCGGGCACATGAAGTTTAAAAGACCAATTAAGGACTGTAATTCCCACAGGGTGACTCGTTTCCGGAGATAACAAAGTGTTAATTGATCGCAGCATTTTGTCATTTTGTCTTCTGCCAGGCTAGCTTGCATTGCGATCGAGTCTAAAGTAATTCCTGCAAATTGCAGATTTGTAGACGGGCTCACAGTTTTGCCTTCGGCGATAGGAACACCTAAATCATCACATAACGACAACAAATTGTGCAACTGAGCATAGCATTTCGATTCAGTAGCGGCAGCGACGAACAAATCGTCGAGAATGTGGACAATAGCCTGAAAACCTAGGAATTTCCGTGCAATCCATTCGAGTGCGGTACTAAATGATTCAAAAATGGAGCAGGGCGTAGAACAACCCATTGGCAAACAAAGATAGTAATACATTCCTTACCATCTCATTCCAAGCAAACGAAAGTCGCTAGGGTGAATAGGAATGATCCTAAAAGCCGATGCGATATCAGTTTTTGAAATATAACAGTCGGGGCCAAATGCTTGATTAGCTTAATTGCGTCGTCCGTATTAGCGTAATGGACACTAGATAAATCCCGGGAAATTAATTCCGTCATTGACAGATGCCTCGTGAGGAAAAGAAAAGTGATGGATCAAATGGAATTCAGGTGGATTCTTTTTGGGAACAACGCCTTACAGCGAAACAATAAAATCAGGAAAAGCCGGCGCCGCAAATAGAGCGTATGCAACCAATCCCACGGGATTCCAATGACAATGGCGTGGTGACCATGTTGGTTTACCATAGCAAACCAACTCTTTTGTTGACGGTACACCAACATGGCGGCGATGACGTCACATACATACGCCCCATAGGCCAACTAAATTCTTTGTGGAATTTAGCGTTGACAGTGGCTGGATTATCATTGGCTGATTTGAGGTTGGGAGAATCTAAATAAGTTGGAAAAAAAAACATTGAATCGAAAAACCGTACGTAAAACCGCCTAACAAGTACCGTGGCTTAGGCTAACCCGCTAAATGATATTTAAGGCGGTTAATCTTTACTGGGGTAACTGGCTGCGGGTTGCGAGGGAGCTGATTTATTGGCAACTGGTGTATCTCCGTTTCCGATGACAGGGCGCTGTTGTTTGGGGCGAGAGGTTGCTGCCCGGCATCCTGATCCTGGGTGGGCACCGAAACATTTGTGGCAGCTATGTTTAAATTTGCACCCACCGCAATATTGCCCGCTGTTAAATTTCCAACAAACGCCCTTTGGAAAGGGCGACGATATACCAGGTCGAGCCCTTTTAAATGTTGTGCGCGCCAGCGACGGCGAGATAGGCAGAGACTGGAACCAAAGTTCCCAATGAACCTGATCCCAAGGAAATAATTTGGGCTCGAATTCGCGGAGGAATCGAAACTGCTCATCATGCCAGCGCTAGTGTCCTTGTTTATTAGCTAGGTCTCTGGCTATCTCGCAATATTTCATCAATGAAGGAGCCCACACTGCAAAGGAAACTGTATAAACTGTGACAAACGTGTTAAAAGCACTTAACTATTGACCTATGGACTCGATTCGCTAAGGTTTTTGGACTGGTTCTAAAGAACGTTTGCCATTGTCGAGGTCGCTCGACACGGACACTGAATACTTTGTAGTATCAAGGGTTGTAGGGCTAACTAAAACCCCCAAGTCAATATAGTGATCAGATATTCTCAGAAATTAAAGTTTATCCTTAATTAGAGAAGTACTCTAACCTTCTGCCTTAGTTTTTTTCATGACCGGGTAAAGAGATTTCCTTGCTTCTGCGATTTCTTTAGGCACGTTCTCTGCAAACCCGATTTTGTTTTCTTGAGAACATTTGAAGACCTCCTAATAAACTCCTTTTCTTGTTTTCGAAGGAATATCGCAACAGTAGGTCGAGGTTTTCTATCATCTTTCTTTTTTTCCAATCCTGTGTACTCTTTCAATTTCAAATGTCCTGCTCAAATGTATTGATAGTGATTTCCATCGGATTTCATTAAATGTTAAACGCGGGGGGTCACTATAAAAGGAGATCCCTAAGGAAGATTTTTATTAGTTGACGATTAACCAGCAAACATGGCGGTCGACATTTTGAATTCTCCCGCGTGTCGCGAGAACAAATGGGGATTACTCGATATATTGTACTTTTCCATTGGTCAAAATAAAGAATACTTATATAAAAGCTGTTTTCATTTGTCCTTGATTGACTATTACACAACCAAAGCGCGTGGATTGCGTGTATCACACGCGAAGAAGAAGCGGTTCGATCGTCGATTAACGGGTTTCTAACTCAACGAGCTAAAGCGTTTATATTTCGAAACCAATCCAAGGAAAATCTTCCCTGAACTGCAAATGATTCGTTTTCAAGTAAGAATATATGTCGTACATCGTTTCCCAAACTCTTCCCTCGCTGTAAATGAAATGGTGGAACTTGCAATGTCAGGTTACCATTGAAGTGCCCGAGAGCGAAGCACGGAGAGTGGAAGCAGTTATTTCTGCGAGACTACCGCAAGATTGGAGTTATGTTAGCCATAGACGCGTTGGCGGTCGTTCGCATTCAGGTGAGCTTTTGGAAGGAAATAATTGTAAATGGAAATTTATAGCAGCTCTTATTTGCTGTGCAGTACCTACTGTAATGCTCATGCAGTATATATGCCCGAACAAAACAATCATTTTGTCATGGATTGATTGTGCTTATTTCAGAATGTAACTCTTGTCTATTTAAAATACAACATTTCATGGCGAAAATATCGCAGTTACCTCAGTGTTGCATGCAAAAGTTTGTAAGGAAACTACGTATTTGTATTATGAAAAATGATATACAAGGGAGCATTAGGATTTGAAAGGAAATCCCAGAATATCCTTAGATATGTTATAAATATTGAAATATATCGCATTCTTGTTTGATTTTCTTGTAATTGAACCATTATGTTTCGTTACTTGGGCAATATATCTAGTTATTGTTAGTTTATTAACAATAATTTTGCACGAGGATTTGGGGTAGTTTACTTTCTGTTGTTTTATTTGTAGCATGCTTTCTCTAATGTTTTCTAAATGTTGAAAATATGTAAATAACGGTATTGTTTGCTGATGTTACGTATATATACCTTTATACTTTCTGAACATGGTTTGATTGTTATTTCCATTTGTTTTGCATTTAAGGAGCTGTACCAAGGCGAGCGGAACCTGCACCCCCAGCTACCCAGCGTGTCCAACAAGCACCCCCAGTTGCCCCTGTCCCAACACCTCAAGGATACGAGGGGGATGCTTGGGCT
The DNA here is from genome assembly GCF_977016875.1 of Pavona decussata. Classification (NCBI taxonomy): domain Eukaryota; kingdom Metazoa; phylum Cnidaria; class Anthozoa; order Scleractinia; family Agariciidae; genus Pavona; species Pavona decussata. Next base: position 872,274 of record NW_028145713.1, read on the forward strand.
GACAGTGTCCTGGGTGGACTGGAAGCACATCCACCTTGCCAGCATTGTTTAATGGGGCCTTGCATAACAATAAGTGAGGTTACTAGAATTCAAGGATCTTGTGCTCCTGACATCACAAACCATTCGAAACGGCACAAAAATTACAAAAGGTTTTGGAAAAGTTTAAAGGATAGGGGGTTATGGCAACATGAACTTTATATTTACCGGAAAACCTCGGCGGCCTCAGTGAGGTTGAGCTGCGTGAACTAATGCCCCAGTGTGTCCTCGATGACACAAGGAAGCGCTACCCCAACCCACCCGGTGTGCCATACATGGGGCACAAACGCGCATAGATGTTCCATGTAACATAAAATCCCGAAAATAAGCCCCTCATGCATTTAAGCTCCTTGAAATGTAAGCCCTCCACCCCCCCCCCCCCCCTTTGGAAAAAGATAGGCCCCCAAATTTTTGAATTTTATGGTGTAAAGCTTTCATAAGCAACTAGCTCAATTTTGGTTGATATTCCAGAGCTCAGTGTATCAAAGCATAATATTGTCAGTCACAGGTAATTCCTTTTTGGTGTACTTGTTTATCATTGTAAATTCAAGCAATAAGTGCAACCATGTTTTGATGTCTGTGCTCTGGAATACAAATCCCTGTCCTTTTTTTACTGTAGAAGTTGATACCTCCAGAACAGGAATCCATAAATTCATTTGTTTTTTTTTTCTCAAAGTCATCAGCCAGGAAAGTGTGTCCGTGGATTAAACATAAATTGCAATCGTCCTTGGCTGTTCATAGTGTTAGATGAATCCGTGGACATCGTGGGAATATAGATCCCTAGTGTGTCACAATACCATTTGTATTGTTTACACTTGTAATTTTTTAAATTATTCTGGCTCATTGAACCATTGTAACATTTCTGTGTGATGCTTTGTGCCGTTTGGAATGGTCTGGTAGACTTTTTATTACAGTGCGACCAATGTAACAGTGGAGACTGTTCTCATAGAAGACTGGAAAGAAACTTTCAATTTTTCTCAAGTTGGCCATTAGTATCAGTGCATCACAGCTTGGAACTGACACTGACATATTTTTACTTTCTGCTCTTTGCTGTGATTGCTTTTCATTGTTTAGTTGCCCTGGTACGGTAGTCGCACTGCAATAAAGAACTTATAAAAATTAAAGTCAAATTTTTAATATGTTCCCTTCTGCACCTCACTTAATGTGGTCACTTTAAACAATATAGGTATTATCCAAAAAAAAATGATAGCTCAATTTAAGTTCAGGGATTGTCTTTTGGTGATATAAATTGTTGGTCATGACTTTTGTTTGACTTGGTGGCTCCTGAAGGAGCCATTGGTATTGTGACTTGTAGTAGACAATGTCAAACATTCTGAGTTTGACCCTGCACGATTTGTTCCACAGAGGGCGAGGGAGGCAAAGCCTTTATTGAACATGGCTTTGTTGTGTTCATGCTTTCACTATCAGGGCTTGATAGTTTTACTGTAAAAAGCTGGTGCCGTTAAGTTTGGATGCTGAATGGTTTTTATCTCTCGTTCGATCTTCATCTGTCCTGGTGTAGAGTACTTACTGACTGTTGAATCATTCTGCAAAGTGACACAAAATCCATATTGGTGTATATATAGACATGTATAATATGTAATAGCAGGAAACATAACGTGATAATGAAGTGACAAATCCTTGAGATGTAAGATTGAAATTTTTTTTACCCTGGCATGCAAAGTTCTAGACGGAAATTACAAAAACAATTATTTTTTTTTTTTTATTTCCGTCTAGAACTTTAAAAGAGGTAGAGGTCAGTGCTCAAAAAATACTGCTCGGGGGTTATGTTTGGGCACTCAGTTTGAATACCCCTTGACTATATTTAGCTATAAATATAACTTAAACCTTTTGAGAAGCCCCCCACGGCCCCTCCAATCTGGCATTGGGTTTTGTTGGTATGATTTTTGGTCATGACTTTTATTCAACATGGTGGCTCCTAAAGGAGCCGTTTGTTAAATGTGATCTACACAGTGTAGAGTTTGCAGGTTGGTGGCTCCTAAAAGAGCCTTTGTAATGTGGCTTCATTGTTTCCAACAAATATCCCTCCAAGTTCACTAATGCCGGGGACTCTCAATAGTTAGACTGGAAAAAACTGGTCCAAATAAGCTCCCTGAAGTTGAACGTTTTTGGCAGGAGATTCCTGTGGCCAGTTCTTCGATTCGGACGGGGCACATCCTGGAGTAAAGAGACCGATGTTGCTTCTCTGTTGACATTTTCATTCTGCAATCACACACAATCGATAAGAATAAAAACCACATGTATGTTAAAATTAAAATAACTGGCAAAATCTCACACCCTAGGATTAACATGTGGGTTGTTTTTACAGTAAGTGTATTTCTACTGGGTATTAAGGCAATTCGGTGGGAGGCAGCTTATTAGAAGGGGCCTATTACTTTTCCCTTGTCAAAAGTATTATCTATTTCAGCCATATGTGTAAAGGAAACGACTGGGCGGTGTTCGCAGTAAACACAACCTGTCTTGCATTATACGACAAGTACTGTTGTGACACTCATGAAGGTAGTTGGGGTCTTATAAAGTGTAGTGGGTTGCATAATAGTAGTATTCATAACAATCTGGCAGGAAAGGTCAATGGACCAAAATCTTGGTATAGGGTGGGTGAGCACAACAAGTTTGATACCCCAGAGAAGCAGAAATTAAAACTGCTGACTAGCAAACCCTTCCTACAGACTGGGTGGGAGAAGCCGCCTTTTTTACTCACCCAGTCCATTACTGCAAGGGCAATGCGCATGTTGAAAGTGCGGTCAGCAAAGTGGATTCTCTTAGGGCAGTAGATAAGAATTGAATTGTTAAATGATTCCACCCAGTAGGTATCACGACACTGCAATAAAAAAAAAAAAAAAAAGCATTAGCATGTAGTGGATCGACTTTCGGAGAAGATACCCTGGGAGCAATATTCCCACTTTGTCAGCTACATAATTTACCTGGTAGTAGTCCTCGGCAAACTTGTAAACTTTAGAGGACAATATGAAATTCCGCAGTGCAGCTATTGCTCCTGGGTTGGTGATCTTCACCTTACTGCACGAGTAACCAGGGTTCTTGCATTTTGACTCCGGATCACAGCAACTGTGATTGCCCTGAAATCAATTATACAGTATTCGAAAATGTAGAACAGAAAAGCTCATGGCTATCCTTTGTGGCATTACAAGATTAATGGCCTGTGAAACTCAAAACGTATGTAAAAGAAATGAATTTTTAGGGAGGGTAACCTCAGAATGGGAATATAGTCTACCCCTATTACTACCCGGTGTACTTTCATCCAGGTGTTCCTTTTAATCTTTTAAGTACTGTTTTCAATGATGTATGGTGCAGTACTATTATGAAGATATTTTTCATTGACAGTTCTCATACCTGATAATGGTCGACTATTGTCAAAAGTCTTTTCTTCAGGTCATCTGCACTTGCACAGTTTTTCATTGAATAATAAAAATGGCGTTTCACACTGGCCTCTGTGAATAGTGATAGTAACAATAACATTCATATTTATTGTTATGGTCTATGGGTGCCTGTTCTGTTATGATTTGAATGGAAATGACTGTTTAAAATGTTTTTTTTTTCACAGATTATTGAATTCCTTCACTGTGCAATGTGAATTGTCTCTTTTACTCAATTAAGTTACAGCTACAGTAAAATTATAGTGCTCTGTAGGTTAAAAAGAAGATATGTAATTGATTGCAAGCACTTACGCTTGTCAGACAGCTCTGAAAACCACTTTTTACCCTCCCATTTCTGTGCACCGCTGCTTATTTCCTTCATTGCCTTTGCCACTCCCTTTGTTCCTGAAAAGCATTAATAATGTCAATAAATCATGAGCTACTGGGGTATATAAAAGTAACTAGAAATGGAAACAATTCATGTACTTTAATCTACTAGAAAAGTTAGTTTGCAATAATTGTGTTCTAGTACTACTTAATCCAAGCGATAATCAAATGTACATTTGATTATGTCTTGGATAGATCAGGTAGTACATTAATACAAACATCCACAGCTTTGAGTTTCTGCACTGACTTTCTTTAATTACCATGCCAAGTGTCAAAGGAATTGTTGATGTTTTGTTCCAACAGCCAGTTCTTTATTTTTGGCACATAGTCATGTGCAACTTCTATCACAGTTAACCCTAAAAGGATAATTTTGAAATGAAATTAGTACCTGGGAGATATTAGTAGATCAAGGTAACACAGTTTTTATATTATCATTTGTCTCTGGTGAACATTCAATTTTCCTGTTCCTCACTAACCTGGGCAGTTGCAAATAAAAGGTCATGTGTCACATATTGTAAAAAAGAAAAACCGAGGACGCAAGGACAAATAGGGGGACAATTAAACATTAAATAATAGAGTAGAGCTAAATACCTTTTGCTTGAATAGCTGGAATAATTTTTTTCATTGCCTCAAACTCGTGTGTTTGAGAGCTTCTAAACTCTGCTTTGGTAACCGTCTGGACAGCTACCACATGCTTGGTCCTGTCCAAAAGAGAATCTATCATGTAAGATCTATAAGGTGGCCCTTGAACACAAGACAACCTTATGCAGAACTTGATATTTGAGTGCAACATTTACTTACTCATATGAAAGCATTGCCACTGTTGAATGGTATGCATTAGACGTCGAATCATGGCGGCAATCAGTTATGACAGTCTAAAAAACAATAAAGATGTATACATGTTTTACAGCCAGAGTTGAATACTGAGGCACTGTTTAAATCCATCCTTAACCTTATTTATATTAATACAATGTTGAGGTTACAGGAACACCTACCGCTCCATGTTTTTCGAGGTATGTGGTGGTGTTCTGGACCTCATGTATCCGGTCTTGCATCGAATTATTGGCAGCATTGTTCACTGTTTGTATATAGCCCATGGTATCATACACTACAAACAAAACAAGCATTTACTTAATGATTTTGTGAGTGGCAGTGAAAACATCACAATGGGGAACAGACAAACATTTTTTATGACTAAGGATATGTGAAAAGACCAACTCAAACTTACAATAAATTTATGGAGTAGATTTATTTGGCATCCCTCACAAAGGGTATACTATTGTAACATACAGGTATAGGGTACCTGGAGTGGTGGATTCAATCCTTTGATGAACTTTAATTATTATACCAGGAAAAGGAAGAGGCACAATTATATGCTAATAAACATTTTCTCTTATGGTGTACCATTAATAAACATGTGCAGATCATTTTGAGAGCTCACCATAATCTATATACTTGTCACCAACACTGCCAAGCTTTGCGGCCTCAGAAAAGCCCTGGTACTGGCTCTCTAGGATACCAGAGCTTGTAAAGCCATGAACCACTCTAGAAAAGAGAGGTGGAACGCAATTTCAACCTTATAATAATATTACTTGTTGGAAGTCTAATCTAATCAGTGCAGAGTCAGTGCAGTTCATGATTGAGCAATAAAAAATATGAGGTTATTAGTTATGAGAAAAGGTAAGAACATCACCATCTATATGTTTTGATAACATTGCATGTAGTATAAACAAGTATTTTGTATATTTGAAGACTGATGAAGACAGGTGCTTCAAAAAAGGAATAATAATTACTGAGAATGATTTTATTTATGAATGATTTTATTATGAAAGACTTTATGAACAAATTAAAGAGCACTATCCAACATTGTTACAATCTTATGAGTAGTTTTACCTGCAGTTCACAGTGTACTTGTTGCCAAGTATAGAGGAGCTGGCCCACTTGATTTTGTGGCCATTCTCACAACTGAACTCCAGTCTAAGTACATGGCCATCCATATGCTTACTGCAGCTCTCCTCATCATAGCTGTACTGTGCTCCACAGGTACAGCCTCCTGCAGTTTCCGTTAGCAGAGTAGCTAGGCTATCCTGCCCACAAACGAAGAAGCTCTCTGTAGGGGAAGCAGGAGACAAAATCTGTCTACAAGCTGGAGCTTCAAGTTCCCCAGACGGCCATTGGCACTGAAAATCGCTCTTCTCTACTTCTCCTTGAGCGTAAAGTTGAAAAACAGACTCAGTAGCATTCGCCTGGACAGCTACTGAATGCATTTCTTTTTGAGTGTGCACACCTTCCTCATAGAAATCCATGAGAACCTGCAAAAAATCAGCATTCGCCCGACCAGACCGTAGAATCGCCATGTTTCGTAGCCGGACGAACCTATCGTTTGTAGCTCTCATCTCCTCTTCTTCGCCGAAATTGAACTGGAAATTTAAACTAAACTGCGGTTTTCTGGGTTTTTCTTTACGTTTCTCATTGTATAATTTCTGTTTTTCGTATTTTGCTTTCTTTGCAGAAGGCTCGGCTTGATTACCCAACATCTTGTTCTGCGAAAAAATTCCCTCTAGGCGATTCCCTCCAAATTTCAAACTTTGCGCCATCAAAAGCACCAATGACAGTGCTTCTTAGATCTATCTAAGAGTACCATCCAATGGTAGGTCTCCAAAGAACAGAGAAAGTTTGTTTCCAGTGAAAAACCTGGGAAAGAGCGACGTGACGAACTGAAGATTTCAAACATAAACGAACGCTCGAGCTCGATGTGGCGATCGCGTTGAAATGTTGGGGTAAAATGCACCGACTTTGTTGGATCTAAACGCGCAATAAGACAGGACAACAACATAGTTTTCAACTTTATTTTTGTTTTGCAAGAAATTAATTGTATTTGTCTGAAAAATGGGCACAGTTAATTCTCGCCTCCAACCGCCAAGCGGCCGCCATGTTGAAAATATTTTATATCAATTTGATTGAACAGGGGGGGACCCTATTTATAACGAGCCCCCGCGTTTAAATAGAAATTGGAACATACTTACATCAAACGTGTAAGTTAACAATATTTAATAATGATAAAAAAAAAGAAAAACCATCGAATCGTGAGCCGCAAGTATCGCACGCATATTCGATCTTCCCTGAGCGGGAAGAGTTTGAGTCAGAGCTTGAAACTTGGAAGATATAAAGTTCTTTCCTTCGTCTTTCGAGATATGAGATTTTATTCAGAGAAAATTGCATACCATGTAGAAACACTCACCAGGTGAGCTTTCGCCAGAAAACATGATACCTTCACACGTGAAAACAACAGGTTATCTTCAATAAATCGTTCTTGTGCAATGATTTGGTATTTCATTGGTGTTTATATAATACTCAGAACATTACATGGCCGCTTGGAGATACGAAATTTCACTTCTCGTCTTGAAAAATATTTCACTCGTTCCTTGCGCTCACACGTAAAATATTTATCAACACTCGCGGAGAAATTTCGTATCTCTGGTGGCCATGTTATGTCCTGTATAAGTTGCAATTTTCTTTTGAAATAAAATACCTTGGAACATTGAAATATGATTTTCAAACACAGTAAATCCAAGGGTATCTTCAGACGAAATATCAGAAATTCGAGCTGGCGGTCGGTGAAGTGCGGTTCTTGATTCTTAGAGGAGGCCGCTCTTAAAAGAATCGATTGTTTTCTCCGCCGCTAGTCGCCTTGCTCTTTCTCCCGCCGTTGGTCACAAAAATTGACGTAGTATTTTGTTGTTTTCAACTTAACAAATCGAACTGATGTGGTTTAGCGTTGTCTGTACTCTTATCTACAGGTCATGACTCCTGGGTTCAAACCATTTACAAAGATGGTCTGGAGTTATAACTTGAAATGCTTTGCTCGTTTGCATGACCGAAGATAAACATGATGTGGCGTAACGGAACGTTGGCGTTTGACCATAGTGTGATGGCGGTAGCTCGCACCGAGTGGCTAGTGTACACTGGGACGGTCCAGCGCCAAGAGAGATTTCTTTCATCACTGTTGCAAGTGCATTTACTCCGAGAGGGCTGTTTTTGTTACAGATCATATCCGATTCTTTGGCTTTCGACGACGGTCATTGGAAAAGTTTCGTGACAAGTTGACGCGAGCAGTTTTGTCTTGACTCCTATCAACAACGGAAAATTAGCCAATCAGATTCCAAGATTAGAAACAATCGTGGTAAAAATTTCTTTTTGTTTTTAAACGCGTGCAGTTGGCGATGCAACTTTCCGCCAACCAAACGCAGGTGGCAGCGCAGCACCCCATGCTTGAAAGTGGCATTCGTATTGGTTTTCCTGTGGGGTGTTGCATACGGACGGTCAGACAGAGGAAATTGTCGTTATAACCTTATCAAAATTTCTGGCATTGGTGCGTTACTAAATTTTCTTACCTATGTGGATCCGTGCGCGCGCCTTCAGCACGCGGAGCTCTGCTATCAAAATGAGCGTCAATGTTTCCGGGTAACAACTATGGTGATAAAAATTCATCGTGTTTCGATGATGAAAATTCACATCAATTTTATAACTACTTGAAAAAAGGAGGTATTGGTGTTGCATGGCATGGTATCAAAATTAACACATGTTAGTCGCTTAGTATATGTAATTGCTTTTTATCATTGAAACGGCAGAGAAGTCAAGAATACTGGCATACTGCTTGAGTCATTAGCAGTTTATCGATTGACCATGTGATTTCGATTGAGCATGTGATCGGCAGACTGCGCGTCTCTATTCATTGAAAATGTTTGAAAATATAAGTGAAAATTAATCTTTAATTCTGCGAGGACTCATTGGGATTACGTATTTATAACAGAGAGGGGAACAATTTTTTTAAAACAAGCGAGCCACTTCGTAAAACAGTCAGTCTCGGCCCGGCGTGAAAACACTCACCCGTAAGTAAAACAAACATTTCACCTGTTTGTTAGCGTACAAAAAACACAAAACAAGAAAAGTTGATTGTTATATACGTGTAATTAAGAGAAGATACAAGTTTAATTCATGAGCAAACTGACAACAATTAAACCAAATGTTAGGCATCAACTGAATGATTTTCACTCACCTGCACTGTGAAGCTTTCTAACCCTCGACAATAACACGAACGCAGGTCTTCCACTGAATATGATCTGCTCAGACGATTCGTCCTGTCAAAAGGGAACTGTTACGTTCAGATTGTTCGTTGGAGCAAGGTGAAAGCACTTGGTAGTAACCATGAATGTTTTCAGTTTTTCAACCAAACAAATCCGATCAAGTTGTTAGCGTTTGACACAAATAATTTCTTTCTGTTTCTTGTAACAAACGACAGTTTACCTTTAGGAATTTCCTTTGTAGCTGTAGCACTTGATTTTCAAGTATTTTTGGCACAACATCCCGGCTTAAAAAACCAAACTCCAAAGAACGTAAGAGAACTTGTTGTTGTCGCGGCACAAAATGAAGAAACCAACAAAATGTAGAAATGGCATGCTCAGCCAATTAGGAGCAGGTATTTTCGCCGCTCGACCAATAAGGAGTGAGTAATTTGCCCTCGGTGAAAGGAAATAACGAAAAAATGTCTTCTGTCTCGACCAATCAACATTCAGTAATTCTGCCCTCTATGTTATAACTGACAATAACAATTGAAATCTGCGGGTCGTGGAAAAATATACGTCTGGATCATTCAAATTGCATTTTAATAGCAAGGATAGCATATTTTGTTCTAGAAAAATACAGCAAATTTGTTTTTCAGCCCTCAACAACATGGCCTCTTTAAGGTTGCTCTATGTGCAAGAATTCAGTGGAAATATTTCCTTTGCTGTTATCAGAGCATTTTCCTTGTGAGGAAGGGTACCTCCTGTCAATTTTCAAATGGTGCTGTGAAAACACCATCAAAATCCCTGAGATCTTTTTACGGTCTCTGAAAGTACCGTTAGCTAAACACTGCCTAAAGTAGCGAGGAGTGATTGCTTGGGAACTTAACGGCAAAGAAAGATTTTCACTTATGTAGTTCCTCAATGAGCGATTGCCTTCTTAAATAAGCCAAACTTATTTGTTTCCTTTTTTCTTTTTATTAGGAGCAAGTGCATGTTTTCAGCTAAAACAGTTTGAAGAAGCCATCACGTGGTGTGAAAAGGGATTAGCAGTATCCTTCACTAAAAATGCTCCTACTGAAAAGACTTTTTATGTTTAAACTTAACAATAGTCTTTCGTTCTTGCTTTTGTGTGCGTACCTTCTTGCTCAAGTCTCTTTAGAAAAAAATAAATTCTTTATTCTTCGTGATAATTCAGTCCAATTTCGTTGTTGACCTTAAACCCCCCATGAATAAGATAAAGATAGAAAGTGAAAGGCAAATAAAAGAAAACAAGCAAACACGTTTGAAGAAGCTTTTTGTTACTTTTCCAACACGTGTGTTATAAGTCTTGACTAATGTAAGATTGACAAGAATAACCAGAAATTGGTGGAACTAAGGAGGAAGTCCGTCAATGAATACAACAAGCTGCGAGATACAAACGGAGGGGAAGACTCAGGTGAATATATTGTCTTTTAAGCAGTTATGGAAACACGGGGCATTGAGGAGACACATTAAGATGTCAAGAAGTTTGTGAATTTTCTAAAGAAGCGCGTATCAAACTAAAAAGAAATTCAGATTTCACGCAGTGTAGTTTCTCTAAGCTTTCTTTTTCTTTCAAACGGAGAAACTACCAAAATCAAAATTAATTTCATAAGAAAGTCAATTTATAATTTGAAATTTTTTGCACTAGAATTTTGGTGCTAAAATTTATTTGTTGGTAACTTTGAATTTCATAAATGATGTTCAATGGCTTGACTTTGCATCTATTTATTAGAATATGAAAGCAAGCCTCTGGGAAATCTAAATTGGTTGAGTTCAATCTTATTTTTGACTGATTTGACGTTGATGGATTAAAATCTTTATCACGCGGCCGAAGAATTAATACTAGGAGGCATGAAATGGAAACATTTTTGCCAAACGCAAATCATCAAAACTCAAAATTTACAAATCGGCAGCCTAAAAGGCCAAAACCATAAACTGAAATGTTTTACATGGATATTTTTCACCTAGAATTCCTTTTTTTAAATAAGTTTTTGGACAATTGCTGTGGCTAATGACAGACGCTTTAGTATTATATTGTTTAAAAACGTACTTTTTCATCTCAAGCGTTGTCTATAAGAAATGTGAATCGAGAGAGAGACGCTGGAAGGAACAGTTGTCAGTTCATTTCACTGACTTCCTTTTCTCCATGTATCACGTCAGTGAGCGAGCGGCATATTGAATAAAATATGCTGACAGGAATTTAAAGCTACTCTGATAACAATATCTGTTTGCTGCTAGCCTTATGCCTTAAACAATGTCTACATATATAGATTTGATTTGATTCCCGTTCAAAGTACCGGGGTCTTTAAAACGTAAAGGAAGTACGTGTAAAAGTATAACACATAAAGGCAAAAAGGCACCAGAGGATTGCGTTCAGTTTATTCTTATATCAGCCAAATTACCTTGAGTAACAAATCGATCATCGACGAAAGCAGTACATTTCTTAGCAGTGTTCTTATTCTTAAAGATTTTTTGAGGTCAACGTACAAATAGAACTTACAAAGAATTAGTCCTATTTCGACCATAATTAAATTTTGCGGTCTTTTGCGGAAGGCAGCGTGGTCGAGTGGTTATAGCCTGCGTAGCAAGCGTTTCCCTGGGGTTTTCAGCGTTCTCCGAAGTTTGGTTGAGTTTCTGTTACCCCCCGCTTTACTCTGTAACTGTGAGGATTGTGTTGCGGGAAGTTAGTATTTTCCTACTGGGTTTTGATTACGCCATAGCATGATTTTCCAATTCTTCCGTGTCGCTCCGGTCAGGGGCTGCTAAGAGTCCTTGGGGCGCTAGTAAATTCTGTGGCATTTTAAGCAATGGCGAGGCAAGAGCGCGGTTTCGATCCTAATCTTGTGGATCTTTTGAGTTGCCGATTCCTGAGAAATGATGGACAGGAATTCTCGATATCATTTAAAAAATCGTACTCTTCTTTGAGATTTTATACTCGTTGTAAGAATCGAAAATCCGCTGGGGCTCGATGGACTTCTATTTTCTTTTGATTGGAAAGACTCGCTAAGTTTAAATGCGCTCTGGATGGATTGATACGAATTTTGCGAGCACACGGAGTACAGACTCTGCCGGAGTACGTTTTACTTTCATCCACGGTAATCCCAACGCTCCTGCATACACCTTCTCAAGAATAACTCCAAAACATTCCTTCCTTTGAGATGGCCTAAACAAATTTTTCGTTGATGGTCGATTGTCTGGCTTACTTTCGGGAATGCCGTATTTTATGTGGAATTCGACGATACAGATCAGCCTGCAAATATCGCTTGGCTTGGCCAGCTTCGAAGCCATCTTTATTGCGCGATCTTGCTGCATTTGACAACAAATTTACGTGGAGCGCCATGTTTGTTTTTAAAATTTTGCATGGCACTATTATTTTATTTTCGTTGACATATCCTTTCTTCTCATTGGCCATCTCTTTGACAATCACGCCACTGATGTATGCTCAAGCGTCAACGCGTGAAGAGGGCATTCTGCAGAATCGTGGGGTTTCCGGGCAAGCGTTTCTTTTTTCCCTCCCCCCCTCCCCTCTCGCATCTTTTTTGTTTGTTTGTTTGTTTGTTTTTTGGTGTTTTTTTTTTTTTTGCTCTTGCCCTATCTCCCGCGCTTCCGAAAATCGGAAATCGGCGCTGGAGCTCGCTACGCAGTCTGTGGTTAGGTCGTCGGGCTTGAAATCCGGAGATCTCGGCCTCAAGTCCCACTAACTGTTATGACCGGTAGCTGGAGTTGTTTCTCCTCGGCCGCACTTGTAAATAGCCAGCTGGTCTGCCTCCTGCCAGTTGGGATTTTTAACCATGTTATTTTTATTTTAAATTATTACTTTGTGAAGTTTAACCACTAGCACTTGTGCTATAAACACTGCCGAGGGTAAACAAAGATTATTTACTTTTTTATTACAAGCATTTCATCCTGCTCTTCGATCGATCTGAAAAGCCAAGAACACTACGAAAGGAACGGATGAATGTTTGCCGTCCATTTCGGTCGATATTTGGAGGCCCTCGCGCATTCAATCGCAGACTCATAACACGGACAAAAGACGTATATTGTAAACCCAAAAACGCCGGGTGCAATTAAATTCCGTAAACTAACAAGTGAATGCCAAATTTTATAATAAGGAACAAGAACAACTCAAACCTTATCAAAGGTATCTTACTCTTTGTCAAACGGCAGATTTTGGCTAAATATTTCTAGTTCTGCAGGAACTCGAAAATGTACGCTGTTGTTCGAGTATCATTTTGTTTTCGTAAACAAAAACGCTATCCTCGAAACTACCGGGGTTGGCCTGGGGACCATTATTTGACCTGAGGGAAAGGTCAAGGGAAAGATCCTATAAATATACGTAAGTCACATTTCTTGATCTTATGAATAGCACAAATATACAGTCGACAGAGGCCGAGTTTAACACGGGTTATGAAATGGCCAGACGTCTCTTAAAAAACAAAATTTGCTAAAAATATTATCAGATGAAGAAACGTTGTTTTCAACAAGATTCTTGTGATCAGAATGTCGTTTTATAGTCCGATAATGATCTTGGTCTTCAGTTCTTCGAAGGGGGAAGCAAGGATAGCCACTGCTGAAAGCCAAGGCAAACCACCTGGGACAATGCGGAGCCACGAAATTAAACTTGTTTCTGTTTGGGAAATCTCTCGCTACCTTCATCTTCATTCGCTCATGACCAACTTACGATCTTTTACCATCTTCGACAAAACTCACACTTCTTTGGGTGATTCAAACGTATTTACTTAATTAAATTTTATGAAACTCTGAAAAACTGGCGTATAAAAGCAAACATTTGCAACAAAAACAAAAAGCTTCCAATTATAGGCTATTCTTGTAAATCCGTTTAAAACATAAGGGGAACCTTAGTTTTCCAATTAAGTTTTACCTTATTTACCTAATTAAGTTTTCACTTAATCAAAACAAAATCACTTAAAAAAAAAACACGTTATCTTCAAATGCGTCACTACTTCAAATTTGATACACGAGCCTGCCAAATTTTCACGAAAGGACGACATGATTGGGTTAAACTGCCACAGGCTGTAAGACTTCTCAAAATATGAGCGAGGTTGACCTCCCGACTTATACGACCACTAGATCCTGTAGCCTTTAAAAGTATTCGATAGGCCATTGCACTCTTCCCTAATTGATATTTCTGGAGAGTAACTGACATACAAATGCTTTCTTGGACATTTCTAGACGCGATAGTAATCTGAACTCTCCTAACTTTCATTTACAGTAGAGACCAGACCTTCACCTTTCCAGTTTTTATTTCCTGTAAATTAAGTGTATATAGACTGTAAAACGGCTTTACAAAGTGTTCGTATATAAGTATACTCCTCTATTTACATTTCTACAGACTTCGCTACATTCTTACAAAAAACCATGTCGAGATCTAGCTCGAAAGCAAAAGGGGTAAGCAAAAGATCCAAAGAAGATAGAGCCTATGGCAACCTTGGAAAGGCTTATCAGAACCTGGGCAACTCCCAAAATGCTATAGAGTACCATAAAGACGATCTGAAAATAGCAAAAGAATTAGGCGATAGATCCGGAGAAGATAGAGCCTATGGCAACCTTGGAAACGCTTATCAGAGCCTGGGCAACTTCCAAAAGGCCACAGAGTACCATGAAAAGCATCTGAAAATAGCAAAAGAAGTAGGCGATAGATCCGGAGAAGGTGGGGCCTATGGCAACCTTGGAATCGCTTATGACCGCCTGGGCAACTTCAAAAAGGCCATAGAGTACCATGAAAAGCATCTGAAAATAGCAAAAGAAGTAGGCAATAGATCCGGAGAAGGTGGGGCCTATGGCAACCTTGGAATCGCTTATGACAGCCTGGGCAACTTCAAAAAGGCCATAGAGTACCATGAAAAGCATCTGAAAATAGCAAAAGAAGTAGGCGATAGATCCGGAGAAGGTAGGGCCTATGGCACCCTTGGCAACTCTTGTCACAGACTGGGCAGCTTCCAAAAGGCCATAGAGTACCATGAAAAGCATCTGAAAATAGCAAAAGAAGTAGGCAATAGATCCGGAGAAGGTGGGGCCTATGGCAACCTTGGAAGCGCTTATCAGAGCCTAGGCAACTTCCAAAAGGCCATAGAGTACCATAAAAAGTGTCTGAAAATAGCAAAAGAAGTAGGCGATAGATCCGGAGAAGGTGGGGCCTATGGCAACCTTGGAAACGCTTATCGCCCCCTGGGCAACTTTCAAGAGGCCATAGAGTACCATGAAGAGTGTCTGAAAATAGCAAAAGAACTAGGCGATAGATCCGGAGAAGGTAGGGCCTATGGCAACCTTGGAAACGCTTATGACAGCCTGGGCAACTTCCAAAAGGCCATAGAGTACCTTGAAAAGTGTCTGAAAATAGCAAAAGAAGTAGGCGATAGATCCGGAGAAGGTGGGGCCTATGGCAACCTTGGAATCGCTTATGACAGCCTGGGCAACTTCAAAAAGGCCATAGAGTACCAGTAAAAGCATCTGAAAATAGCAAAAGAAGTAGGCAATAGATCCGGAGAAGGTGGGGCCTATGGCAACCTTGGAATCGCTTATGACAGCCTGGGCAACTTCAAAAAGGCCATAGAGTACCATGAAAAGCATCTGAAAATAGCAAAAGAAGTAGGCGATAGATCCGGAGAAGGTAGGGCCTATGGCACCCTTGGCAACTCTTGTCACAGACTGGGCAGCTTCCAAAAGGCCATAGAGTACCATGAAAAGCATCTGAAAATAGCAAAAGAAGTAGGCAATAGATCCGGAGAAGGTGGGGCCTATGGCAACCTTGGAAGCGCTTATCAGAGCCTAGGCAACTTCCAAAAGGCCATAGAGTACCATAAAAAGTGTCTGAAAATAGCAAAAGAAGTAGGCGATAGATCCGGAGAAGGTGGGGCCTATGGCAACCTTGGAAACGCTTATCGCCCCCTGGGCAACTTTCAAGAGGCCATAGAGTACCATGAAGAGTGTCTGAAAATAGCAAAAGAACTAGGCGATAGATCCGGAGAAGGTAGGGCCTATGGCAACCTTGGAAACGCTTATGACAGCCTGGGCAACTTCCAAAAGGCCATAGAGTACCTTGAAAAGTGTCTGAAAATAGCAAAAGAAGTAGGCGATAGATCCGGAGAAGGTAGGGCCTATGGCAGCCTTGGAAACGCTTATCAGAGCCTGGGCAACTTCCAAAAGGCCATAGAGTACCATGAAAAGCGTCTGAAAATAGCAAAAAAAGTAGGCAATAGATCCGGAGAAGGTGGGGCCTATGGCAACCTTGGAAGCGCTTATCAGAGCCTAGGCAACTTCCAAAAGGCCATAGAGTACCATAAAAAGTGTCTGAAAATAGCAAAAGAAGTAGGCGATAGATCCGGAGAAGGTGGGGCCTATGGCAACCTTGGAAACGCTTATCGCCCCCTGGGCAACTTTCAAGAGGCCATAGAGTACCATGAAGAGTGTCTGAAAATAGCAAAAGAACTAGGCGATAGATCCGGAGAAGGTAGGGCCTATGGCAACCTTGGAAACGCTTATGACAGCCTGGGCAACTTCCAAAAGGCCATAGAGTACCTTGAAAAGTGTCTGAAAATAGCAAAAGAAGTAGGCGATAGATCCGGAGAAGGTAGGGCCTATGGCAGCCTTGGAAACGCTTATCAGAGCCTGGGCAACTTCCAAAAGGCCACAGAGTACCATGAAAAGCATCTGAAAATAGCAAAAGAAGTAGGCGATAGATCCGGAGAAGGCAAGGCCTATGGCGACCTTGGAAACGCTTATCAGAGCCTGGGCAACTTCAAAAAGGCCATAGAGTACCATGAAAAGCGTCTGAAAATAGCAAAAAAAGTAGGCAATAGATCCGGAGAAGGTGGGGCCTATGGCAACCTTGGAAACGCTTATGACAGCCTGGGCAACTTCCAAAAGGCCATAGAGTACCATGAAAAGGATCTGAAAATAGCAAAAGAAGTAGGCGATAGATCCGGAGAAGGTGGGGCCTATGGCAACCTTGGAAACGCTTATCAGAGCCTGGGCAACTTCCAAAAGGCCATAGAGTACCATGAAGAGCATCTGAAAATAGCAAAAGAAGTAGGCGATAGATCCGGAGAAGGTAGGGCCTATGGCAACCTTGGAAACGCTTATCAGAGCCTGTGCAACTTTCAAAAGGCCACAGAGTACCATGAAAAGCATCTGAAAATAGCAAAAGAAGTAGGCAATAGATCCGGAGAAGGTATAGCCTATAGCAACCTCGGCAACACTTACGATGTCTTGGGAAGTTTTCAAAAAGCTTTCGAGTGTTATCAAGCTAGTGTGTGTGCATTTGATACTGTCAGGACTTTTATAGCTTCAGACGATGCGTTAAAAATAAGTTTTAGAGACCTTTATTGTGGTGCTTACAGTGGTCTTTGGCAAAGCCTATTGAAGCTGGGAAGAATTGATGAGTCCTTGTGTGCTGCTGAGCAAGGTCGAGCACAAACTTTAGCTGACTCTTTAAAAAGACAGTATGGTTTGGCAGAGTCCCCACCAGCTTCAATTGAACCTAAAGAGACAATTTCTTACATCTCGAACAAGTTATCTACGAAAACGGTTGTCTTAGGGCACAGTCGCAACAAAATCGCTTTCTGGGTTATCGGCAAGAGAAGCAAGGTTGAGTTTCGAGAAAAGGAATTGGAACAGGGAAGAGTGTACGAAGATGCAGTAACTGTCTTGCTGAACACTACCTTGGAAGAAATTGGAGTTAGAGTCCGCGTTAGATGTGAGAATCGTTCGTTAGATGAGCTAAATAATCATGATGTTGATGACAAAGATGAGGAGGATGAGGATAAGCAAGGAGTGCCACTACAGTGTACCATCGACGCGTTACAACCATTACATGATGCAATTATTGGCCCCATTTCAGACTTGTGTCAAGGTAATGAATTGATTATTGTGCCCGATGGTCCCCTTTGCCTAGCTCCATTCTCGGCACTCAGCACTTCCATCCGCATCCGCATTGTACCCTCGTTGACCAGTTTAAGGCTAATCACTGATTGCCTTAAGGACTGCAAAAGTGAGCGGGAGGCACTGCTTGTCGGAGATCCATATCTGGGGGATATCAAAAAACCAAAGTTTAACAAACTTCCCTGTGCCAAAGAAGAAGTGGAGATGATAGGTGAAATTCTAAAAATTCCGCCACTTACAGGAACAGAGGCAACCAAAGAGGAGGTGTTAAAACGAATTACTTCGGCCGCTTTGGTTCATATTGCAGCTCATGGAAGAAAGGAAACGGGAGAAATTGCTTTGGCGCCAAATCCTGGATGGGAAAAACATTACGATGGAAATTCAAGGTCCAAAGCGAAGAACAAGAGTCCTAAAGAAGACGACTACATGTTGAAGATGTCGGATGTTCAAGCTGTTAAGCTGCGAGCAAAACTGGTTGTGCTTAGTTGTTGTCACAGTGGCAGAGGAGAGATTAAGTCTGAGGGTGTCGTCGGAATTGCTCGGGCTTTCTTGGCTGCTGGGGCTCGTTCTGTTCTGGCTTCACTTTGGGCAATTTCAGACCAGGCAACTTTGGAGTTCATGAAGAGTTTCTACCAACATCTTGGAGATGGTAAAACTGCCAGTGTAGCTCTTCACCAGGCTATGAAGTATCTGAGAGAGTCAGAGCAGTTCTGTGCTGTAAAGTTCTGGGCTCCTTTTGTACTGATTGGTGACGACATACACTTGAGTTTGGACGCAAAGAAGCAGAGTCCTGAAATGATGCTTGAAAATGTAAGTTTTATTTTTTCAAATGTTGTTGTTGTTGTTGTTATTGTTTTGTGACAGACAGTATCTTTGTTTAATATTTGGCTGGTAAGTTATCCCCTCCGAAAGAAGTGGCTAGAACCAAAGTTGTATAGTGGCCTGGTGTTTTACAAAGAAAAAGTGCTCCCATAGAAAACTGAGAAAAAACATTTAGCACAGACGTAACACATTGCCAATTGCTGCTCTGCTCTGGTTCCTGTTTGCAGAGCTGATACGTCCCAAAATCGACGCCAGGAGACTCACTTCTCATTATTTGCCGTTAATAGCATATTATAAAACCGGTTTGTTGCGTGATACATTTTAAACGTACCTAATCTTCACTGTGAAATACACGTACATACCAGTTACTTGACTAGTTATTGCAACACCTAAATTGACAGTTAAATAAATCGCCTGACCGCATATTCTGATCATGCCGCGAAGAGACCAGGACTAGACATACCGAGAATATAATAACAAAGATTACAAGATTTCAAGCCTTATTCATTAAGGAGGCTGGCAACAGTAGTTTTGCCATTGGGGTGGGTCTTTTCAAATCAATATTTTGCATGAGAGGCTTGCTTTGATTTTCATCATATTACACCATCTTTTTAACCTATGATGAAATTTTATGTTTTGTTGGTTTCCAAGAAACAGCTGTTATTGTAGCAATGGTGAAATAAAGCACTTCTTTTTACGTAATGTCGATTATCTCTAAATCTATTGAGACACTTTACAACGAAACTTTCAGGATTTAAATTACTCAACCTAAACAACATGTGGCCGAAATTAGAAAAATCAGTGAGAGCGTTTTCCAGTAAACAACGCATCATTTTTTGTATGGGCTGATTATTTGCTATTTGTGTTTTAAAACTGCTAAAATAAGTCGAAAAGCTGGTAGTTTGCATGGATCAAAATATTTTAAAACTGCTCTTACAGATTTTCAATTTTAATTGTGAGGCGTTAGAATAATAATTCGTTTTGATGTTCGAGAAAGTTTTAGGCCTAAGAACCTTTTCGGGTGTCAGATAAGAACGTTGAAACTCGGTCTAGTTTCAGTCGCTGTTCTTTATCTCTGAAAATGAGTTTTGTTTTGTTGTTGTTGTTTTTTTCTGGACTTTTTGACTGCTCTTCTCGTGTAATGAATATTTACATGTACACCACGCCTGTGTCCACTCACGGGTTTATCTTTCACCTCTTACAATGAAACATCTTTTTAGTCTACTGCTTTTACAGCATACTAGTAGGATATAGATTGTCCGGCGGGAACCAGTAAAGTTCAGAAGTTAAAGACTTTTCTTACTACTGGTATTGTTGTTGGTATGATAAGCTGTTTCATTGTAAGGCGTGAATGACGTATTTATAAAAAGTGCTTTGTGTCTCCGTTGCTATGGTAACAACTGATGCTTCGAAAGCAACAAAAACATTCAATTTAAGGACGGCGACTACTAATACCAAGTACTTTTGTGTGGTTTACGACTATGTGGAAAAAGCAGATCTTAGTAAGGGCTGTTACGCCGCAAAATGTAATAACAATCGCCGCAAAATGTAATACTAACACAAAATGTAATAACATCAACGCAAAATGCAATAAAATTA
>NW_028145713.1:900000-975000 GCF_977016875.1 Pavona decussata
TGCCAAAACCTTTTACATTTCTTGAAATGTTTTATTAATTTGTTCCGCCCTCATGCTATTTTTTTCTCCACTAGATATACAGTCTTGATCTTGGCCTTATGAACTCGCAAATTAGGATGTAAGTTATTCAACTTACACTTGTAAATATACAATTTAGCTGTCAATATCAGATGATTTATAATACTAAAGTGGTCTCCTATATTAAATACTCTGAACAAAATGTCTATTAATGTACAAGGTTGTACCCCAATTTTATAGTCACTAAGCCAAGAGCACAAGGCTGCCAAAAGATCATCGTCACGTCGCATTAGAAAAATAAATGTTCAATGGACTCAATTTCCCGTTTACAAAAAGTACATAACGGCGAATCAATCATTTTTAACCTAAACAACTTTTCATTTGTAAAAACTATATTATTCAACATTTTATATTGGAATTTCCGAATCTAAGTTTTAATTGTAACTGTAAACGGTAAGGAGTACATTTCCCTCCAATCAGTTTGAAGTTGAGGAAATTTCTCTTGAAACTTGTTTTGAGCGGTAGGAAGTACTTGCTTTCTACTTTTAAGAGTGACATAAATTATCACCAGCAATTTACATTTGTGTAAAAGGAAAAAGTTTTTTGATCGTAGCAATTTAAAGTTCAATTCTAGCTTTCCAAGAAACAACCTTATTGTTAATTAATTAATTAATTAATTGACCTCTTTCATTTTAATATTGCTGTATCATTGTCAACGTGATTTATCACGCTTTTTGTCTAATGCAATACTATTTTTATAAATAGCAATACAAATAAACTGTTGTTGCTGATACAACAACTGCTGTTTTCGTCCAATCCCTCTGCTGCCCCTTGATATTTATTTTCAATTTATTATTAGTTTCCGAACCATATGATGTAAGTTATTTTTATCCACTGTTTAGAGATCAGATGTGACAGTCGAAAGAGGTTATAGAATTTCAACCGTGTGTAAAAGACAGGCGGAATTGTTGTTGCGATTATTTAACTAAACTTGGTCGCATATCACAATCCGTTTGTTTGTGTCGTACCCTCTCCTCAAAGAACACCTTTATTTTAATTAGCATAATTTAAATGCAAGTCATTGGGAACTGCAGAGTCTTCTTTCTGTACATTAAACTAGTAAATCCCTTACAATTGTTAATGAAAAATATTTAGTTTGTGAACCCTGACTTAAACACGGCCACTTAACAGTTCAGCAAAGTTACCAGAACTCTCAAATTGCATGCCTTTTTTTAAAATATCTAGAAAGGGATTTTCCTCTAAAGAACAATGGAAGCTGATCCTATATATAGTAAAAGTAGACATACAAAGTTATTATTGATAGAGGCCTATGTATGTACGTGGGGTGCACTCTCCCCCATTTCGTTTTCTGTTGCCAACCATGTATTGTTTGTTACATGAGTAGTGCAAGAAATGTGATAGTACAGTTAACGCCTGGTAGATAAATGAGAATGCAGTGTTATTTGGTCACTGACACAGGATAGGCATACTTGGCAAAACGAAGTCCCAGCTTTTCCAAAAGGAATCGAACCTATAACCTTCCGATTACTAGTTCGGGTGCTTCATCTCAAAGCTACAGAATCCCCGTTAGAGCTAGGCTATCAAAGAAGTTTCATGTGACAAACAACCGCACCATGGCTAATTCCCCCAAAATTTGGGTGGATGAGTGGCTGTGTGTGTGTGGCGCGCTTCTTGAAACCTTTACTTTATTTCAGACCAGTACCTTGCATCAATACCCTATTTTAGACTCAAAAAACCCTCCAAATGCAAATCATGTTGGTCCGTTTCAATAAATATAGAAAAGGTAAAGATGAAAGCGGAAATTAAAACAAATAACTAGGAGTTGTGTAGCCCTTCCAACCCAATTTTACTTGTGCAAACCATACTCAATTCAAGGTCAAAAAAATCCATACCCTACCAAAAAGTGGCACCGGACAAACCTATATGGTTGTTTTAGGGGTGTACCTCCCCTGCCCTGGGTTAAACATCCTGCTTAGTCGTTGAATTCAAATATGGATGTGTTGCATATGTGCAATGGAAGAACTGTGATTGTATATTTTAGGTAAATGGATCATTTGTCGGTTTGGTAAGTTGAAGGCACGAGAACTTCTTTCGCAACTGAGCTGAGGAGTGGTCAGTTCTTTTCTTTTTTTCCAAAAGGAAACTTTAGTTAGGAAATGACGGGTGAATTATTTCGACCAAACCCAGCAAACAGTGAACAAAAAATATTAAGATGAACGTACCTGCGAACTGTGCCTGTAATCAAAGGTATTGAGAGTGCAGCGGTAAACAATCAATTAACGGCTTCTCAACGAATCGGTTGGAACCATGTAGAAATGTGCGTCAGAGATGCCTTCTCTTTCCTTAGCTGTTTGTCGTTTCAGCAGAATTGGTGTCAAATAAAATATAACAATAAAATATTGAAGGAATTAAATATAAACAGTTTATAGGTGAAATTAAACTGAGTCAATTTGCGGACACCAAGTACAAATCTGTTTTGAACATAAGAAAAAACGATGGAAATTTGGCTGTCAAGTTGAAAAATTATTTTCACAACCCTTTAGAATTAAAATGCTTGCGCAACCCGTTGAAAATTTTACGAACCTGCCTGTTATGATGAGAAAAGTAATAACGAATAAAACTTCAATTTTAAACAACCGTTTGTATGCTGAGGGCAAGAGACCTTATATTTTTCAGAAGATGATGATAATGAAATCTTTAGGACAGCTAATTTATCAGGAGTTAGTTCTTAATGTTGCTTAGGACATTGCACCGTTCGCGAAAACGAAGCTTTAACGTCTTATGGAAAAAAAAGACAGGCAAAATCAAAAGAGCAGCTTCATATCAAGACCAGCAGCGGCAGCAGCAGCTTCTATTTTTTTCGTTTCGCGTTTTCTGTGGCAATAGTTTTATAATTACAAGCCGAACGAAAATAGTTTGGTCTGCTTTACTAGCTGTTTCTCTGAGAAAGTACGTCCAATTTAAAGGTTGCTCTAGTTTTGCGGCTTCACGGCGCAAGTAAAAAAGGAGAGAAAGATAATTAACAGAGATGATAAATTAAATAACTAGGTAAGAGGTTTAGAGTACTTGAATGACTGCTTGTGACATGGTGACCTGAAAGCATTAATGATAAATCTCCCTCATTGCGCAGGTGTGGGTAACAAAAAAGAACGTCGGCAAAAAGCTGGAGAACATTCCAATTCCTTTCAATTTAGTAAAGAACATATTGGATGAGGTACACTTTGAAAATGAATTGACGCGGTCACGATGCCGTGGATGGCTGGTTCTACCATCGAGAAGATATCTGCAGTTGGACAATTTTTTTCCCGGTTGTGAATTTGATTGCAGACTCACCATCCGTGGATGAACTTGTGTGAAAGCGATTTGCTAAGGACAAAGATATGAGAATGGTGTATTATTTGGTGTGATACATGTGACACAGGCAAACTTGGAAATCCGAGCGCACGAGTCGTAAGTGAATCAGAGGCATACTTGTCAATAGGAAGGAAGCTTTGATTTTGGTCACACTTTAGGGCTTCAACCAAAGACGCAAACGCTCGAGTTGATTTGAAAGTTGATTTGAATAGCCGCATTTGATCATCTCATCTACATAGTAATTTTCTATGGTTCCGGTATTTGAATGCTTGGGTCCGTTTCTCAAAATGTCTGAATAGTTTTTGCAGCCCGGGAAGTATTTTTCAAATCCGTTTTCTGTACTGGATTTGTGCTGTGGTAGCCCAATTCTTCTCTTAGTGTTATAAGATGAAACAGTGAACAAACAACCGTAACTCAACCTTTAATCGACACCCGCTCAGAGAGGTCGCATGATACGAACAATCCCATCATACGACACCTTCCTCCCAGTAAAATTCACAATTTAAAGTTCAGTTAGAGTATCTCTTGGGAATTTTAACTAAGCGTCCCGAACGTGTTCGTTTAGCAGTGATCAGTTCCATCTTTGTGGTGCACTTCGCGGGTTCCATGATCTTCGGGGTCAACTGTCTTGAAGGCTTGACTTTTGTGTTCTGTCGAGCAGAAACTTAACTTGCGTTTTTGCTTTAGACTTGTGTTCTGTCATAGTTGTTGTACTATGCTTCTCTTGTCTCAGATGTACACGGTTTCTTCTCAACACTTTACCATCAACTTCAACAGCGTATGACCGATATCCATGACTCTTTATGATCAGCATTTCTTCACTCTTGTCCTTTGACTAGTCCCTCATGCTTGACTCGTATGGCGTCTCCAGGTTCCAATTCGCTGAAATGTTTGGCGTTCCTGTCATAGTAGATCTTAGATTTCTTGGTTTTGGTGGCTTTCTCTTGCAACACATTCTCCGCAATGTTTGGTGCTAATAGTGTCCCTTTCACGTAAAGAGCTTGTGACACATGATTCTCCAGTAAGCAGTCGGGTGGTTTCAATCTCTTGTTCAATCTTGCTGCGATTCTGGTTCATTGTTGGGGACCTGCTAAGGGCGTCGGCAAGGAGGAGGTCTTTCCCTTTAACGTGCTTGAATTCCAAGTCATATGCCATGATTTGGCAGAGCATTCTCTGCAGTCTGACTGGATTATCTTCAACAGGTTTCTTCAGAATAGCAGCAAGGGGTTTATGGTCATTGTAGACTGTCACCTTTCTACCATTTGTGTAGATGTGGAACCCTCTGAGACTGTATAATATGCTAAGCATCTCTTTTTCGATTTGGCTGTAACGTTTTTCAGTTTCGGTTTTTGCTCTTGAGGCGTACTGTATAGGCTGACCACCTTGCATAAGACAGGATGAGGCATCAACTTGTACTTCGACGGTCTCGGCAAGATCAAAGTATTTCAGCAGTAGTGCAGTGGGTACAAGAGCTTTTATTTCGTCAAAAGCTTTCTGCTCATTTTGTTCACAGATAAACACAGCGTCTTTCTTCTGCAATGTTCGTAGTGGTGCTAACTTGGTTAACAGGTCTTCAGAGAACCGTGAAAGGTAGGTTACAACACCTAGGAATCTTCTCACTTCATCTTTGTTGGTTGGAGCAGGCATAGACGGGATGCAATCTTGCTTTTTTAGGTCAAGTCTCACTCCTTTGTCTGTGAGTACCACGCCTATGTATGGAAATTCTGTCTTCTTGAGCAGGAATTTCTCCTTTTTGAGTTTGATATTACTCTGTTGACATCGCTCCAACAAAGCTATAAGTTTATCAGTATTTGAGTAAGCAAAGTCTCAAAGTCGGATTGGGTATTCAGAGCGTTTCAGTTCAGTGTTCAGAGGTCTGCTGTCTGTACAGAGTCTTATGCCATTCTTAGCAGAAGGCTTGTTCACGATGGTGGAAGCGCTTACCCATGCACTGGGCTCAGTTAGTTATACTTTCGCAAGGATCCCTTGTTCTTGCAGATCTTTAACTTCTGCAATAAAGTTGTTCTTTACAGAGAGGGGTATCTCTCAATGAGCAGTTTGTGAGTAGGGACGTCATCCTTTGCGCAGAGGTGTAGTGGACTTTCAAGCTTTCCTATGCTGTCATCAAATACATCATGGTAGTCGGCCAGAATGGCGTCCATGGTGAGTGGCGTCAGCACATCTGTGGCTGTTGGAGAGACTCTTGGTTTGGCAGGTGCCACTAAAGCAATGTTTTCTCGCAAGAGTTCAAGAAGTTTGAGTGATTCAGGGTCAGATAAACCAAGTAGAGGCGTCAAGTCCTTGTCAACAATTCTGAACTGGATTATTGCTTCTTCTTCGGTTGCAGGGTTGAATACAAAGACTTTTCTTGTTCCCAGGGTCTATATCTTGGTTTCCTCATCACAGGGAAAGGACAGGCCCATTTGAGGTGTTTAGGTCCTTTAACTCATTATCAACACTGATGCCTTTGTACACATTAACATGGAGGATACTACAGGTAGAACCAGAGTCTATCTGTAAAGTCACAGGGATTTTGTTCTTTGATAGCAGCAGCTTTGCAAAAGCTTCCCTATCATCAGACTGTTGATTTAGGACACACATCTTGTCCACAACTTCATAGAAGTGTTCTTCACCATCTTCTTCTACTTTTAACACAAATGGTTTCCTTAGTGATCTTTATTGTTGGCGATTTGTCTGATGGGCTTGCCTCGCTGTTTGCAAACGTTTACATTCCTTTGAATCTTGAAAATGATTTTTGACTTTGCATTTTCGGCATACTGCACCCCAGGCAGGGCAGAGTTTTTTGTCTGAAAAGCTCTGGCCACCCTTCTTATTGGCACAGTAATTACACATAAGGACTTTCTTTGGCTTCTCCTTAGACACAGCTTTAATTTGATGCTCTCTTTGACTGGTTGTTTTGAGCAGCATTCTAGAACCTCTTGTTTTGTATTTTCATAGGCTTTGCCAATTGTTCTAGCATCAATTCGTGTGAGGGTACTTCCTTTTTCAAGTAATCTTTTGTTTAATTCATCACCAGCGATTCCATACACAAACTGGTCTCTCACTTAACTCTATCTTCGTCGGTTTAATTACAGTCTTTCACCAAGAGCATCAAATCAGTGATAAATGCAGTAATTGTCTCTCCCGGCTTTTGCACAGGTCTTTGAATTTCTAAGCAGCAACAATTTCATTACATTCAGGACTTACCGCGCACTCCAGTTTCGTCCACATCAGATCGTAATCATTTACATCTGCGTCTTCGGGCCAGTCGAGACTATCATAAATCTTTTGGCCTTCAGGTCCGAGCCAATCTTGTACCAGAATACATTTCCGTTCGTTAGATATTTTCACAGGCTCCCTTTAAAGATGTAGCCACACTTCTTCTTGAAACTTTTCAGCGCTTCCAGTCGATTTTCTTGTTGAGCATTGAAATTTAGCCGCTCAAAATTCATGATATTTCCAGTGAAGATTTCAGGTCTAGGAGACGGGGCCTGTTGAACTGCCTGTCCTCCACCTCCGTCTGTCATGTTGTACAATAGCAGTAGTGAATCAATACAGAACAGAAACAGCAGCAGAAGTTGTTGATAAATACCGATAGCCAGCGAAGCACGAAGTGATTCCAGTGAAAACACGGCAACCTGTTTTGGCGCTAATGTCATCGGTAAGAAAACATCGCAGTCTTTCGTCGAAATGTTGTGATTTCTCCACTTGCAGAGCACAGAAATGTTTCACGTCAGATTATTAGTCGGTTAGAGGGATTTTTTTTTATTTATTCCGCTCCTGGTACTATGTCATAAGATGATAGAAACATCCAACGAACAACTGTAACTCAACCTTTAATCAAAGAGGTCACATGATATAAACAATCCCATCATCCAACACTTAGTTATGTACACCTTTCAACGTTTCACCTTTCAAAACTATAAGAATATAAAAAATAACAAAAATGTTGTAAGACCTCTGGTAATAAAAATTGTGCACGTAAAATCATTTTTCAGGTCCGAAATGTTTACGGAAGTTTTGAGAAATGCACTCCTTTAGCACTAAGAGTTGCAATTTAATTTCTTCACTTTGAATTAAAGGCTCAAATGATTACTGCATTCAATTGAATATAATACTTGTCCAAACATAGATAGTGCTCTGGTGACGGACTACGTGCCGAAAGAAGAGGCCAGACAAGCCTTGTCAAGATACATGTCTGAATTTGTTTTGACCGATGAAGATAGCCTTGAGCTTCGTTCGCCAGAGATGAATATACCAGAGGGTTTTCACTCAATCCATAACCGATGTTCCAAACGATGTCTGTATGAAATCAGTCAAGGGTCCGCAGTCATACTCTCATGGGAAGGCGACTAGAAAACAGAGGAGAACACAACATCGGTATGTGACTTAGTTCAGTTGCGGCCACTTTTAACATTATTTTCCCTTTAAAATTGGCATATAGCTTCTTGACACCAGGTAATCAAAGCCATCTGTTAACTAGGGGTGTATGCCCATTTACACTAGGGTATACCCATGTATGCCCATGTACACCTGAGTGTATAGCAACGCACTGCAGTGTGTGATCGTGTATGGCCAACTATAGCTACACACCTATTTCAACCATGTCAAACCACTATATGATGGATACACCACGTATCTACGAAAATAGGCTCAATTTCCGCTGCTCCCTTGGGCCCGACTACGAGGGCTCGTTTCCCGAACAGCGGCTGGTAATCGAGCTTATCTGCTAACTCAGTAATGGAGCGATTTGCTTTCGAAGACTTCAGCCTCGAAATGATTTCCTCGTACAAAAAAGAAAAAAAAACCGTTTAAATTAACAATCTTCAATAATAAATAGTAAGTAGTTCTGCACGTGGTAAAAGCTCCAAATGGTATCATTCATTTAGCAAGTCCATAAATTTGAGTTGATTATAAGATAAGCCATACTGATGGTTTGACCATCGGTTTCGAAGAAATCATTTAAAAATAAATAAACAAATAAATAATTAACAATAATAATAATAATAATAATAATAATAATAATAATAATAATAATATATTAACTGTATTATAGATTTTATAATTTTTTTTTCACTTAAAATCGTCAGTGGGGTAAGCATACGCGCCCCGTCATACTATTTTGTTTGTAAATAGCATATTGACGTTTTTTCTGCTATAATAATAATAATAATAATAATAATAATAATAATAATAATAATAATAATAGTAATAATAATAATAATAATAATAATAATAATAATAATAAAATAAGGAACTAAACTTTCACTCTGCTGAACTAAAATTTCGTACAGTTTTATCGAATTGATCCGTTCAGTTTAACGTTAGTGGCCAAAGAGAAACTGGTCATGATATAAGCAATTGACATTGTTCCTCAAGCGCATTTTAGCTCATTACGCGCTCCCTTTGACTAGCTTTTTCTTGGTGTTGATGTAATATATATTTCAAGTCCTTGTAAGCACCCGTTCAGGTTGCGACAAACGTTAAAATCAAGAGAGCTCTAGCTTTAAAGTATTTATTACAAGAGTTAAAGTAGTTAATCAGCTCGAAACTAAAATCTCTTAATCACGAGATAAATCACCAGATGGCTTAGCTATTCATTTAAATAAATGGACAAGTACATCAGCAAACACTACGATTGATATTTGGTGCTCATAACAAAACAATAATGATAGCCATAACAATAACGCGTCATTGCTCCTCAATTACTGTCATTTGTAGATATGTGCGTGTATGTGTGTGTGTGTTTGTTCTTTAGTATTGCTTCCATTTGTGATGCAGTAACTAAATAAAATGGAATAAAAACTATTGAAACCCGAAAAAAGAGAGTGAGTTGTTAAAGTTAAATAATTAACCTTTTCGCCTCGTTTGTTACTGTTATGTATTTTACTATAGGCTGAAGAATCCCAAAAAAATGCGCCTTGAGCCTATAGCTTGCAGTCTTGCTAAAATGTCAACTAACTGTTGTTTTGTCACCTGGCAGACTGACCTCCACCTGCACTGTAGAGAGTGGGACGAGTTGCTCTGCGTGGAGACTGGGAAGTAATAGCTGACAAGATTCCTGAGTTTTTGCGGTTTGTGAAGAAAGCTCAAAGCTTGGTACTTCGAGAAATAAGAACAAAAACTGATCGAGAGACCCATTATAATTTCATTCAATTCATTCAATACAACTGATTTATTCAATTTTTTTTGTAATTGAGATTAAACGTAGGCTGCGAACGCAGACGTATTTCCGACTGTCACTTCTCTCCGCCGAAAAATAACGGAGAGAAGGGACAGTCGGAAACTCGCTGTCTGCGTTAGTAGGCTAGGTTAAACGCTGTTTTGACAAATAAATGTAAATATATCAAACACTCGCTATTTACTGCTGTAGCACCTGCTTCCCGACAACAGGAAAAAATAAAAAAAAATAAATAAAAAAGAAACTATTTGACTGTTCTGTGTCCGACAGACTGAAGCCATCTGTATGCCTGCCAAACCGCCGAAACGCTTTTTACGTTTGTGATTTAGTTACAGTAAGATTGCCGCGATGTTAGTAGCATTTCGTTGGACAAAATCGGCGATTATGGCTAAGAGCATTTAAGGGTAGTTAACGGGAAACTGTCTGATAAGCAGTTTTTTTTAATTTACTTGCAATACTACAGTACTTACATTACTACATTAATTGAATACCACAGTGCTTACAATACTACAGTACTTACTTTGCTGCATTACTTGCAATACTACAGTACTTACAAAACTACAATACTTACAATACTACGGTACTAATACAGTACGACATTACTTACAATACTACAGTGCTTACAAACTACAATACTTACAATACTACGGTACTAATACAGTACGACATTACTCACAATACTACAGTGCTTACAAACTACAATACTTAGAATACTACGGTACTAATACAGTACGACATTACTTACAATACTACAGTGCTTACAAAACTACAATACTTACAATACTACGGTACTAATACAGTACGACATTACTTACAATACTACAGTGCTTACAAAACTACAATACTTACAATACAACGGCACTAATACAATACGACATTACTCACAATACTACAGTGCTTACAAACTACAATACTTACAATACTACGGTACTAATACAGTACGACATTACTCAATACTACACTGCTTACAAACTACAATACTTACAATACTACGGTACTAATACAGTACGACATTACTTACAATACTACAGTGCTTACAAAACTACAATACTTACAATACTACGGTACTAATACAGTACGACATTACTCACAATACTACAGTGCTTACAAACTACAATACTTACAATACTACGGTACTAATACAATACGACATTACTTACTTTAGCACATTCCTTACAATACTTGCATTTCCCTCTTTCCTCCCCACTATTTACAGCACACTATTATTAGCCTTGTGTTCTGAAACTAAAGACTTGCAAAATGATAGTTACGATATACTGTACTTCAACTGCTAAAATTATAGTAAGACGTGTTTCACAAAGGAATTCAATTTGGCTTATCTCTGTTTTGCTATAACATTCAGAGTGGTTTAGAAATTATTTCCGGAAGACTGAAGGTGGAGAGAAAGCTTGGAAAGCCTTCTAGCCTGGGGATTATTTCTCGCATTTTACAGGTCCAAATCCAAATGTAATATCTAACAACAAGAAAATGAAAGTACTGTTTTGTGCTAGAAAAAAAAATGTCTCTAGACCAAGAACTACGGCTGATGATACAGATCTGTTAGGTTTCAACGAGGTTAGATCTTTCATATCAAGCCAATCTTCAAAGTTTTGCCAGAAGAGGATGATCGTCCTGCAGGACCAGAAAAGATGGGTAAGAGATTCTCTCTCATCTCCACAGAAGGCACAAGATCATCTTGTCTGAGGCCCATTTTGTTCAGGAAGTCGTTTGTTGCCAATCGCCTGTGAAGAAGCTTAAATTGGAAAATTATTAATTTCGATATTTAAGTGCAACGAAAAGGAAATTTGTATGCAGGGCTTCCAGTTAATAGAATTCGAGCAAATAATATTACAGTCGCGGCAAGCCATTTATTTTGAGTTTTACTGGGGCTGGTCTTTTTAGAGCTGATACATTTCTGATAAACTTTTTGGAACTTAAAAAGACATCAATAAAGTTGTCTTCATTTCCTTTTGAGGCGAGCTGTCCTTTTACCGTGTTCTTTAGGGTCTGTATAGAAGATATAACACCATAAAAAGCGAGGAAGTTTGGTTTGATATCAAAAAGGTTCCTTAATTTTTTAAAAGGATAGAAACTTGTTTTTGTCTCTCATCAAGTGCTCAACCTTTTGGATGCCTTTAGCGGACCATGATTTGTAATAAATTGGCTTGCTCCCAACTTTTATAAGAGAATTGTGCCATAGGTTTAATGTGAAAAGGTGATCAATAGATTATATGGTATCATCAAAACTAATGTCAGCCCATATTTGCACAATTTCAGTGACAAAAAGGTCTGGCACATTAATATATTTACACAGGTCTTTTCTGTTGAGCTTACATCTGAAGAAATCTGATCCACCATAATCTTGTAATTGAAAATCAAACAGCAGCTTCCATTTTGCACTATTATCGTTGTTTAAGTATTCCCTCACCCAGGATAACTTAAGTGCTTTGTTAAACGAGTTTAGATCGATCATCTTTAGTCCCCAATTTCCATAGTCACTAATCATAACGCTTCTTTTGAATTTGTCCCCCTTCCCGTCCCAAAGAAATTTGCAGAAAATATTATTGATCTCGTCCAACACCTGTTGATTGGTTGGTAAGGGAGAGAGGATATAAACAAGCTGTGACGCGATTAGGCTCTTAAGCAAGACAATTTTTCCCAAAAGGCTAAGTCGGCGATATTCCCAGCAGCTTAAACAGCTCCGAATCTTTTCTAATTTTTAACTGTAATTTTTAATTTGTCTATGCTTACTGTTGAGTTTGTTGATATCCACACACCTAAGCACCTCACTTTGTCTTTGACCCATTTCAAATTCTTTTCAGGACTGAGTTCATCCTCACGATCAGTGCAAGAGCCAATCCAG
Source organism: Pavona decussata (assembly GCF_977016875.1). Taxonomy (NCBI): domain Eukaryota; kingdom Metazoa; phylum Cnidaria; class Anthozoa; order Scleractinia; family Agariciidae; genus Pavona; species Pavona decussata. Next base: position 912,438 of record NW_028145713.1, read on the forward strand.
AGTACCTCTGTTTTCTTATTGTTGAGTTTCAGGCCAGAAATAGTACTAAAAAGTTCTAAATCACTCAAAGCGGCTGTAGAAGATTTTTCAGAGCCATTAAGGATAAGTCTGGTGTCGTCCGCATATTGACTGATTTTAATTCCATTTCCATTTATAGAAAGTCCCTTAACATCTTGGTTCATCCTAATTCTTTCTGCTAATATTTCTACAGAAAGTAGAAAGATGTAAGGGGAAGGGGGCAGCCTTGCCTGACACCTGTTTCAAGTGCAAAAAAATTGCTTCCCCATCCATTATTTAAAATACAACTTTCTATATTCTGATAGCAAAGCTTGATCCAATTTGTAATGGATGGTCCGAAATTAAACGAGCCGAGTGTTTTCCAAATGAAAGACCATTCTGCAGTATCAAAAACTTTTTCAAAATCTAAAAACAGTAATGAGCCAGGAATATTGTGTGCCGCACTATGATTTATTATGCCATCAATTAATCTTATATTTTCGCCAGTAAATCCGCCCTTAAAAAAACCAGTCTGGTTATTATTGATAATATTTGGAATAACATTTCTGAGACGGTATTCGATGGCTTTTGCAGCTATTTTGTAGTCACAATTCAGAAGGGTTATCGGACACCAGTTTTTGACATAGTAGGGCTCTGTAATTAGTTTTATCGCCCCGCGTTTTTGACTCACTGATAATTGTCCTTTCTGGTAAGCGTAACTAAGCGAATTTAAAAGATAGTCTGCTATGTCGTTCCAGAAAACCTTGTAAAATTCCGCTGGCAGCCCATCAGAGCCTAGCGTTTTATTGGGGCTCATATCTTTTAAGGCTTGTAAACATTCTTCCTTAGTTAACATTTTTCTTTGTCCTCGGAATTTAGCCTCTTTTGAGTGGCCTTAGGAAAGAAGAGGTTTTTGGTTTCGTTATGATCATCGTGATCGAGGTAAGAACCGTAAAGAGTTTTATAAAAGGATTCGCACTTAATCAAAATTTCTTTATCAGACGTGACAAATTCATCGTCACTGATCTTAAGTTGGTTGATAACACCATTTTTATAATGTCTTTTTTCAAGGTTCAAAAAATATTTTGTATTCTTTTCTCCCTCGTTGTACCATCTGATTTGAATCTTAAAATTACGCCTTTTGTTTTGTGCTCTATTATTTGTTCCAGTTTTCTATTCTTTCCTCCAGTTCTTTATGGATTTCTTGCTTTCCATATTCGCCCCTTGAATAACGTTCAATTTCCCTTTGTAGCCAATTTATTGCCTTTTCTAACTCTTCTTCTTCCTTTGAAATGTTAGTTTCTTTGCTTTCGCATACACCATAGATTGCTCTTTAACTTTTAGTTTGATCATCTCCCAAGTTAAGGCGACACTTAAAGAATTGTCTTCTTGATATTCCATTTGGACGGCTTTGATTGTTGTTTTAATTTGATTTACATACTCTTCTTCACTTAAAAGGAACGTGTTTAACTTCCAGAATCTTGGCCCTCTTGAATAGCTTTAGCGTAGTCTTCCGTGGTATATGCATCAGTGTAGGTGGTGGATTTTTTAATCTTGCCTCTTTCAAACCAAACGCAGTCTCTGTCCTTCCGACAAACGAACCTAGCAATGATTGATCTGCATCTATCTTCGACCATCTTTCCAACCCTGTGAACTGTATTGAATCGAATTTGAGAGATGTCAACGCCAAGGTCTTTTCCAATGACATCGTAGATAAAAGCTTTACAGTTTTCATCTTCTGTCTCAGGAATGTTGTTGAATCTTAAGTTCTCTCGTCTAGTATGCTGCTCCAGGTTAATATTCCGTTAAACTTCCTCCTTTAACTTTAGCTCTTACTCAGTGACCAGTTTGTGCAGTGATTCGACGTCAGTGGCATGCTTCTTCGATTCCTGTTTAACTTGCTCTTTTAAGGAGTCAATCTCACCTTGGGTAAATTCTATGCTATTTTCAAGTTTTTGGATCGAAGATTTCACCTCGTTTATGTCAGCTTTAAATTCGTATCGTAGCTTGTCCAAGTCTGCATGTAACTCTGCAAGTCCGTCGGTGACTAATTTTTTCAAAGAGTCAATTGAGTCCTTCAGTTCTTTGTTTAGGTAACTGTTTTCTTCGCCAGTGGTCATGCTTTCATCGGTTGTCGAAGAACTTGACCCGCGTTTTGATCTTTTTCTTCCCATTTAGCCTACTTCTCTTCCCAGCAGATCAAATGTCTAACTATCACGCTCCCGGTTAGCGGTTGTGTTGAGTATTAGGTGTAGAAATCCATATTTCTGCCGGAGCGTTTTCAATGGCGTCCTTCCGCCATGACGCCAGGACCAGTAAGCAGTTACACCAGATGGAAGGAGATTATATATTTAAGACAGTGCCTCCATTTGATACTACGCATCTTTGGATAGTACGAGAACCTCTAATTTAATAAGGACGGTGGCCGTGTTTTTTTCGTGGTTAACGACCATTCGGGAAAAGATCTTAGCCATGGCTTTTGAAATCTAAACGAAAAATTAGCATTTTTGAGAGTCAATTAAGCTTCAATTCAGTGGAAAGAAGAAATGGCACACATTGTTTTCTTTTTTAAAGACAAAAAGTAAAGAACATTAAGGTCTTTTTTCTCTTGAATTTTTTTTCTATAGCATCAATCCAGTGGGCCGGGACAGGTCAAACGACAAATGGACTTATATGTCATTAAAAAAATGTATACCATGAAAAAAAAATAATAATAATAATAATAACAATTATCGAGCTCCGCTTTTAGGCGGAATATATATATATATATATATTAAATATAATCCAAAAATATATAATCCAAAAATGGGTTGAAATCTTCATCAACTTAAAAGTGCTCGATAGCTGGACTAGAGCAATAATAATAATAATAATAATAATAATAATAATAATAATAATAATAATAATAATAATAATAATAATAATAATAATAATTTTTAATAATAACAATAATAATAATAATAATAATAATAATAATGATTATTATTATATATATTAAATATATATATTAGAATTATCGTTGCTTTATTTTCTCTAAAAATTTTCCAATACCACTTGCTAAGATCTGCTTTTTCCGCATAGTCATAAACCGAGCAAAAATACCTCTGTATTAGGACCTTAAACCATGGAGAAACAGAAGTGAACAAGTATACATTGTTGGATATTTTTGGACAGTGCCCCCTTTTGCGTTACTGCGCATCTCGCAATGGTCCCAGAAACTAGTTTCTCAAGAATAGTACCTACCAATTCAAAGGTATTATTGTACGGTTTAAGACTGTGCGGGAAAGGAAGATCTTACTTGAAGGGTACTGAAATCCAAAAAGGGAAGTGGGGGGGGGGGGGGGGGGAGGGGGGTTTCCTCCCATTTTTCGGAAATAATTATAAGCTACAACTTGGAAACAACTCTATGCATTGTTATGTGTTTGAAAGCTTTTTAAACAGATTTTTTGCTTAATTATCTCTGAACCTGTCTTGCTACCCCGATTTTCTTTTTTGGGATTTCCACAGCTTAGATCTTCTTTCCCTGCATTGTCATTAACTCGCAAAATACCTCTATATTGGGAAGAACCGTCTTTAATCGCTGGACTTGAGATGTGCGGCTCTATTGGCCCCACAAAACGGTAACACCACGATGAGCGATATTTTTTTCCCGTAGGATAGATACACATGGTACCTTGATGCAGTACAGTCCTGTCATTCTCGGCTGCTCAGACGGGTTCTCAAGGCGGATAACGAATCGTGTCAGTGTAATTTAACAGAAACAGAACAAAGAAACAGAGTGACAGGGGAGTCGAGAGCGCCCATGTTTGTGATACAGTCGGGCACGATCTCAGGGAAAAGGAAGAGCCACCTTAAATGTTGGCCAATCTGTTCTTATATTTTCCCTAACATGGATAAGTGTTGACAGGTGTTGATCGTCACCTTTTAATCGAAATGGCTTGAAAGTAGTACTGAAAGCTAACACAGTTTTGTCTTTATTCACATGAAAAAACAATAAAACTAATTACATTTTGTCAACGGGTGCTAAGTCTATTAATCACAATAGATCAATAGATCAGTAGATCACTTAAACCAAGAGGTCTACTGATACCTTTGCAACTAGTAATAGAGCACAGTCTATGGGCTTACGTATATATCTTGTACCCGTGGGGAGGAGGGAGGCTTATTATCGCAAAGATTTCAGGGGGTTGTAATCGGATATATACGGTACCATAAAACAGAATAAAATATTCCCTAGACTACAAGGGTAAATTTGATTTACTCAAAAGTGTTCAAATCTCCACATCCATAAACATGACATATAGACATGCATTGTCCAAATATTAATGTACCAAACTAGTAAATGGTCTTATTGCACCCATTTTAAAATCACCGGTGATCCTTGCAATCTGATTGGTTCTCAACAGTGCGACTTATTCACGAATCGCACCATTTTTTGCTCTAAATCGCATCCTTTCTTAGCCCTTCAAAATGAAAATGAAATAATAATAACCAGTCAAATTTAATGGCTTACCTGCACGAGCCAATAAGATTGCAGAAATTTTTTCAATTTCTGTTCTCCAAATTCCACATTTCCAGAAAAAGCCGGGTTTCCTGAAGTGGATAAATAAATATTATTATGAATCCACTATTATGTCATTCCACAAAATAAGGTCAAGAGAACGCGCGAAATACAAGACCGTAATACACTGTAGTGTCCCGGTTCGACCGGTTTAGAACAGAGCGAAAACGGGCAACGACATTCCACTAGCTTTCCGGGTTGTTTTCGTCATTCGCACGCGCCATGTACTGAAGACGGCTGGATGGACAGATAATGCTGGGTGTATTTCAACACTCTTACTAGAAAAGAGAAACTAAAATAACAAAGTATTTTCGTAGAGGAAAAATAAATCCCTTATTCAATGGTTTTACATAAAATACGCGCAGACATTTTGCTCATTGCTCGCTGACGTTATATTTACAAATACAACACTTGTGTCTTTAAGTGACACTGGAGTCATGCTTATGTAAAGGTGATCTTAATTCAGACATGTTATCGTGTTCAGATTAAGGACGGTGCCTACTTTTGTTACTGCACATACTGTACGTTCGGCGCATCTCGAGATACTTGTGTTTCCTATGGGTGGTGCCTACTAATACAGGATATTTTTGCGTGGTTTAATACTATGCAGAGAAAGCAGAACTTAGCAGGTGCTTTTGGTCCCCAAAACGAAAACTGGGAATAACCGTGCATTATTAAGAGATAATAAAGCTTCAATTTGAAAAAAAAAATACATTGCTTTGTATTTTACTGCTTTTCAGAACAATTGTTGCTTGATTATCTCTAAAAACTGCGTGGTTACACCCCATTTTGTTTTTGGATTTCAACAGCCCTTGCTAAGATCTGCATTTCCGCATAATCATAAAACGCGCAAAAATACTTCGGTATTAGTAGGTACCGTCCTTAATTGAATTTATTCAGTTGACTGCATATGATTGTTATAATGTTCAATAAGGCTAACCATGTCATTAAATTCCTCCTGACAAATCCAGCAGATGTGTATTTCAGTCACACTGGAGTCATGCTCTTCTGAAAGAGATGTTAATTCAGACGCGTTGTCATGTTGATGACTGTCATAATGTTCAATAAGGCTGACCTCGTCATGAAATTCCTCCTGACAAATCCAGCAGATGTGTCTTTCAGTCACAATGGAGTCATGCTCCTCAGAAGGCGATGTTAAGTCAGACGTGTTATCACGTTGAGAACAGTTGTTTATATCCGCGCTTGTCTGAGGAGAACTTCCCTGGCACTTTCCACATAGAACACGAGTGTGGCATACTGTGTCTGTGTCACTGTGCTTTGCAACAGTAGATTTTTCCTGATTAAAAGAATCCCCACATTCCTGGCATATGCTGCGCTTCATCCTTGTGTGGATTCTTTCATGTGAACGCAAATGTGATGGTTGAGCAAAACATTTGTCACACTGCTTGCACGCGTAAGGCTTCTCCCCTGTGTGTGTTCGTACATGAGTTCGAAGATTTGCTGCCTGGGTAAAACACTTGCCGCAATGCTTGCATGCATAAGGCTTTTCCCCAGTGTGTGATCTCGTATACGTCCGAAGTTGCGAAGCACGAGCTAAAGCTTTTCCGCACTGTTTGCATGCATAGGGTTTCTCTCCTGTATGCACTCTTGTATGCTGACGGAGACTGCCTGAGCATCTAAAACACTTCCCACAATGCGTACAAACGTAAGGCTTCTTTCCAGAGTGCAATGTTTGGTGTTTAGTGAGATTTGATGAAGACGAAAAACACTTATCGCACTCCTTACATTTATAAGGCTTCTCACCAGTGTGTGTTCGTTCATGACTTCGAAGAACTACTGCTTCGTTAAAACACTTCCCGCAATGCTTGCATGTGTAAGGCTTTTCTCCAGTATGTGTTCTCGAATGTTTGTGCAAATTTGATGCTTGAGAAAAAGACTTGCCACAATGCTTGCATGTGTAAGGCTTTTCACCCGTGTGTGTTCTACTATGCAGTCTCAGACACTCTTCCCTGAAAAACTGCTTACCGCACTGATTGCATGCATATGGTTTCTCTTCCTGGTGTGTTATTGTATGCTTCTTCAAATTTCTTTTGCTGGCAAAATTTTTTCCGCATTGCTCACACATATAAGGTTTTAGGCCTGTGTGCGTTTTTTCGTGTTTTGCTAAATATCCTGATGTGGCAAAGCATTTCCCACATTGCTTGCATGTATAAGGTTTGTTCCCTGCATGCAATCTTTCATGTTTACGCATGTGAGCCACTTGGGAAAAACACCTACCACACAGCTTGCAAGAGTAAGGCCTTTCCCCATTATGAGTTCTTGCATGTACCCGAAGGTTTGGTAAAAAGGCAAAACACTTCCCACACCCCTTGCATGAATAAGGTTTCTCTCCAGTATGTACTCTGGTATGTGAGCGTAGCGCAACTTCAAAAGTAAAACACTTGCCACACTGTTGACATGAGTAGGGCTTCTCTCCAGTATGAATCCTTCCGTGTGACTTCAGGTAGGATGCACTTCTAAAACTCTTACCACATTGTTTGCATGTATAAGGCTTTTCACCAATGTGTGATCTTTTATGCACGCGTAGTCTTCCCGCTTGGGTAAATGATTTCCCACACTGGTTGCATATATAAGGCGTTTTTGTAGTGGTCGTTATTTTATCGTTCTGTGTAACCTGTGCCGAGGAGACCGTTGTACTTTCATCACACGCATTCTGCATCTTTCCCTAATAAAAGAAAATTAAGTCGGTTAAATAGCAGGTTTGACTAGTGACACCACAAAGTTTATTGAAAGTGGCAAAATCTGCTAATACCAAGGCAGGTAAATCAGATGTAGCTGACCTTGTTTTCCGGTAATTCTGGCTCCAAGATACTTTAATTGTGTAGAATGGATTCAAAGAATTTGGAAAGGATACCATTTTTAACGACAAACTAAAGCTAACCCTTGCCAGTAAAGCCTGGTTCACATTATCGACATAATGACATAACGACATAAAGAAAAGATCAGATTTTTTTCTTTATGTCGTTATGCTTATGTGATTATGATTCTGTTATGATTCTGGCATTAACCCCACCAAAGCCCGGCTTGTGGCCAAGCTCACTGCAGCTATCAGGCTGGGTTTTCGCCCTGGTCTTCCCCCGGTCTGGCCTGGCTTCTGATGCGCTGGGGCCGAGGGTTACAACATATACATGTACATTAATTTCTGTATTTGATTTGAAAATATGAGGAAATACGAGGTTGCATATTAAGTAAACCTTATGTGATGAGGCAATTTCTAAAAATTTATTTGCCTTTAAGTTATTATTCAAGAGGCCACTTAATTAATACACATGTATTTTCAGGCCTGAGGTCTCAATTAGGAGATGCATGGTAATTAAAAAAGTGAGCAAACAATTTTACAGTTAAACTCAATGCATGCCATATATGTAAAAACCAATTGGTTTACACATAAGTCGACCTGCACTCTTGCTTAATATGTGTTTAATACAATTGTTGTGAATTACACTGTACAGGTAGCATACAAGAAAGGAGCAATTTCAAAATACCAAAGAAATCAGTCTAATGTACGGGTATACTACTGTGTATCTGATGACACCATAGTCCTACATGTACATACATACTGCATCATTGAACATTAAATTTAGTACCCTTGAATTTTTTTTTTTTGCCAGGGGGGGGGGGGGGGGGAGACACATTTAGCGTGCACCGCCAATTGCACCATATTAAATGCAGACTTTGAGTCTAATAACATATACAGTATAGCAAGAAATTGTTAAAGTATTCATTAGATGTGATAAGAGGGTCAGTTAAGAAGTCGCCACGAATTGCAACATGCATGTACCCTAACTGTTCATTACATGTGCAGTATGCTCACTGGCTGTGGAAATTTATTCATATGCTTTAAGGTTGGTTTTTAAAGTACACATTTTTTTTTTGTCTTTGGTGTGACTGTCTGTTAATTACTGCTGCTCAGAATCATTAAAACACAGAAGACAAACAAAAATTAATGGAGAAAGCAGAAGAGGGGAGCATAAACTAACATGAGGTCATTAGAGGCAACATTTCATGACAAAAACATAATCAAAAATCAGAGTTCAAGGAAATAAACCACAATGGGCACATACATAGGCTAAAATGTTCACTTGGACCTTACAACCACACATTTATGTACATAATTATTTGACAATAATTCCATGAGTGTGCATTGTATTTGAGATAATAAATAGCCAGTGAGATCCATAATGCTGAGTTCGCTATAATCATCCCATACCCAGCAAGCATGAGCGAGAACATTTCATTAGAAACAACCAAGAGATAATTTCTAAAAGCCATAAGATCTTGCTGATTTCATTTTGCAAGAAATGCCAGTTGAAGATGATTTGATGACCATAATTACTTTTTTTTTCTTATGGATGGTATAACGCGTGATAATTTATGACTTCTAAGAGAGTGTTAAATAATTTTTAGGGTTAGGGGGAGGGGGGGGGGGGGAGTCAGTGTTCAGCCAAGCCTTATTGAAATACATGACTCCCCCCCCCCCCGCCCATTATTGACAGTGAAACTTTTATGTGCACAATGCCCCCTGACCCCTCCCTTTCCACAACTAAATTTTATGCAATCATTTCCTGTTACTTAATTATTCAACTAGACAATTTTATTATCCAACACTACACTTAAAAATCTCCACCAATAACACCTTTAGTTAGTTTCTCCACTGAAATTTCAACCTATAGCCAATCCACATGTTGTGTATGTAAATAGGATGCACATGTTTTATATATTATTATTTACCACAAAAAAAGCCACCCATCCTAAAAACAGCAATTATTGATGATCAATTATTCAAATTAATGTCTATTATTTAATGACATTGAAACAGTGTCAGTGTTGGAAACCTTTCCCGCAGAAACTGCTTCCAAAATAAAATACAAATTCATTGGAAGTTTTCACTTGACAATGTCGTCATGAAGACACTGAAACGTCGGTTTTTATCGTTAATTTTTGCATGTCTCTGCAAAAGTGAATGAGGCTGTTTAATTGTGTTTGGAATTTATATATCTACATACAATTTTGGTTGGCATTAGCTTATTAACTGGATGACCAAAGGCATATATGAATAATGATGGCTGCATTTAACTTATGCTTAAAAGGTACACAAATTTAATTAGGGCTGCTAAGATCAGGGTTACCCAAGTGCACCAAATTGCATAATAAGGGTTAAAGCAGGTAACACTCTGTCTATAGCATATAAACACTCACTGTCACCTGGGGAAACATGTGAAAACTAAGCTCTCCCAGGACAGCTTCAAGTATTAAACAGAACTTTACACTGACTGACATTTTCAACCCATTCACAGACCTGTACATTTTACTAATAAACATTTTTGATGGTCAGAATCAGCTGATAATGCATTTTTTTTCACTTGCAGCTCCATGAGTGATGCATCTAGAAACTGGCTGTTATACTTAGTCCTAAGAGTCAGTTAGTCAATAAATTACAGTGGAATTAATGGGGTTCTGCTTTAATTTTAATGAGTCCCAGACCCATGGTTAAAAATTGATATTGAATTAAAAATAAAACTTGGCCATGTGTAGATACAAAGATGGTACAGTTTTTGGCTGAAGAAAAGACAAATCCCTGTTCTTTTTATAGTTTTTTTTTTAATTCCACTTGCAATTGTGTCTGCAATTGGAAATAATGGATTTCTGAAGTGTGAAAGTTTTTGTACATCAAATAATTACTGCTCATTCAGGTGTTTAGAAACCATTACTTAGTATGCTTTCTACACCTGCATTTTCTTATATCCATATACTACTGTACTTGACTATATAGTATTTTATTTTTATAGAAAAAAATTGATATGGTGGGAAGTGTCAAATCATGACGTGGTTTGACTGATTAAAATATTCACTGCAGTTCGGAGAAGAAGAACCAAGAAGGTATAAATATAAAAGAAAAATATCAATTAAGCTTCTAAATAAATATTCTTTGGTATTATTGGGCAACTCAGTCTATGATGCTCTGGTTAATATACAGACATGCTGAAGTATCACAGTATAAGCATTAAGAGCAAAATAATTATAAGTGGGAAAATACTGTTAGTAATCATCCAACATACCTCCTGGGGTGCCAATTCAATTCTGGCAGCTCAAGTTTAGGGAGGGCACTTATATTGGAGAGGGGGTCCTTATTAGAGACAGTGCGCTTATTTATTTTTTGACAAAAAAATCCCTTAACACTGATGTGGGAAATGAACACTTTTAAATAAACAATAATTTAAACTGTGACATCAAGAGCTGTAATGATATAAGTTCACTAATAGTTTGAATAGCTTCTGCTATTATTTTCTTAAATATACTCAATATCTTTTTAAAACAAGTACAATGTAACTTTCTGATAGACAGTACAATGTATTATTCAATTCAGTTACAACAAAGAAAGCCAAATAAAAGCAGCATGTTCTTGATAATTATGATAACATGGCATACATGGTGCTTAATACTGGAACATGGGGCATTTACATGTATAGGAATTAAGCTAGGGGAGCTGATTTAAAAAGGCTGGAACACTTGTTAACAAAATGACACTCAAGGCATGATGCTAATATTAAAAAGAATAACCCTTTTTAAAAGGACGGTATTTGTGTGGTTTATGTCTATGCGGGTCTTTGCGGCGAAAGCAGATCTTAGCAAGGGCTATTGAAATCCAAACAGAGATTCGGGGGTTAACCAAGCATTTCTTAGAGATAACAGACATATTATTCTAAGAGACAGTAAAATACAAAGCAATGTATGGTGTTTTTTCTTCCAAATTGAAGCTTTCTTACCTCTAAAAAATGCATGGTGTCCCCTAATTTTATTTTTGGATTACAAAGAGCATGCTAAGTTCTGCTTTCTCCGCATAGTTTTAAACCATGCAAAAATATCCCTGTATTAGTAAGCACCACCCATAGGAAACCTGAATATCTCCAGATGTGCAGAACGTATGCACAGTAACAAAAGCAGGCACCATCCTTATTAAGCCCTAACAGTGATCAGCACAAAATTTCTCCTAGTAATATCAATGCTTATTCGTTAGCCTTAAGGTCAAGGATATGATCACCCAAGGTGAATTTTCTTGATATTTTTATAACTTCTCTCCAGTACTTTTATAACAAAAGTAGGGGGACAAGATAGGAGAATTTGTTCTTTGATATTAGGGATTTAAGGGTTAAGGGGGCGCTTACTGGAAAGAACATGCTAAATCCGATCATTTAAAGTTATTTGCTTTCCTAATTGAAATGTGTTCGATAAGATGTTCTGACTGCAGTATGTCAGGTACACAGTGTACCTAAGGTTGTCCCCGATCAGAAAGAAGAAAAAAATCCCTGACTTTCCCTGACCACAGCCCCATTTACACTGACCACCAATGGCAGCATCTTTTGGGAATGAACTCTTTTGCAAATCATACTTCTTGCAAAATGTTACATGTACTTTTACCAACAATTAGGCAACTCTTTCCAAACCTCATAGCTCTCCAGAAAATAACATAATTAATTTATTATCCTGACATTTTATACTGACATTAGATTTGGATTAAGAATTTCCCTGACTTTTAAATACATGAATTCCCTGACTTTTCCCTGACCTTAGCAACACTGCTCAAGGTACAGTTAACAGTGCTGCAGCATTTGCATGCAGTAATGGAAAAGTGATAAATGTGCACATTTTGACAAATTTATGCAACTAAGCAGCGTGAGACACAAGGTTGTTAGAAGGATCCCTGAGGGTTCACTCATGAATCAGTTCTCACAGAACTACTGTCAATTGCACAAGTATGGACACATCACAAGAAAATGTTATCCAATTTGCTTTGTCGTGAAATGACGTTCCAAGTTCAAATGTGTATATAGAAGCTCTTGGAATCATGATCAACTGATACTACATGTAAGCTGTATATGTATCCATGGCAGCCCAGTATGTAGGCTCAATTATCATCCGAATATTGATTAATTGATATCATTGTGTTTGAGGAAGGAGAATGCATACATGTACTAATGGCGTCCTGCAGGCCATTTATGATATCCCACAGTTATCTGTCTGGATGCCATGCGATTTCAGGGTTTGGGTGCCATCTTGGTAGGTGTGGATCAGATTGCCTTGATATTGTGTAGTAATTGGTGGCATGGCACAATTGCTTAGAAGTGAAAAGATTGCAGGTACAGGACTCAAATTTCATTTGCATGCTCGAATTCCATGTGCTTCCAGATTTCTTCAACATTTTTTCACTGTTTTCCCCAAGATAAGTGAAGTTGTGTTGATTAATTCAAACTATCGCTGGCAAATATAATTAAAAATACTTATAAGAACACCAATTAAGCAGTATAGTGGTGTGTTTTCTATGAAACAGACACTGCAATTTTACCCTGGCAGCAATACTGAGGAATGATACATGTCAATTCTGCTGCTTTTCACAGGAGATTCAACTTCTCTCCCTGTACAGAGTTATCACAGTATGTGTTGCGTTAGATGTTTGATGTTGCCTTACTGTTCTGTTGAATTTTGCTATGTTCAGGTGTATGTAACAATTATTCCACGAGCGCGCGTTGGATATGAGATGATAGATAGCCAACAAGACGCGTAGCGCCGAGTTGGCTACTGATTAAATCATCTCATATCCAACAAGCACAAGTGGAATAATTGTTACATACACCTGAACATAGCAAAATTCAACAGAACAGTAAGGCAACATCAAACATCTAACGCAACACTTACTGTGATAACTCTGTTATTTATTAAAAACAATCACGAAATATTGCTAGACCTTACTAATTTCGCTGTGCAAGAATAACCAGCAGACAATTCAATGGTTGCCATTTCTTGGCCATGGTATAATGGCTCATATACCATGGCCGCTTAGCCAATCAAATCCCTCGAATTGCATTATACAATGATTCAGTTTTTAATAAAATGGTTTATTGCATCGTATAACAGCAAAGTTCACACATGGCAATTTTCGATGACCCCCTTCCTGAACTCCACTTTTGTGTGGGACTGATACCAACTAGGGAAATGTGAGATTTTGTCTTTCCATCCCACAATAAAATTTACACATGTGGTGACATCTGCAACTGCTGTTTTCCTTGACGCCCCAAGGTCTTCAAAGGCCCACAATTTTCAACTCTTAAATTAGTAGACGTACAGTATGCACTCATTTTAAACCGACCAAATGTCCCAATACACTCACTTCTCCTCCTGCCACCCTTGAAACACAAAAAAGGGTTTACTAAAAGGAGAAGCACTTCGTCTTCTATGGTCTAACTCAGGCTCTTCAACAAAGGCTATCCTGCGAATCACTCATTGAAGATGTTCTCGACAAAGTTCAATTCTCCAACAGAGATGAGGCTCTTCAGTCTAAACCAAAGCAAAAGGAGTGTTTACCGTTCGTCACTACTTATAAAAAAGGTCTAATTATTAATGCTGGCACCTTATTCAAAACCAGCCAGTTTCCTCGCAAAAATAATTAAAAAGAACCGATTGTAGCCTACGGGAAGGAAAAAGCCCTCAATTTAACGCATTGTATAGCTTTCAAACAAGCTACAATGATAAAGAAAGGATCAAAAGACAGATAGCCGTGATAAGAAACACAACATCTAGCGACAAAAGCAAATAGCCGGGCTCGGCAACACAAAAGCTGCAAGATACACTGATGTACACCGTTCAAATCCTATCCTTACAGTGATAAAAAGAGAAGCTATACTGTCACCGGATGCACTGAAATGGGCCATACCAAACCTGAACCAAATGCGACAAAGTTCATTAGAACGGCAGTTGCTAAACAGAAACAACAAGAGTTCTAAATTATAAACGATACGCAAAACCCAGAAATGACTTTGAGATGAAAATACAAATACATGCGACAGTGACCATCAGGCATTAATCCTCCAAACCATAAATGGCATTTAATAAGAAGAAAATCAACCTCTTAAAGAAAATTTACGGGGGACACCGCTCATTTCATAAATAAGAGGGTGTTCTCAAAAAGATATATACCCGTGAGGGCAAAACTAAAACACGCACGTGAGCGCAAAGGTTTGTCAACCCTATATTTATACACCTCATACAGCACAATGATCACCGCCTGGCATAGGTTGTTAATATTGGCACCCATGCAATTTCAACTGAAAAGGCTTTATTGAGTCAATCCCCTCAAATTAATACCTACGTTTGTATTATTTTTGAGACTATTGGTCACCATTAGCTTGATATAGATTCAGTAGATTGCACAATCAACATTTCGCATTTATCGATAGATTTCATCCCAGTTATAACTCAAAATCTTACAATTTCCATGCACCAACATTAGTCACCTCCGCTTCTCACAAAATCATGGCGAAAATGCGCTATTTTGTTGCCCGAAATCTACTTTTGACGAAGAAACAACTTCCCGCCATACATTTCTTTCTAGCGACTAGCAATGTTTGCCCCCTGGCGATCCCAGAATCCTGTGCATAACATTGGTATCTGATTACTGGCAAATCATTCATATGTTTAGTGCACAAAGGTCAAAGTTGACTTGTGTATGTGTTTCTAGAGTGAGCATTTCATAGTTTCTTTTAAAACCAAACCAGAGCATTTTGCCAAGTTTATATTTGTACAGGAGATATGACAGCAATAAAATTCGCATTAAATAAGAGCGCCTTAGTTTCCTCAAATACACTCGTTTAATACCACTGTATTTAAGCAGTGCCCAAACCCAGGTGTGGGAGGATTTGACCACTGTCAAAGTTCAGTGCTCCACAGTACTTAGGGGCTATTGACACGAAAAAAACGTAAATATCAAATGCCCGTGGGTATGCCCGCCCTCCCCCGGGTCGGGGAAAACATTGATAGGTGCATAAGCATCCCATGCCACTGATGAATACTCTAGTACGTGTTAGACGAACTAAGCTCTTATAGGCCACAGATTTAAGGCTAGGTGAGTTAATTCTCAGGTTTCTTCTCAAAAAGCCAAGTGACTGATTTGCTTTGTGTGTAATATTTGCAACGATGCGATTCCATCTGAGATCTGAGGTGACAGTGGTCAACACCTAGATACTTTGCTGAGTCCGGAGCGGCGGAAATCGAGCCTACGGTTTCAAGGACTTTGAACACCGTGTGGAGTGTAATTAAGACACACTACTATTGAATAAGCTTATTCACATCAACACTTACCTCGTTAAGTCAACAAGAAGAAACTTTTCACCCTCTTGACGGTACTTCACGTGCGTTCACGGGGCGCAGAGGAGGGTAAATTTCTGCTAACTAACTGTGCAATTGCGGCGTAAATAATTACAAGCGATTCTGCTGAAAGATTCTCCCAAAGACACAAGCCGCATGCATCAATGACTGTGGGAGCATCACCGGTTAATGTCATTAAAAAGGAGGAACTGGGCCTGGACTACCAAATAAGGATAGGACTGATTAATAAAAGAGCTGGTCGATTGTGAGACAAAAAATAATTGTTTATTTGGATGTCGTGTTGATCTAATTTAGCACCCGGGGCAGGGGGCTGATTATATTTTTGGAGTCCGCTGTGTTGGTACTTACTGATGCTTCTGTCATGAAAAATAAATAAATAAATAAACAAAAGCAAGAACAACAAAAACAAAGAATGAACAAACCAGAAACCGGGCGGTGATTTTCATTCAAGCGTGACACAAAAACCCTTAACTGAAAGATAAAAATTATCGCCTGGCTCCGGGGAAGGGATGTACTCCCTATTGTGGACTATAGGGGAAGGCTCCGCCCGAAAGGGGTACATTTTTCAGGCTAGTGTTGTAAAGGTTAGAGATTTCACCAGCCAAGTATAGGTATGCGAAAGGGGTACCATTTCCCATGGACGGTATATGAAAGAGTTACCTTTTCTGTCAAAAATGGTATATATTAAAGGGTGAGGGTTTGGACCTCGGGGGGGGGGGGGGAGTCGGAAGTCTCCCCTTAGAAAACTTCCCCCCCCCCCCCAACCCTCAGGTTTGGCTACGAGGCCTAAAGAAATAAAAAGACTCATTCGCCTATTCGTCTGCGAGCATGGTGAAGGAGGCTAAAAGTTAGCTGAGCGCTCTATAATGTTTTCTCTGGCGGGGATGGTTTACCAGACGAGACGAAAATGGAACTTAGTCGCAGACAAGCAGCTGAGCACAGAAGAGATTTAACCGCACAGATTTCAGATGACGGCTTATAAGGCCACATCCAAATAACATCGTGTATCCACTCTTCATGCCAGTCTCTCTCTCACTTTCCAGAAACTGTTAACGAAATAGCGGATGCCTTCTGTATGAATCTTAATGATTGAAAAAAATATCATCGGCGGATAGGGTATCGCAGTCATGATGTATTGGGACGGTAGCCAAAAGCGGTTTGAACAACAACAACAACCTGTTGTGTTACCTGTTGTAACCTGTGGCCTCCCGAAAACGGTGTAGTCGGTTCAGTAGACTGCATGCGAGCGTTCCTTTCGGCTCTCCCCAATCCCTCCTCGTCCACTTTTTGTACAATTTTACAGTCCCTTTCTCTTCAGTGATCTGAGGAAAAACTGACGGTTCGACTGCTCGCAGTCTAATGTACATTGCTATGTCTGTTGCACCAACAGAGCTATCACTGAAGCAAGCAAAAAGCTGGTCATTATTTGAGTTGTTGAACCAGTAAAAATATTAAATCAACTTGGTTTCATTACGTAGTAATGTCTAGTACTATTTTATGCATGCCGAATGCAAGTAAGTGCAGGTACTAACTCGGCATGAGTTATTTTACTACTCACATGTACTCATACATGGCCGCTTTATTTTTCGCGTGATAGAATAGAAATGAATATAGCTTCAAAATCCCAACCATCTTTTTTATGCCATTTTGTTTTCCAAAAAAGACACCTGGGCTAACTAGAGGCGAGCTTCCTGGCCGACCTCAAGCTGAAGTAGCTACGGCCCTGCAACTTTTCAAGATGATGTTCCGGCAGCATCTACTATCTTTGAACCTGATAACTGTAAATACAAATGCTCTCAGTAAGTTCGGATGGGTTGTTTACGCGCGTCTCTCCAGTTGACTGCTAAACCCCATTTGCAGCAGGAAATGAATATCAGCTAGATTAGACATAAAAATGTGCCAGAACAAAACTGAACTTCTGTCACCGACTCAACTGTAGCAATTCGCGAACGGTAGAAGCCGCCCACTACCGCCCCCACTCCCCTTTTCTTGACAGGGTAACAAAAGTATACCCCCACACTACAGCTTCCAATGATTTTAAAACTTGCCTCAACGCCTCATGGAAGAAGAAGAAGAAGAAGAAGAAGAAGAAGAAGAAGAAGAAGAAGAAGAAGAAGAAAAAAAAAAAAAAAAAAAAGAAGAGGAAGGTGAACAAGAAGAAATCAGCTCACAAGCTCTACGTTGTAAACAAACCGGTGAGTTGCGTCAGGACTGGTACGAGTTACTTCCGGCTTCGGTTCTTGCTACATATGTAGTTGGACGTTTTCTGCGAAAATGTATAACTTCTAGGTAAACCGTATACATTCTCTTTGTAGGGATTCATTCTAGTCAAGAGGAGTCACATATAACTCCAGCAAAGCCGTCATGAGTAGTCGTGGCTTCGATCGTCGGCGATCGAATGACGGAAGAGAACGGTAAGTAGTAGTTAGTTCATCTTTAATGAAGTTCATTTCAAGGGAGTTTCAAGCGCGTACCGAATCTCTACCAATTTTCTTTTTGGTAGTGTCTTTAAAGTCAAGAACTAGCTGAAAAAAAAAATACGCCAAACTGCAGTATATCAGATAAAATTCGAATGCTTCCGCCCCTGAATAAGTTATGACATGCCAGACTCGACTGTGCTTGACAATTAAGATCGACTCGCTAAATATATTTCCCCTACGGTAGAAATAACTTCCTAGAGGTACTGAACAAGACATCTACTGATATATTTTTTAATACAGATAACAAATTCGATTTCTGACCGGCTATTAAACCTGCTTTTAAGCTGGTACACTCTCAAGTGTGCCTCTTCATCGTTTGCAACACTCTGAGCTTTTTGGCATGCTTGATGTTTTCTTAGCTTTAAATGAGCATCTAGTTAATCTGTGCTTGATTCCGTTGAAAATATTTCTTGCAATAAGCGCCAGATTTTATCGCGAGAACGAATATAACCAGCTTGGTGTTCTATCAGAACCTGATAATTTAAATTATCACGATCGATGTGAAAACTTTCTTGACTAAAATGTCTAAAATATCTGAGCTAAAGGTCGCGTCATTAAAAATGTATTTGTTTCCCTGGTGATAGCTCAGCGCTCACGCTACTATACGAGATAATTTAGTCAAAAACTTACAGTCAATCCACGTCACGCGTGACCTGTAATTTTGAAATTTGAATGAAGTTTTGAAATTTACATGTCAGTTTTGAACATCAGCATCGCCAGCGAGATTTAAGAGTTTCCGTAAAAATTTCACTAGTTTATTGACGGTATAAAGCTATGAATTTTTCTTTACGTTACAGCATTAAGTATTTCAAAAATAACAATAAATTGTTTTCCAAGTATTTTGAATCTTTTTTTTTTTTCAGTTAATGCGTCTTTTTCGGAAGATTTCCAGAGAAACGTTCAACATTCCATTAAAATACCGGACATTTAATACAAAGAGGAAATCGAATGTTCATTTCATTCTCGAAATATTGGTCACGCATGAAGTGGATTCTGTAACTTCACGCTGATGTTTACCTTTGAAACTTTTCTAGGCCAAGTTTTACCCCTGCGCCTTTTCATACGTACATACATACATACATACATGATACGCGCCTGTCCTACGCCTGTCCCCTGGACATGCCGTGTACCATTTTTCGCAAACGTTCGTCGTTTATAATTAGTTTACAAAACAGTTTTCTGTGTCTCTGAGCTGGATAACATTGTCGAACTGCCGATTCTCCGATCGAAGGTCCAATTGAAAATTTAATACGCGCTACTAAGGACGGTGCCTGCTAATACAAGGATATTTTGCGCGGTTTATGACTATCCGGGAACTGGGCCGAAGCAGATCAAGGAATCCAAAAATAAAATTTGGGTAACCACACATTTTTTTTTTTTTTTAGAGATAATTTAGCAACAATTATTCTAAAAAGCCGTAAAATACAAAGCAATGAATGGCGGTTTTTTTTTTCTTTTAATTGAAGCTTTATTATCTCTGAAAAATGCATGGCTACCCCCAATTTTCATTTTCAATACAACAACAACAACAACAACACCCAAATTAAAGAATTATGTTACAAAATTAGGATAAATAAAATAAAAATGACTACGTGGCTGTCCAGAATAACCATAATGGGCTCATTAGAAGCTGGACAACAACCATCCTTAGTGATTACATCAATTTTTATTAGGGTCGGGTACTAAAGACAAACATATACAACAACACACAATGACAATTAGCTGGAAAATACAGTGTATTGACAGGTTATGTAACAGAAGAAAGTCGTTGTATTTTAAAGGTATAGACATTCATATTGTACTAAAAGCTTGAAGAACACCTGCTGAGTTCTGCTTTCTCTGCACAGTTTTAAACCGCGCAAAAATATCCCTGTATTAGTAGGCACCACCCATGGGAAACCCGAGTATCTCCAGATGCACAGAACATATGCGCAATAACAAAAGTAGGCACCATCCTTAAAATAAACTACAACATTACGACGCCACATTATGACGGGTTCTCCGCAATTTACAAGGTGTATATGCAAGAGTCGCCGAATTGAATCGTTTTTACCGTAGTGTGTGCAAGTTGTGACGTTCTTGAAGCCCTCGTCCTCGTGACTCCTTAATATCGAGTTCCCTTCCTGTCTGAACTGAGGTTATATTGAATTTTGGAGACACCAATTATTTTCTCACCCCTTGCAGGTCCGCTTATAATAACCTCCAAAAACCACCTAAGGAGCCAATGGAAAGTGAAATTGTTAAGGTACCAGGGGATTTGAAAGGTCGTGTGATCGGAAAAGGAGGATGCATAATTAAGGAAATCATGACGGCTTCAGGAGCATTGATTAGTTCGCCGAGGAAAGACGGCGCGTACAATGACTGTTTTACAGTCAGCGGTGATGCAGAGCAACGAGCATGCGCTAAGAAGCTTATTTTAGAAAAAGTGGTGAGTTGTTGGCATCGCTATAATGCTACCTTTTAAATTAAATTCGTTGTTTCTCGCACAAAAGCGAGACATCTCCACGTGCTGGTATGCAAGAGTCACGTGTTCCTTAATCTTGAGCTTTTTTAAAAGTCACCCTCATAAAAAAAAAAACACTTCAAGGAAGCATGACAGTGTTACATCTTCTTGTAAGTTTGTGGCACAAGTGCCGCCACCCGCTTGTTTAACAGCTTTCTAATATTAATTGGTTATCAAAACAAAGCTGTAAAAAGATGTTTCATTTTTGCTCTGATAAGTAAAAGATGCTTATTGTCTATTGAGCTGCGACAAAGAAAAACAATTGGGGAAAACCGATGGGAATCGACCCACGACTTTCTGAATACCGGTCGATTGCCGCTCTAACCATATGCATTGAGGCTTTTCAAAGCCAAAATTTGTAATGTTTCGGTACCTTTTATCAGACCCTGCAGGTCTTTAAAATCCTTCCCCTTTATCAGATATGGTTTCTAGAATCCATACCAGAATTTCAGACAAGAATGGTTGTTAAAGTTTGCCCTATTTCACAGATGAGTCCAAAATGACCCAAGAACGATACCTTTTGGTGCCGAACATACCTATAGATATACACTCCTTTTTATTTATAAGAACGTCTAAAGTTGGGGCTGAGGCTGAACGTTCTTGTCTGTTTGTTTGTTTTTCGATTTGAACCTGGAAACGTTCTTTTAAAACATGTTGTTAAAGTGTGGTATAGTATTTCAATAAATCAATGCGGACTTGACCTGAAAACCTATCAAAGTGCATTGTTTGCTCGACTACAAACTGAGTTGTTCTTCAGAGTATCATGGAAGCGGAAAACCGCATTGTCAGTAATGTTAAAAACCATCCCTAAGTATTTGAGTTGATTGCCCTGTTAGACTACAGTTTTACTTTTCTTTTACCTTCATTTATACTACTTACAAAAATCAAAAACAAATGAGCAAAATAAAGACTTTCTTAACTGATTCTCAGCTTGTGTATGTTCTTAGTATTTTCTTAAAAGTTGTGTTCATCTCAGCCTGAACGTTCTTATAATAAAGGTTCTTATAAAAAAAAAAAGAATGTAGCTTATATAGGGGAGTACACCTGGGGGGATTGAGAATAAGTTACCTTTTGTGGCATTGACTTCTTTCACTAATCACTTCGCCCTCTCTTTTCCTCCCTTCTGCCTGTATCCCACTTTAAAGAGATTCGCCACTGACAAGATGCTAGCCTTGCGTAAATTGTTTTATTTGCCTTATACTCTTTAGGAGGAAATCTGCCAAAGGATGCGCGAGGGAGCTCCCCCCGGCGAACTAGTGGAGATTCCGGACAAATACAAAGGTTTGGTAATGGGTAAAGGGGGAGATAATCTCAGGGAAATCAGCACTCTGACAGGAGCAAAAGTGATTCGTAAAGGTGGAGAAGTTTATGTAACCGGTGGAACACGGGAGCAAAGAGAACAGGCAAAAGTGCACATCAAAGTCAAAATCGTAAGTAGGTCAATAACATTTATTTCTTTAAATTACCTGGAGGAATTACACATCCAGCGTTGGCTTCTTTTTATGTACCTTTATTTTTGTTATTTATTGATTCATTATTTTCATGCATACATACACTGACAACTTGTTAATGCACAATCGTGCAATTACCTTACTGCATTTTGAATAAATATGCTGCAACCCGCAGGCAGCTAGCTAGGATATCGATGATAACAAATTAGTGGATGGTGAATGAAAACAGGACTGTGTGTCCTTCCAGTTATTACACAGAGCAATACTGTTCATATATTTTTATGAAAATTCCGTGTTAGGAGTGATGATTAATACAGTGATTGTTATTATTATTATTATTATTATTATTATTATTATTATTATTATTATTATTATTATTATTATTATTATTATTATTATTATTATTATTATTATTATTGTTATAATATTTTTTAAACGGCCATGGAATACCAGCCATTATTAAAAACTGGATCATTGTATAATGCAATTCCAGGGTTTTGATTGGTTTAGCAGCGATGGTATATGAGCCATTATACCATGCCCGAGAAGTAGCGACCACAAATTGTTTTCCTGTTGCTCTTGAAAAGGAGTCATCAAGGCCTACCAATATTACTTGATTGTTTTTAATAAAACAATTATTCCACTCGTGCTTGTTGGATATGAGATGATAGATAGCCAACGAGGCGCTACGCGCCTCGTTGGCTATCTATCATCTCATATCCAACGCGCACTCGTGGAATAATTGTTAAGTAAACTTTGTCCATTTAAAAAGAAGCCACAGACCCTTATCACTCGGCGGCCCTGTTGAGTCTCGGGGAAATAAATAGCTCTGTTCTCGCACGGCAAGCCTCGGCCAGACGCAAATTCAGTGCTAGGCTTGCCGTGCAAAACACAAAGCTATTTGTTTTCCACTCATTCTATACTTTTGATAGGCTGGGGCTAGAGTCAGGGGTGTGGAAAACGAGTTCACCAAGATCTGTTGTTATGTTGATGGCTGGAATCTGACTGCGGATGGTAGAGTCAAACTGGAGCAACTGGTACCAGGAGATCGGATGTTTCTTCCAGGACCGCAAGCGCAGTACAGGTTGAGATCAGCTGAGGATTATGGACCACAGGTGAAGTTTGTTTCTAATTACTGGGTAAACAGTACTAGTGAGTATAAAATATATCAGCTGATTATATTGGCGATTTTAATATTACAGAGTTATAATCATATAAATTTTTCAGGGCACAAAATGACCGGTTAAAATACTGAAATATATTGATGAACTTCCTGTTCTATTTTAAACTGAGTAAGCAGCGCGCAATGTGTTGATTTACTGGCTATTGTAATTGTAATCCGTCGTGACATGCATGCTTGTTCATGGTACACTTGAATTTCATTTGGTGTGTACTTTTGAGGTTTTACATTCAATCGAAAATACATTACGTTGATCGCAACGATTTACTGCATTCAGTTTCTTGAAATCTTGAACTTTGCAATGAGAAAACCTAACTCAAAACCTTAATTGTAGTCACTTCATGGTACACTACACTTCAAGAAATTTTGGTGCACCCTTTGCAACGATCTTGAAGAATTGTACGACACCAATGCAACGACAGATACAGCGATGAAGGTCAAATGTACTCATACCTCCAAATCTGCATGGATGATTAATTACAGAGACAGACTTAAACGAAAAACTATTAGAACAAATAGTGCATCCATTTGGAACTGAACAGTTACGAAAAGTGAGAAATCAAGTAAACAGGAAATCATTTCTCTGTCGATTCAATCTTTGTAATTAAATTCTCTTTTCAGGTTTGTTGCAGTCAACTCACTTTGTAATGAACTACCAAAACCGCTTAGTATTCACCACTTTCCGAATTATAGCCATGCCATACCATAGTGGCCATGAGATACCGTAGCATATAGCATACTATGGCCATGCTATACCCACACGGCCATACCATACCATACCATACCATACCATACCATACCATACCATACCATACCATACCATACCATACCATACCATAGCATACCATACCATACCATACCATACCATAGCATACCATACCATACCATACCATACCATACCATACCATACCATACCATACCATACCATGCCATACCATACCATACCATACCATACCATGCCATGCCATGCCATACCATAGTTTTACGGTATTATTAATAGAATGATAGGCGTGTTATCATGTATTAATTCAACAATTTCTGCAGGATGCCTTCGGTCCAGGTGATAACCCAAGCTATCTGGTAAGACTCAAGAAGGAAGCTTTAGAGTCCCTTCGTCAGATTAAATGTGAAATGGAAACGAAAGGATACTTGAAGCTCGACATGTGGTGCCACTTTGGAACGGCCATCGTTCGGGGACCTGACGAAGGTTAAAGTATCTACTTTAGTGTTTATAACGTTTTTACGAATTGCCTAAACAGAAAACTTGATAAAGACAAAAGTTGCATTTAATACACTGAAAATGCAGTCGTCAAATGTTTTTCAGCCATTGTTGTCAATGATCATGATAACCATGAGAATTTGTGAATTACTTAGCGCCACTTCAGCACAATCCCGTGGTTCTTTGTACGAACGTTCGTGCATGAGGTATCGTTCATGTGCAACTGATCTTTGTCATTGCATGGAGGGAAAAGTCCCTGTAATCTCGCTCGTGTCCTTGAAAATTTGGGAAATGTCGTATATTCTTAGGTTCATGTAACACGTTTTTATTTGTGCATGATTTGAAGGCAGACCCCTTTAAGTTGACATGGAGCGAGACCTTTTAGGTTAATCGTAGAGGAAATAGCTCTGTTTCATTAATGATAGAAAGGTTCAAATTTTTATTGTGAAGGTACAGTCCATTGGTTTTTCTCGCAATAATTGCTCAATTTAAGGACGGTGCCTACTATTGTTACTGCGCATACGTTCTGCGCATCTCGAGATACTCGGGTTTCCTATAGGTGGTGCCTGCCAAAACAGGAATATTTTTGCGCGGTTTAAAGCGGCCTTCACACGGCAAACTAAAGTTGGCAAACTCGTGTTGGCGAACTTCAAAAAGTTGGCAAACTTGTGCCTTCACACGTCAAACTCGCGTCAAATCACAACACGCTAAATTTGCAACATGGCCGATGTAGAGCAGTGGCACCCACGAAGAGTTGCCGCTTGTGTCTTGGTGCTATTGTATGGTAATCGCCGAAGAAGAAACAGAAAGCGCTGGCAAAATAGAAGGTTTGGACGAAACCTTATATCACTAGAAATCCCACCCTTGGAGCTTACAACACGCTCTTCCAAGAGCTTCGCGCCTTTTAACCCCAGTTTCTCCGCTAGTTCTTCCATTTTCGTCCCACAGATCTGGACAGTTTTCAACTTCCTCGATGAATTGAAAAGTTGCACGTTCGTCTTCACATCCGTCCGCCATTTTGTGAAGTGTCATGCAAATCACGTGAATAGAGCTCGTGTTTTGATTGGTTGACAGTCACCAACACACGTTTGCCAACCGTTCACACGTCAAATACGAGTTTACCAACACGAAAACGCTGGTGAAAAAGTTGGCGAGAATAGAGGCAAGTTCTATTTAACGCCAACAGTTTACCAACTTGTTTGCCGACTGTTTTTGTGCCGTTCACACACGGCACATGAGTTTGCCAACACGAGTTTGCCGACTTTAGTTTGCCGTGTGAAGGCCGCTTAAAACTATGCGGAGAAAGCAGAACTTAGCAAACGCTTTTGGTATCTCGAAAGAAAATTGGGAGTAACCATGCATTTTTCAGAGATAATTAAACTTCAATTTGGGTGAAAAATCCCCTACATTGCTTCATATTTTGGCGCTTTTTAGAAATATTATTGCTTAATTATCTCTGAAAAATACGTGGCTACCCCCAATTTTCGTTTTGGATTCAATTAGGTTTTCCTAAGATCTGCTTTCCCCGCATAGTCATAAACCGCACAAAAATACTTCGATATTAGTGGGCACCTGCCTTAAATTGTCTTATCCAATAAAAATGCTTTATTGCGACCATTGCAGAAAGTGTGTAACCTCTTACAGTAGAAGAAAAGGTGTTCTAACGTCTCTATATCTTCACCGCAGAATTAACAGCGGAGAATCAACTATTCTGAATTTGAAAAGCACGTCGTTTGTACAAGAGCCCCTTTGTAGTATAATGTATTGAAATTCTCTTAAGTTGGTGTTTAACGCAATATTTTGAAGACTTGTGAATATATTTTTTCCATTTTAACTGATAGCTCTCCATATTAAAAGCTTCACTGTATTATTATTATTATTATTATTATTATTATTATTATTATTATTATTATTATTATTATTATTATTATTATTGATTAGCGGTTGGCCTCGTGTTACTTTTCTACCATCCGTGAATACATTGGAGTCCGATTTCACGCTTTTAGCAGACTGAAGAGAGAGCTTAGAGATTTAAAAATTTGGTGGTAGTGAAATCCCAAAGCAATTAAAGAGAAATACTCTAAGATTACGAGATCTTGTTAGTAACACGGTTATTTCACTTAATCTACACTTTCTTAGAATGGAACTCTTGCAAACCCACAAAGGTGGAAAACTATTCAAGGCGGATGCAAGAACAATTAAAGAGACAAGGAAAATGAAAAAAAGTAGATAATTAGATACCACAAGAATCTGACAACTAAAGTAATATATGTGTATAATTATCTCTGTACTTTCACTACGGCCAAATTGACTTTAATACCTTCTGTTATAGAGGAGGCTGAGGAGGGAGAATGGACTATTGACGAAGCAACAGAAAAGTTTCAGTCATCAGGGGAAGAAAGTTACTGGAAAACTGCATTCAACCAAGGAGTGAGTCTGGATGAGAACATTTTCCAGGACTATGATTGTAACAAGACTTCAGAGGAATATATAGCAAGATATGATCTGACATATTTAACGCCATGCGGTCACGAACTAAGGTGCAAGGTAAGGCAAAATGGATCCTAATATTTAAATCTGTCTTTGTGAAAGATATTCTTGAAGCGGTAAGCGCTGCCATGTTTACAAGATAAAATGTCATAAGTAACATGACGCCAAGCAATGTTTCAATAAGAATAGCTGTTTTCTCCAAGAATGCAAACAGCTAACAAAAGCAGCAGATATTTTTAAACTTCATAATCTGTGCTAAGCATGAAAAAATTTCATTTTCTGCGCTTGTTGTAATTATGATGGTGACAAACGTCGCTATTTTGATGACGTCACACTTCCCTCTGTGGCGCTATTACCCAACTTTAACTTCTTACAACACATAACATACTATTAATTGAAAGCTGGATTTTTTAAAACTATTGTGAAAGAAATAAAAATAACATAACGCGAGGTTAGGGATGCATGGGTTTGCTTGTACGTCACATAATCTGTGTACTGAACGAACTTTAACATCATGTTGCTCGTCTCATTCAATGTTTATCTTTCTGACAGGCAGAACTCTGTTATGAAAGCAGCTAAACCACTGTACTGACTAGCAAGCTTGTTTCTGATATTCTGTCATATGGTGTATTATTAACATACAGTGTGAGGAGATGAGAGCAACCTAGTCAGTAGTTATATATGATAAAATTAACCCCCTTTGGGTACAGGTTACAGTATAGGTATAAGTAAATCATTAACTTGTATAAGTGCCATTTTGAATTTCCCAGCAAGCGAATTGTAAGGAATGACTTGACTTGAACGTTGGTGCTTTTATTTTGAAAACATAACAGAGTTTTGAACTAACCAATCCGTGTTGAGTAACAAGGGGCAAGGCTATGCAAGTCGATTGTTCCTCCCTCCCCTATTGTTTAAGAGCGCGGTCATTAATACACCTATTCACTTATTAGTATGCAGGAAGACAGCCATACTTATTAATGATTTACCTAAACTTATACCGTTACCTGTACTCAAACGGGGTTATTTTTTAACATTTATAACTACCCTTGTCGTTAAACAGGTGTGGGTTGCAAAAGAGAATGTTGCGAAAAAGTTGGAGGACATAGAAATTCCTTTCAGTGACGTTAAGAATGTCTTAGAGGAAATACACTTTGAAGACGATGCAACACGGTCACGTTGTCGAGGGTGGCTGGTTTTACCATCTAGAAGATTTCTGCAGGCAGATATAATGTTTCCTGGTTGTGAATTCGACTGCAGACTGACTATTCGTGGACGAACAGGTATGCATAAAGAGGTTCGTTATAACCTTGAATAGACATTTAATGACAAAGAGAGTGGAAATATGAAATGTGATATATTTAAACTGCGGATGAAAGGTTTAACAGATGAATAACTTTAACGAGTAATTACAGAGACCTAGCTTATAAAAAATATACTAATATACTGCGTGAAATTTTCCAGGGGATGCCAGATACGCTCTTGACTCTAAACGCAATGAGTGTGTTCTTTCTACGTCGGACGCAATAACTTGAATAAATAAATAAATAAAATAAATAAATAAATAAATAATAACAAATAGTATAAAATACCGACAGAATTTCTGCCATTTTCGCCGACTAAATTTCGAGATAATCTATGCTAAACTATAGAAGCTAAAAGTTACCAAATGATTTAAGGGGATAAGATTTCAGTCTATAACAAGGAAGATCATATTCTCCACTGTAATTAAGTAAGGACTATTATTTGTTTGTAAGAAACGGTGAACGAAAAGTTTTTTTGTGATGCGTGTTATTTGTTTGCCACAGAAAGCGGAATGGTCATAGACTATGTCCCCAAGGAAGAAGCAAGACATGTTTTGTCTACATACCTTTCTGGGATAACTGTGACGGGTCAAAATGCAGGATCGGAACTCCATCTTCCAGAGATGAATAAACCTGAGGGATATCACTTAATCCACAAAAGATGTTCCAGGCGATCTCTTTATGAAATAAGTGAAGCGTTCGCTATCATTCTCTCGAAAGAAAGCACCAGGCGAAGCGAGGGGAAAACAGAGGAGTCCAGAGAATCGGTATCCATAACTTAAAATGTAATATGTACAGTCGTGGGTTGAAAAAGGATTCCCCGCACAAACAGCTATTACAATAAAGTTTGTCAATAAAACTGGAGTTCGGGAAAGTTTCTGTAAGATGAACATTGAAGAGAAAGGGTACCAGCGCATGTGCAGTTGGCCAGAAACTGAGACTGAGTGTTTTTTGACCATCGAGGAAATGCTCCATGCTGCATTTGCTCAGTCAAAAATTTTATGAGATTTTGCTGAGGACTACCTCAGAAAGCAAGGAATTTAATTTAGGATTTAACGTGAAAACACTTAACGAGGAATTGCCAAAGATCCCTCTGTTAAACATTTACGGGAACAATTTAAACGTTCAAGTACCTTGTAAAGTTTCATACAGACAAATACACGACACCGAGATCAAGTTAACTAACGAACTTATTACACTTTGCTGGTTTTGAGTGCTCAGAAATGTAGCTATAGATACAATTAAACTGTGTTCAGTCACCTTAAGGACGGTGCCTACTTTTGTTACTGCGCAAACGTTCTACTCATTTCTAGATACTCGGGTTTCCTATGGGTGGTGCTTACTAATACAGGGATATTTTTTGCCCGGTTTAAAACTAAGCGGAGAAAGCAGAACTTAGCAAGTGCTCTTTTTGGATTTCAACAGCCCTTGCAACAACTGCTTTTCCCGCGTAGTCACAAGCCATACAAAAATACTTCTTTATTAGAAGGCACCGTCCTTAAAGTAAAACCTATTCTTTGCTTCTTTTCTCACAGACCGACCTCCATTTGCACTGCAAAGAGTGGGACAAGATACTCAGAAGTGGTGACTGGGAACCAGAAATAATAACAGAGAAGATTCCGGAATTCTTTCAGTTTGTGAGGAGGGTTCAGGATTTTGTTCTTCGAAAAATGAAGAGGACCAGTAATGACAAGCTATAAAGGCATTTTGTGTCTTCGGTTTGTAAAACAAGCTTTGGTCTCAAATGCATAACAATGACAGGGCGAAGGGGGATAAAATTTGACCGTAATTCCGGCTTAATTCGCCGGCCATCCCTTCGCAAATCAATATAAATTGGAGATGAAAAATAGGCCGGCTGAGACCGGTTTTTAGTCAAATTTTGAAACTCTTCGTGGTTGGACAGTCCCAGGTTTAAGGAGGGAAGGGTTGTCAGGAAAATAGCGACGTCAGAACTGAAAGGTAGCACGAAGTCGCAAATCGAAAGTTTCAGCTCAATTTACTCATTTTGCCAATAGCAAACTCTTCAATGTCAAAATTTATTTGCATTTAGTTTAATATAGTCATACCTACCCGCCTCGACTAGCTTTAGCTACAGTGTATTTGCGGGTAGGTATATACCTAACTTGTAACTCTGTTTTTTAATAAAGTTTTGTAATTTTCAATTTATTGTACAAGCGGCATTGTTCTTGGACACTATTTGGGCAATAAATATTTACCAATAAAAGTGAAAGAACCTTGTACTTTAGCTTCCATTATAATAAACTGCCCTCCACCACCAAAGTTAACAGAGTTTAATTAATGGTGTCGGTCATTTGTTATAATTAGTAAAATCATTACTCCACAGCTGTGATTATAACCACGTGAAAAATGAAGCTTACCTTGCCACTGTGCACGTGTCTTCCAGATGATCTTCTCAACCTCTATAGTGCTGCAGGTTTCTTGGAAAAAAAATGGCGTCGCCTTTCTTTCATTTAACCAGCAGAAAAGAGCTTTCCTTTCTGTGGACGATCGGATCCCTCGAACATTCAAAGAAACTAATTAATAGATCATTTCCGATATTTTAAAATTCTAGCTTGCCTACGAGAGGGCATTAATGGGGTGGAGGCATTTACAGTTGACGACTAACATTTTGGCTTTTCTA
Source organism: Pavona decussata (assembly GCF_977016875.1). Taxonomy (NCBI): domain Eukaryota; kingdom Metazoa; phylum Cnidaria; class Anthozoa; order Scleractinia; family Agariciidae; genus Pavona; species Pavona decussata. The sequence continues at coordinate 943,442 of NW_028145713.1, forward strand.
CGGCTAACAGTTAATTTCTCTCCCTTACGGTAAACAGACATTTGGCCAAAACAAGTCAGTTGCTTTACTAAATGTTCAAAATTAGTTTCCATTGTTGCAAGATAAATTATTAAGGTCTCCAGGTCTCTAACGAACTTTCCCGGATGAAAAAAAAAAGCTGAAATAGGGTGCATCAACCACTAAAAAAGACACAAAAAGTCCTAATAAGCGATCTTGACAATCTCTAAAATGCAAATTGTGGATAGCAATTTTTGTTTCACGATTTACTATTTTTTTACAACTAGCAGTTAAAATTGTCCATTTTTAATGCCTAACGCCTTAGATATTTGGTGGTTTTACGACTAACGATTTGAGACCCTCCTACGAGGCTTGGGGGGGGGGGGGGGGGGGGGTAAAACAACAGAAATTAATTATTCGTCTCTGAACCTCAGTGTAATTTCTGTTGTTTTATCCCCCAAGCCCCGTAGCCAATGTTTCTAGGTGCAGAGCGCTAATGCCAAATGTTTCGCATAGAATTAATTGCACATACATTAAACAAAGTAAAACAAGCTTGAGACACAAAGAGGTACCTTTTAACGCATAAACATGACAAACATAACACTAAACATATACATTTGTTCTAAGTTGTGATTGTATGAGAAGATAGTTTGACAGTAAAGTTGGTTGTAAACTGGAAACAAAAGTGCCAGTTTGAAACCTTGCATATATTATCCCGCACTCGTGCGCTAATTTATTTCATTTGATTGATTACATAGATAGAATGGAAATAAAACACATTAGTGGTTTAAGGAAAGTGATGCTCCTTATTTTTGATGTATAAACTAAGATAAGTGGCTTTTCGTGCGACACGACTGTATAATTATTTATAGCGAGGCAAGTTTTGCGCCGAGAACCCAAGTTGCGACTCCCTAGGGGATCTTGAGGCACGCTCCCCCAGACAATATTGAAATTTAGTATATACAATACAAGTGAATAGTGTTTCTCGAGTGTGCTGATTGGCTAGCTCGGACGTTATTAGCCAAGTACTATTCACCTCCGAGCAGCCGAAGAAAAACAAAATGGCTCCCGTTTCGCTACCGAGCAGCCGAAGAGAGACAAGATGGCTTCCGTTTCGCCACGGTCACCAAAAAGGAAATTATTTCGATAAACGAGGCAGCTGGTACAAAGAGTAGAAAAATGGCAACAAAATTTGGTTGAAGGCATTAAATGGTAAGATATTTCATCTTTCCAACCTCATATTCTAAGGCGAAAAGTCAAAGTTACCGTAAATTATCTAGCATTATAAATATAAAAGATGAAACATCTAATGATTTGCAGCATTGCTTGAAGACGAGAGAAAACACCCATTGAAGAAATGACACCCAGGCAGTTAAACAAGTTCCTCCAGAGCTTCTAGTTATCCGCAGGAAATCGAGACGGGAATTTTATATCATAAGAAATCTCTTACCACGAATGAGCATCGCACGGCGAGATTTTCACCAGCTTAATTTCCGACCGTATGTCGGTATAATTATTGTCAGAAAGCTAAAAGAAAGTAATTTTTTGGTCCACAAGTAATTCAGCTTGTGTGGTATATACTAAAACAATTATTCACCTCGGTGTTGGTGAAAGTGGTGGGCATTTACCTCGCATTCATCACTATTCACCTTCCCTTCGGTGAATAATTAACTTCAGATGCTCCTCTTTTTAGCATTTCTTCGTAGATATTTCCTCAGCAATTCAATCTCTCTCAAGCGTAAATTGCTAGCCTTTTATTGTTTATAGGTATCTAAACATTACATAGTACACTCGCTCCTAGACCGTGCCATCTTTGAACCAAATATTACACTTAGCCTACTTCCTTCCTGCTCCCTCGGTTGTTACGACTTAGGGATGTGTGGGAGGAGCACCAATGAATCACTGTTACCTCTAGTTCTGTATGTTTTGCGTCAATGGTTCGCATTCCACTTAGGCCGTTTAAGATATGGAATGCGTGATATTTCTTACAGCATTTCTTGTTCTGATCAAGCTGTTTAGTGATAGGATCTCAATCATTGTTTGTACCATGTGCTAGTAGGCTTTATCTTGCAATTTTTGTACTGCTGGGCCCGCATATATTAGTTCTCGTTGTAAGATGTTATGGCTCTATGTCTCTTTGTTCGGCCTTTTAGCCGGTTGTAGAGCTGTGCAACAAATAAAACACGGTCGGCTGAAGTCTGTTTAGGGTACGGCTGTGTTCAGTTGCCATCGCCTTGCGACTCCACTTCGTTTGTGTTTTGGGAGATCAGTCACGGTTAATTCATCCTTTTTCTCTTCGCCAGTCTTCCGACTGTGTTTTGAATATGCCATTATTTGAAAAGACAAGAACAATGTTATCCTCTCTAGTACAATAGATCTCATTAGTTGCCGGGAACAGCTTTGTGACTTGCTCTTAACAAAATGCCGTATTTCGCGTGGCATATTGAGCCTAGTCGCAAAACAAACAGAACAGGAGGTCAAATTCAAAATGAAGAGAAAGCGAAAGGCGCCACGGAAGTCATAATTCACAATAAAGAAATGACGTTTGATATTTTAATTTGAAACAAGCGACCCCGGTTAAATGCAGTACAGGGCTCTACTTGAATCCTCCAGTTCATAGTAAGCTCGCTATAAATTTACACAAGAGAAGCTGAGTTGGTCCCGAATGACGGAAAGATTTAGCGGCGAACATGGAGTACGAGTTATGGAGGCCCTTCCACATTCATTTAACCAGAACTTAAGACTATTGCTTCAGATGTATGACAACGGAAAGTACAACTTTAACAGAGCTGAACCGGTTCGGATTTCTGCGCACACACCATTCGACATTGTTTGCCCCCGCATTGCCCATCGTAAATTATCCCGCTTACATGCGTCGATGTTCATCGAGTACTGAAAGAAACGAATACTTCAGTTTGAACTTGAACTGTATGAAACGAAGTCTCTCCGCTTTTCTCGGCTTTGTTTGATCGGGTTCTGTTCGATCGAGTTTAAAAAGTGTTTGCATTTAATATTTTTGACGTTTTTGATGAATATAAATAAAATTTATTTGGTTAATCACAGGAGTAAGTAGCAAGGCTAACAGCCGGGGGGATTCGTTAAGGAGTTACGAAGTGTTAGAGTTGAAGACAAGGATAGTTAAACTATATATATTATTAATCGCGTTGAGTTTGTCAGGAAGATAAGTGTCGCCTGAAAACGACAATGGGACGGGATCGTGGAACACTGCAATTATAAGTGAACGGCTAACTGTAAAGCGGTGATAGACCAAACCTGTTTATTGGCGCGTTCGTTTTTGGCAGCAACATTTGAACGCTTTCTTTCATTTTCTGCAACCTAACCGACTAAAAAATGTTTTAGTTTTAAGTTAACGTTTTATGGAAGTAAAAATGTTTGAGATGTGAGCACACTTTCAACGCCAAATTTAAACATAAAAATAGCCCAAATTTTGATATCAGTGCACGAAATATTTTTCTTGATCAAATAAGCCTCTCAATTTTCAAGTTATCAGTAGTCTCTAACTTTGCCTCGTAAGAATCAAAATATGAACGGGATAATTGGTAACTGATATTTAGGACTTGTTGCTGTATTGTAGACGTTGTTACTCCACTTATACGTTGCTGTTACAGGAAAACACGCTGCAATTAGGCCGATTATTTAAACGAAGTTTAGACAGCGTTTATGAAAGTCGTCTTCTAACCCATGTTTCAACCATGAATATCGATTATTTAAACGTTGTTTCTCCATAATTGTGTTTAGACCGCGTCTAAACATCGACAAAGGAACAACAGGAAATTAGACCTGCTCACGGGTAGGTTTAACCACTGCTTAACAGCAATTTCATGATCGGCCATTTTGAAATGGACGGACTACTGCGCTACAAACAGTTAAGCAAGTACTGACACTGGAGTTTCAGCTACCTCCCACACCAGCATCCTTGCATCTTTATCATGTCCCGTTTGGATTTTAGGAGTTGAATTTGTTCAGAATTTCTTTCCAAAGCTTTGCTTTCTTCGTCATTGATTTTCTTTGGTGCTTTTATTTTTCACATCTGGAAATGCTCTTCCCAATTATATTCCGCCAATAAAAGTTTTTCTTCTTCGCTAGAGTTGAGGTTTACCTTGGTGTAAGAGCCTGACGGGTTTTTCCTTGTGTCGTAGGTTATTGTTTTCCTTCCCTGTCAGTATTGTTTCGACGTTTTTGTTTCCTTTGTTTTACAAAAGCTGTGAGTTTTATAGGTTCTTAAACCGAGGGAAAGCCTAAAATTGGTTGTTCGACCGGATTTAGGAGCCATATTCAGTCAAACAGAGAATATCAAAATGTGCATACAAATAATTCAACAGCCGGACAATGTATTCCTTTGTGAGGACGTTGTTTAGCCATTGACTGGAAAAAAAACACAGTTCAGTCGCGTTTTAAAAGTGTATTTTAAACATCGTTTAACCGTTGTCTATCGAGACAACGTCTAAACCGCGAATTAGCCGTAAACAAGGGCCAACTTAAATTTCGTTTAAATAATCGGAGTTTTTAAAATAAAAAGATATACAAACAGCATTATCTGAACTTTTAGGGGGGAGACTGAGCAGTGTAGCATTAAGCTTGCGCGTTTTTGTGGGGGAAAGTAAACGCAAAGGTATATCATTTATGTGCGGCTCAACTTAAGCGGCAACTGCAAACAATGAAAAAACAATGACTAAGAGAGTCCTACATGTGTTTGAATATATTTTGGCTTTAATTTTTCTTTGAATATTTTATATTTAACCAGTTTAAAAGGAACAACTCGTACTCTGTTCCAGAGTATTTTGGAAACAAAAATACGAAAACTTGAAAAAACACGAGCCTAACATTTTTCAAGTTTCAATCCATTCCGAAATACTCTGTCTCTGGCCAGAGGCACTACTCGACAGTGTTATTGCAGTGAGGTGATAATTTACAACAAAACTAGACAACTATTTGTTTTTGTTTTTGTTGTCAGACCGACATTTTTGGGTTTTGAAATGACACCAAATTTTCGTGATACTTTCCCTTTAAGCTGGCGCACTTTTCTGGGGGAACGTAAACGCATAATGTATAGCATTTATCTGAGGCCCAATTTGAGCAGCAGCTGCAAATGATTGTAAAAACAATGACTAAGATAGTCCTGCACGTGTTTGAATATACTTCGTCTTAAATGTTTCTTTGAATATTTTATATTAAACCAATTCAATGCATATGTTTAGTAAACACAGATTAAAGGATTTTATTTTTTGTGCATGGTGGTATGAGAAAATAGTTCGAGAGAAAAGTCAGTTGTAAACAGAAAATAAACGTGTTGCTTCGAAACCTTGCCTATCATGCCGTTCTCGTGCGCTTAATTTATTTCATTTATTTGATTACATAGATAGAATGGAAGTAAAACATTTTAGTGGTTTAAGGGGAGTGATACTCCCTACATTTTTCAAAATGAAAAAATAAATAAGTGCTTTGTTTGTAGTGGAAATGCTCGACTAGTTTAGAGGCACTCCACTCAGAAATAACGGGAAACAAATAATCAAATTAAACATATAACAGGTTAAAAATTCCAATTCGCAAGAGGCAAACCAGCTGGCTATAATTGGTAATTGATATTTAGGTCGTGTTGCTCTATGGTACACGATGTTGTTTCTCCACTTATACGCTGTTGTTACAATGAAAAGAAGCTGCAATGAGTTTTTTTGTGGGGAGAGAGGGAAAGAGACTGAGCATTTTAGTGGGAGAAATGAAGCATTAAGCTGGCGCACTTTTGTTGGGCAAAGTAAACACATAATGCATATGATTTATGTTCCAACTTGAGCAGCAGCTGCAAATACTGTAAAAACAATGAGTAAGATAGTTCTGCACGTGTTTGAATATATTTTGTCTATCAGGCCGTTCTCGTGCGCTTAATTTATTTCATTTGATTAATTACATAGATAGAATAGAAATAAAACATTTTACTGGTTTAAGGGAAGTGATATTTCTTACTTTTTTCAAAATTAAAAAAAAATCAAATGGTTTGTATGTAGTGGAAATGCTCCACTAGTTTACAGGCGCTACGCTCAGAAATAACGGGAAACAAATAATCAAATTAAACATATAACAGGTTAAAAATTCCAACTGGCAAGACACAAACCAGCTGGCTATAATTGGTAATTGATATTTAGGACGTGTTGCTCTATGGTACACGATGTTGTTTCTCCACTCATACGCTGTTGTTACAATGAAAAGAAGCTGCAATGAGTTTTTTTGTGGGGAGAGAGGGAAAGAGACTGAGCATTTTAGTGGGAGAAATGAAGCATTAAGCTGGCGCACTTTTGTTGGGCAAAGTAAACACATAATGCATATGATTTATGTTCCAACTTGAGCAGCAGCTGCAAATACTGTAAAAACAATGACTAAGATAGTCCTGCACGTGTTTGAATATATTTTGTCTTTACTTTTTCTTTAAATATTTTATATTTAACCAGTTCAGTGCATATGCTTAGTAAGCACAGACTACAGGATTTCTTTCTTTGTGCATGGCACTATGAGAAAATAGTTTGAGAATAAAGTTAGTTGTAAACAGAGAATAAACGTGTTGCTTCGAAAACGTTGCCTATCATGCCGCTCTCGTGTGCTTAATTTATTTCATTTGATTGCTTACATAGATAGAATAGATAGGTAGAAAAATAGTCCATTTCAAACAGATCGCACAATAACTTTCTCTTAAAAAGATTCTGTCCAGTACTGTTATTTCGAATTTCTGAGCCAAGGTGAAACATTGGTAATTTCTTCTCGTTTCCATTAAAGTTCCCTTACATGTTTATGTCACCATTTAAGTTGCCTCATGTTAGGGTGTTTTTCTTTATCAGATGAATACGGTACAATCTATTAATTTTACATGATAAGACTTGTTTTCATGATCATTCGGCCAAAGTCGACCAAGGTTAGTCTTTTCCACTGATCCATTAAATGATAACAGTGTGATGCGCCCTAATTGTGCGTGCAAGAAGCACATAAAAAAAAGTGGATGAAAGAGGAGTGAGTTGTAAGGAGAGTTGGAGCAGAAGAACTACGTTGCAGCCCGATCTGAAGTAAAACAGAAAGAACATTATCTACCGTCCAGAAAGGTAAGCGCTTTTTAGTAACTGGCGGATGATTTGGCAGTGATCTCTTGTATTCTCGCTCAGGCGTGCGAGATAGGGAAGAGCGTTTATCTCCTCAATATCATGCAGGATCACCTTTCTTGGAAGATTTAGAAGATTTATGTGGTTTATTTTGTAGTAACAATTTAAAAATCCCAAGGAACCTTTTTAATTGTCATCAATGGCAGCCGAGAAGTATTGCACTGAAATTGTTCATAAATGCTTTTGGGTGTAGATGGCCAATTAGTCATTGTAAAAGTTTCTTCATTCTTTCTGGTCGTGGGAAGAAAGTATAACAGCATTCAATGCGATTCTCGGAGAAACCAAGGGCGTGGACGTTAACGTGGCCTCTCTCAGTAAACGTTTCCGCGAGACGAACTCTTAGTCTTTGTCCCAGTACACCTCTTATGCTCTCACCTTTAACAATATTTTGGGGCGAACAATAACAATTTCAACAACTAAGTTGTATCTATTTTGCTCCAGGAAAAAAGGAGTCAACGATTCGTTCGCCCAAAAAGCAACTCTAAAATTGTAATTAATTGTTTAGCTTCGAGAGATTTCCAACGTCCTTTTTACTACTGATTTCTACTGTTAAAGTACTCAGGAAAACGGATGTAAAATGCTCTTCCTTTTGCCAAACTACTTTGATTCGCTCAATGAAGTTTAAAATTGGAAATGCGACAGAGACTGGATTGTTCTTTTCTTAGCACATTGGGTCAATTTCCAACTCTTGGTCACTCTTGGTAAGATACATTGAATACATCAACGCATGTCCAGCCTACAGCTAGCTTAGCTAAAGAACGTAATAAAGCATTGTGAATTTCAGGAAAAAAAATTAAGTGAAATGTCTTTAACTAAGATAATTGTCAACGAAGAATAGCACCATTGCGTTTAAACTTTATTTTAAACTCTGACAGAAAGATCCAAATATAAACAGAGTTATTCAATTAGAAAAAGGCTCTGTGTACACAGCGTTTGGGGCCTATGCATTTTTAAAACGGCTAATAGTATCGATGTTGTGATTCATTCAGTTAGTCACTCTAACTGACCAAAAATTAGTGTTCTCTAAGTTCTTTCAAAGCTTCATTGCTGGCGTTGCCTTTGTTCTCAGAGTAACCCTTGTTATTAAATTTGTGCAGCTCTCATTAAATGTTATTGTTATCGCCCATTAGGAAGCTTATTTTAGTATTAGGTTTTTCTTTTTAGTGTAATTTTAATTTAAATGCACTGCTCGAGAGAAGAGAACATTTTATGAATCGATACGTGTTGAAATAAAGTTCATGTATGCACTCTTTCAGGTTTACTAAAAATAAACTCCTTAAAAGCTTCAACAGATTAACTTTCATGACACCAGAGGGCCTCTTCTCACTCAAAAACAAACAGCGGGAACCAGCTACTTCTTTCTTAAAAAGCACCTTTCTGGATTTTTCGAGCAACTTGTAGGCAACTTTTTGAGAAATTTTGAGCAACTATTTGATAACTGAAGCTAGCAAGAACAACTTGTGCACAACCTAACTCCTCAATACTGTTCTATCTACAGGAGTGAAGCATGTCCCTGTTCATTGCTTTTGTTTTGTTTGGCCTCCTCTGCACCGTGGGTGTCAAGGCGGACTGTAGTGCTTACCGGGAAGGAGGTTAGTCATTTTAGTTGTTTTTGTGTGTGTCAGGAATGAAGACATAATAAAAATACCCAGTCTGTATGTTTGAAAGAAACGTCTGCTTCTGAAAGCAATATATAAGTTAATTTTCATAGCAAGAAGAGTCAGTGTATTGGTTGTCAGAATGACTGTGGTTATTGGCTATTGTAATCATTCTTTTAATATGTCTGCTCTAGTTAAAGGGGAAGTATCATGAGGTTTTTGGTATCTTTTGCTAAAATGATGACCTTCAACCAGCTGCCGCATAATTCTAGAATGGCAAGAGAAAAGAAATCAACTCAGTTCTTGAAAGGAACAACTCGTGATCTGTTCTTGCGCATTTTGGAAACAAAAACGCGAGAACTTGAAAAACGTTAGCCCATCATTTTCAAGTTTCTCTGGCCAAAGACACCAATCGACAGTTTTATTGCACTGAGGTGATAATTTATAACAAACCTGACAATTATTCTTTGTTTCTGCTGACAGACAAACATTTTTGGGTTTTGAAATGGTAGCAAATTTGCGTGATACTTCCTTTTTGAGCTGTGACAGTCAGTACATACATGTGCATGTAAGGTACTGTGTATTGTGAGGGCTAAAAATGTTGATTTGATTGTTTGGCATAGAAATGAGAACCCTGGTTTTCGCTTGTTGTCCCCCAGTACATATGCTAACGAAAAATTGCATCAAACAAGGTACAAATAGTATGATATCAAAGCAGTCGCGCCGGAATAGCTAACAAATCTTTTAAACAACCACCATACAGAAAGGAAAGGAGAAATTTAATCAAATTAGTCGAGAATACTCGTCACGTGGTATTTGATGGCATCTCTCTGCCTTTCATTTCCATTTGAGCCAGAAATCCCAAAGTTCAGTGGTCAATTCAGCTTTACGGAACCAATAGGCTCCTTCCGAAATATTAAAATTCGATTTGATATCGAGGTCCAGAGGACACAAACAAGAAAAATGAATAAACATGTTAAATCATTCCCTTTGTTTGTGATCTCTTAGCCTCGCTATCAGACTGAATTTTGATAAATCGAAAAGAGCCTATTGACCCGCTAGTCAGCCATAAAAAAGAAATTCAAATTCCAGCGTCAAAAATCAAGTGCACTCAAGTAGCAGTTCAAGTAACGATGTTTTGTTGTTGTCCTTACTTTATTCCTGTAAAGATTACGCCTTGAAATTCCCGAACAAAGGGAAAACAGATTACACCACCACGACTACCAGCGTACCCGACCTGACTAAATTCACCTTATGTTTTTGGATGAAGTCAACCGACCAACAACAGGGATCGCCGTTCAGCTACTGTACACCTAGTTCACCCGGTGGAAACGAACTGCTTATTTTTAACTATGGGTCATTTTCGATAAACATCAATGACGTCGAAAGGTGGGATAGCACAAATAATTATATAGAACCGAAATATGGAACAGAAATCATAAAAAAGCACCACTTTTACAACTTGCGTCTTACTCATTTTGTATATTCATGGTTTTCTTTCCCAGCGCAATTTACATTCTAGAAGAAATTTAGTTCCATGGCTTTTTAAGTTCGTTATAAAAGACTTATTTACAGAAGTTAACCGATTTCCTTTAGAAAACAGAGCAACTAGCTACTAGCGATAATGTGAATTGTTATATTGTTATGTTATTTAAGGAATACTGAAGACACATTAGCTCTTCCCCGCACAGATTACCCTTAGAATTACTGCAAGTGACTTGAGCGATTCTAGGACTAAATTCAGTTGCCACAGTTTTAAGTCAATTTTAAGGAAAGTTTTAAACATGGCTTCCAAGAAAAACACCTTTATCTTTTTAATTTTATTCTTTATAATTGTAGTTAGGTAGATAGATAGTTAGTTTATAATAATAAGATGATGAAAATACCGTGTATAAATAAAGTTATCCTATCCTATCCTGTTTTGTTCTGTTTGCTTTTGTTTTAACTGCGACAGGAAGACAAATGTGGCAGCAAATGATGGCGGGTGGCATCAGATCTGTGTTACTTGGAAAAACAGCGATGGGTCTTTCCAGTTATACAAAGATGCAGTGCCGGGGTTCACCGGCACAGACTTCCAAACGGGATACACCATCAAAGGGGGTGGAACACTGATGGTTGGGCAAGAGCAAGACATATGTGGGGACGATTTTGACGCCAGCCAGTCTGTGCAGGGGTCCATAGCGAACATCAACCTGTGGTCCTGTGTTCTCCCAGCTGAAACAATCTCGGAAATGTATCAGTCATGCTATCGTGGGGAAGGAGACGTGCTTAAGTGGTCCGACTTCAAACACAATGTCCAAGGAGACACGGAGGTTGTCGTCCCAAATCCCTGCATTTCTTGAACGAAGTGAGCGATTCGTGACAAGCAACCTGCGTTCAAAGTTTATGGCCAGAACGAACTATGAATAAACGGAACATTAAAAATAATGGGTTAAAAAACTGGGCACCTAAATGATAAAGTTATGCTAAATGTAATCGTGTCCAGAACGCAGGTGTAATAATTCAAATAAAAGTTAAAAGCATCAAATGCGTCGCGTTTCTTCAATATCATCATACATAGGGTGGCATAAGAACACTTGTGGTCTCTCATGGCCGATTTAATAGGCTAAAAGCACAGCAAAAGGACTCAAGGGGAACTAGTTCCCACCCCACCCCTCCTCCCACCACCTTGGGCCTCAGCAGGAATAACAATAACAACAATAATAATAATAATAATAATAATAATAATAATAATAATAATAATAATAATAATAATAATAATAGTAATAATAATAATAATAATGATAATAATGTCATACAGGCTTTACTAAACACATGTGCGCACTCTCATTGGACAAAATGCATTACGCGCCAGAAATTCGGACGTCACTTTTAGACGATATACGTCGAAAACAGAACATTTCAACACTTTGAACACTTTTGAGTCAAAAGTAGTCTAAAACCAAAGCACAAATGGTGACATGATCCGATACAATGACAAATTTCACATTTTTCATGGCAAAAAGGTTTCGATAAACATGCCCGTCAAAAGAAAAACGTCAAATTGTAGCCAAAGGCAACAAACAACTCCTCCCTTCCCAACCCGTAGCCCCTACCCCGCCCCCCTCACCATAACCATTGTCTGGTTGCCGATGAACAGGGTAAAACAGTAGAAGGACAAGGGTATAAGCTCCAATTAGCTTATTGAACAGAAGATTTAATCCTTTACTGATGAGATACACACGAGTTTTATAAACATACACAAGCGCGCGGTTCTAAAATAAAAACAAAAATAGCGGTAACTAGAGTGATACCGAAACGAAATGAAGCTAAATAAACGAAATAAATGCAAATAAACAAAAATACAAGTTGTTTACCTCATACAGTAAGAGAATCCCGGTAAAAGAAGCAAAATGCACCGATAAATATAACCTCTGATATAAACTTTCCGATAGAGCACATGGCAAGTAAAAAAAAATAACAAAGGCGCTACTGAAGAATCATGGGAAAGCAGGCCCGCAATACTTGCAAAGTACGAATAGATCCTACACCGGCCCCGAAAGACCAACTAGATAAGCTAGTGGCCTTTAAATACACAAGGATCTATGATCATCTGTCCACCGCAGACTTAGTCAATGTAAATAACAATCCATATCACTCTTTTGGCCCGCATGCCAGGTAAAAAAAAATAATCACCAAAGGGCGAGTTCAGTGGTGACTAAACCTACGACAAATTCGACTATCCATTTTGTTTGTTCGTTTTGGACACATCCGATCACAGTTAACTTGAAACACAGTTTCTTGGTCAATCACTCTTAAATGGGTTCAGGACGCAACAGGTCTCCTTCCAGGAGGCAGAGTTTCCTGACATCACGCCGAAAGCGCTTTGCACTAGCTGTACGTACAACAACTTGTCTGACATTTCCCTTTGAATCTGGAAGACTTCCTCAACCAAACCTAGTGGCCAACGGCCTCGTGGTGACCCTTCGTTTACAATTAAGACAAGGTCTCCTACTGCTAAATTCCGTTTGGGGTAAAGCCACTTCTGCCTCTCTTGAAGCGTGGGAATGTATTCTTTGATCCACCTTGCCCAAAACATGTCCGATATAGTTTGAGCTTGTTTCCACCTCTCACTGGGCTTAGGGTTGTGCACCACTGGTACATCACCTGCAGGGCCACATGGGTTCCTATAGCATAGAAGCAAAGTGTTAGGCGTTAGAGCGGAGGGGTCTCGATGGTCATCACACTGACGGGTGAGAGGGCGATCGTTCACTATTTTCTCCGTCTCGCAACTAACAGTGAGTAAAGTCTCATCGTCAACCAAACGATTCCCAATAAGAGCATTCAAGTGCTTTCTGACAGATCTGATCATGCGTTCCCACACACCACCTGTGTGACTGGCGCTTGGGGGAGAGAAGTGCCAATCAATGCCTTTAGCCCTCATTTGATCTCTGATTCTCTCTTGGTTCCAAGCTTGCAAGGCTTGTTTGACTTCAATTTCAGCACCCTTGAAGTTTGTACCATTATCACTAAATAGTTCTCTTGGGGGGCCCCGTCTGCTTACAAATCGGCACACTGCTTGAATGAACGAATCCGTTGAAAGGTCCTGGGAGATCTCAATGTGTATTGCTCTGATGGCTAGGCAAGTGAATATGCAGCCATAGCGCTTTGCAGTTCCTCGTCTCCATTTCACCTTCAAGGGACCAAAATAATCTATGCCAACAGATGAGAATGGTGGCATTCCTGGAGTCACCCGAGCCGCAGGAAGTGGAGCCATGATCTGGGTTCCAGGGTTTTGGTTCCGACGACGGCATGGTATGCATCCACTGACAATCCGCTTTACTGTGCTTGGCCCTTTGATGATCCAATACTGTTGACGGACAGCAGCCAAGGTTTGATTAGTTCCAGAATGACCGTTTGATTCGTGCAGATGACGTACAATAAGCCTTGTTACGTGATGGTCTGACGGCAGAATTGCAGGGTTCTTCAGCTCGCCGCTCAATGGTGTGTTTTCCAGGCGACCACCAACCCTAACAACGCCCCTTTCCACAAATGGATTCAGCTTGGCCAGCTGGTTCGCACTCCTTTTAGTGAATGGATCAAGCATACAACAATCCCTTTGGACCAACCTAACAATTTCTTCCGATGCATCAACGATTTCTTTGACCTCCAACGGCCCACTGCTCAACGAAGTTTGACGATGAGAGGACTTCCTCGACTGAAACAGCAAATACTTCTTGAACCTCAACAACCACGCTACCGACTTCTGCAACTTGTACCAACATGAGGGTCGGTTGATAAGACGACTAAGAGTTTCCGGGAGTTTCCCATCAGAGACAACTATGGCACCAACTCGAGCAGTTCCTTTCTTTACCTCTGCGTCTGTTTCTTCAACCTCAGGTAAATCGGATGGTTGTTCTGGCCACTTGCGTTCTTCTTCCTATAGAAACTGAGGTCCTCTGAACCAGAAGCGCATCTGTTGCCGGCCCCGATTGGTCCCTAATTCATGGATGCCTCTGGATGCCAGATCAGCAGGATTCAGGTGCGTTGGTACATGCCTCCACTGGGACGGTGTTGTGGAATCATGAATCAGCTGCAATCTATTGGCTACAAAGGTCTGGAACCTCCTTGTAGTGTTCCTCAAGTATCGTAGCACAACTGTGGAATCCGTCCACAGCACAACATCGTTGAGGGGTAACTGCAATTCTTCGCGAAGTTGTTTGTCAACCTTTACAGCCAAAGTGGCTGCAGTCAGTTCCAGCCTTGGTACAGTGACTGTTTTCAGTGGGGCCACCCTGGACTTCCCCATGACCAAGCTACAGTGGATACGATCCTCAACGTCTGTGAATCGTAAATATGATGCAGTCCCATATCCACTCACAGAGGCGTCCGCAAAGTGGTGAAGCTCGATGCTCTTAATACCTTTGAATTCTACTGGTTTGTAACACCTGGGTATCTTGACAGAAGGCAACACATGAAAGCTACTCTCCCAAGCTTTCCATGGTTTTAACACTTGTTCTGGGAGTTCCTCATCCCAGCCATGACAAAGACGACAAAGTTCTTGAAGAATAAGTTTAGCTGGTAATGCCATAGGTGCAGCCAAGCCAAGGGGGTCATAGACTGAAGCAACATATGATAAGATCCCCCTCCTGGTCTCTGCTTTAACCGTGCCACCTCGAAATCCAAAACTGTCTTCCTCCACATTCCACTCAACTCCTAGGGCTCTTTCTGTTGGTAGCCTTTCCAAGTTTAGGTCCACTGTGGATGCTCGTTCACTGGTAGGTACATGATGCATGACGCTCTTCTCATTAGAGACCCACTTAGTCAGTCGAAAGCCACCACGAGCCAATAACACAGGGAGCTCATCAACAAGTTTGACCGCTTCCTCCTTCGTGGCAAGAGACTTAAGACAATCATCCACATAAAAATTGTTGCGGACAGTCTCCATAGTGTTCTTGCTGAAGTCCCCTAGGTTGTCTTCAGCCGTCTTTCTAAGAGCATATGAGCAACAACTCGGAGATGATGTTGCTCCAAAGAGATGAACAACCATTTGGTGGTCGACTGGCTCCTGGTCGATGTCCCCTCCTGGCCACCACAGGAACCGTAAGGCTTCGCAATCCTCAGGTTTAACTTTAACCTGGTGAAACATTTTCTCGACGTCCGCCATCAGGGCAACTCTTTCTTCCCGGAACCTTAGCAGTACTCCCACGAGTGAGTTTGTGAAGTCTGGGCCCTGTAAGAGCTGATCATTTAAAGATGTGTTCTGAAACTTCGCCGCACAGTCAAACACGATCCTGACCTTTCCCGCCTTTTGGGAATGTACAACAGGGTGGTGTGGTAAATACCAAACAGGAACATGGTCACTACAAACTGGCTCATCTGTGGTAATCCTCCTGGCATGGCCCTTAGCAAGGTAGTCTCCCATAGTTTCTTTGTAGCTTTCAAGGAGCTTAGGATCCCTTTTCAGCCGCCTTTTTAACAATTGTAGTCTCCTTTCTGCCATGGACCTGTTGTTTGGTAAGTATGGGGTGTCGCATTTCCAGGGAAGCGCAATCTCATAATGGCCACCCACCATTTTCACAGAGCTGTCCATAATAGATCTGGCTCGACGATCCTCTACAGAAAGGCACTCCTTCAAGTCAGCTGTACATTCACTGAAATCCGCATTGTAGAGGCGTTCTAGCTGAAGCTGGATTGGATCCATGCCCTTCACCGACTCAGTGCAGCCCAGTGACTGGTCAACGTGGATGAAATTCACATGGGCACCTTCATCCCTCCTTCCCTTCAGTGGTCCCGTAACAGTCCATCCTAGTAACGTTCGCACTGCATGCGGTTGGCCAATTTTCCCAGTGCGTACTTCAAGAGGGCACAAAGCTTCCGGCACATCACTTCCGATCAGAATAGTTACTTTCTTGTCTACAAGATCTGCAATGTCAATGTTTCTAAGATGTGGCCAGTCCATTACATCCTTGTTTGTCGGAATGCTTCTCTCTGTAACCGGTAATGTTTCTGTAGTCCAGACCTTCTCTAAGCGCACTCCCTTCCCTGTAGCAACACCAACTACGTCGAGGCATAGCTGTTGGCCTTCTTTACGTTGAGTTCCCGAGACCGTAGACAATGTGAACTCTACTGGTGTACAGTCTGCCTCTAGCTCTTTAGCTAAACTACTCAGGCACATGGTGGTGTTCGAGCCGCTGTCCAGAAAGGCGTAAGTTTCAATGATACGATTGCTGTATGGTGAACTGACTTTTACAGGAACCACTTGGAGTCCAACATTGAAGCCGCATTACTTGTTGCACTTACACTGGTAGCATCATTGTGAGGACAGCCTCCAGGAGAAGGGGTTTGGACCTGAGAAGCACTCCTCGAGTTAAGCTCTGAACTGTTTGCGTTGTTTTGAACTGGATCAGATGAATGTAACAAAGGATGATGTCTCCTTTGGCAACGTTCAACCCCACACATCCTTGCAACCCGGCATTTCTTTACAAAGTGTCCTGGGCTGAGACATGAACTGCACACCCTCTTCTCATCCACGAGGTCCTGTCGCTGACGGAGTGTCAATTCTCTGAACTTGTGGCAACGCTCGAGATGATGGCTGCCCAAACAAAGAACACATTTAAAGGGTTTCCTCTCATTGCTGCCCTGCGGGAGGTCGCTGCCAAGCATGGCTAAGGTCATGCCATGGTTGGAGAGGCCAGTTTTGCCCTTGGATGATGATTTGAAGCCTCTAGATGACTCCAACTTTGGGTTGACTATTTGGCCAAAGCAGGTGTTGGCTACAGCAGCACGGCTTTGTACAAACTCTGTAAGGTGGGAGAATGTTGGTGTGATCTGAGATTCATACAACTGATTGGCCTTCTCTGCCCATTTTGCCCTGAGATGAATTGGAAGGCGGGCCACAATCTTTCCCAGTGTATCCATTGAGTTTAGATTACTTGTGTGTCCTAACTGGGTAGACCCAAGGAGGCATGTTTCCATGTCACGAGCCAGCTGGGACAATACTTCCGGATCAGGACTTCGAATCGGAGGCCCATTGACTACCTTTTCTAGGAATGCCCTAGTCACTACATGGGTTCGGCCAAAGTTCCTCTGTAAAATCTCCTTCGCACGTTTGTAACCTTCTTCAGGGCGCATCATAATACAGTGTTCAATAGCTTCCCGTGCCTTTCCTCTGCAATACTGAACGAGGTAGCTTAGGCGATCCGCATCGTTTTCCTCCTTACTTTCCACATTCACCTCAAAGTTTCGCATAAACAAAGGGAAGATATGGGGTTCGCCACTGAAGCTCATGTATTCTCTCTGAGGCATACGAAGACCCCGCACCACTTCATCCATTGTGTTTTGCTGTCTTTCCAACAGACTCTGTAATTGCTGAGCACTGCTCGGAACTGTTGAGTGTTCACATGCCTTGTTCTGGTATAAGCTTGGTAAAGGACCCTCTTGTGTTCTTGATTCTGTTTGTTTCAACTCTGTGCATTCTCTCTGGGGGAGGAAATGAGCACCTACTCCATTCATAGTGTTCCCTTGTCTCCCTGACAGATTCCTCAATTGCTGACTACCTAACATTGTTGATTGGAGGCCTGTCTTGTCCTGATGCATGCTGGGAAGGGGTTCTGTTGGCGTTACAGACTCTGAACTCCCGCTTTCACTCATCCCTAAGTTTTCTTCGAGCCGTCGTAACTCTTCCTGTTGGCGTTTTATTTCCTGTTTTTTGCGCATAATTTCCCGTTCTTGGATGGCACGATTCATTTCAATTTCCAATTTCTCCCTGGCTTCCTTCATACGCTTATCCAGAGCCGCCCTTTCGGCCAGTTCTTGCTCCTCAAGAGCCCGCAATCGCTTGGACCATTCTGACTCATCAAGGTTACGTTTACTTTCCTCTCCGCTCGCGGGCGTCTGGTAACGAAAGCTTGCTTCGCTATCTACTGAGCTATGCAAAGTCCCGCGGGCAGGATCGGGCTTGCCCGAGAATGTGTTAGCGTAATTTCGCGGTACAAATGTCGGCGCTAAAGGAGTTAATTGTTGACCATACGGATTCTGAACAGAAGAAACACCACTCGAAGTCTCCTGTCGTACTGAAACACTTGAAATCTGTTGTAGTGGAGAAGGTTGAGAAACGGAAACTGCCGCTCGAACTGTTGTACCACTCGAAGTTTCGGCTAATTCCGACTTCTGACCGTTGTCGACGTTAGGAGGAGAGTTTTCTGGAGAAGGATGCATGTTTATATTCTGTTCTACGGGCGTCTCTTTAGAATAAACCACATCTTGAGACATTCCTTCGGCCACAGTAAGCTCGTGATCATCTGACGCATGATAATCGTCATCCTGTGAATCTTCGAGTTCAGCTTGATGTTGTGGCGTTGATTTCTTCGCTTTCTTGGAATTTGTCGGAGACTTCTTCGCTTTAATCTTTCCTTTCTTCGTCATCTCGATGTATGAGAACTGTATAAGCTCCAATTAGCTTATTGAACAGAAGATTTAATCCTTTACTGATGAGATACACACGAGTTTTATAAACATACACAAGCGCGCGGTTCTAAAATAAAAACAAAAATAGCGGTAACTAGAGTGATACCGAAACGAAATGAAGCTAAATAAACGAAATAAATGCAAATAAACAAAAATCCAAGTTGTTTACCTCATACAGTAAGAGAATCCCGGTAAAAGAAGCAAAATGCACCGATAAATATAACCTCTGATATAAACTTTCCGATAGAGCACATGGCAAGTAAAAAAAAATAACAAAGGCGCTATGAAGAATCATGGGAAAGCAGGCCCGCAATACTTGCAAAGTACGAATAGATCCTACAAAGGGTAATTAGTCCCCAATCCCCCTCTCTCTAAAGTTAAATATTAATTCCCGAAATCCCATACTCTAGTTGCTTACACAGATTCTAAAGAACAAAGAGGAATATCTCAGAAATTCATTCTCTCAGTCTTCCAAAACTCATTACCGGATTTATTAAAATTATGGCTTGTAATATACAGGTATGTAAACATAATGATCCTTTGGTACCCTCGTCGTCTCTTGAACTTTTCTTTCGTCAGAATACTATTTATCAGTTTACTACCACGAATTAAAATTATAAAAACCAGGAAAGATTTATTGCTGCTCGACGTTTCGGGGTCATCGTGACTCCATTATCAAGAGGCTAGTTTAAAAGCATGCAAATAAGGAAAGATACAAGATAAGCATGAATTACAAGAAACGGCATAAAGAATGCTTATTTTGTACCTTTCCTTATTTGCATGCTATTTAAGTAGTCTCTTGATGATGGAGTCACGATGACCCCGAAACGTCGAGCAGCAATAAATCTTTCCTGGTTTTTCATATGCCTTTGCTTCAGCAAATCCCAGCTGATCGAATGAAAATTAACTTTCTATTTAAGTTAACTTTATCAAATTTTATTTGTGTCCGTCTATTTTTTCATTAATGTGTTTCTGCTATTGCCACCCGCCTTGATCAGCAATTTTCGCTATTTGCGGGTGGCAATCATTTCATGTAAAAAAAACAAAAACAAAAAACAAACAACGGAACAAAACAACAACAACAACAATAAAAGTTGAAGGTTGAAGTTGTAATGGACCTTACAGGTAACCATTGAACGCGGACGTGTACCAGAACTCTTTGTAAGTAGTATAGGATATGAAGGTTTTAGAGCTTTTCCATAAAATTGCGCTAACAATTTTGCCATAAAATTGCGCAGTATTTCATAATTTATCAAAACAAGCCCACAAATAGCGGAAGTATTGCATTCGCAAAGCCAAACTGGAACAGCGCAATTTCCTGAAAAAACTGGTTAAAACCGGTTAAAGGAATTGCGCTAATAATTTTCCATAAAAACTGGTTAAAACCGGTTAAAGAAATTGCGCTAATAATTTTCCCAATGTCAAATCCAAAAAGGCTTAAAGAGAAGTCGCTTATATATGATATGGAAAAAGTTCCAGAAAATTTCCCGAGGTTAAATCCAAAAAGGCGTAAAGAAAAGTCACTTATATGTGATATGGAAAAAGTTCCAGAAAATTTCCCGAGGTTAAATTCAAAAAGGCTTAAAGAGAAGTCACTCATATATGATATGGAGAAAGTTCCAGAAAAAAATCTAATCAAGAGTATATTTCAATGGAGAATCTAACGAAATCTGATTTAATGCAAATTACTTTAGAGCAAAATAAGAATGTTGCTGTATTAACAAAAAAAGTAGATCAATTAATAGATTTGAATAAGCAATTAATCAAACGAATCAAGCAACCAGTTCCAGCACCACGTACTAAAATCATGGAACGTCCTATTCCAGCACCGTGTACTAAAATTATGGAGCGGCCTGATCCAGCACCACGTAAAAATGTCAAGCAAATGGTTAAAGAATATGAGGAAAATATTATTACGCCAGTTCCACCTCCCCGCACTAAAATAAAGCAAGTGAATAAAGCTTTGAAAGGTTTTACTGAATCATATGAGGTGACAGTAATCGATGAAAAAGATCCATTAGTTCAATTACAAAAAACAAGACAAAAACTAGGATTTTATATCAAAAACATATTAGAATACATGAAAGGTCTAAAGTTTATTGAAAATTTGAAAGTAGCATTTGAGAAAACAACAGGCGATGAAGTTATATCCAAGACGGCTTATTTTAACAGTAAGTCTCAAACGATAATCAACCAAACAGAAATTGCTGAAGCACTGCAATTGACTGCAGAACAAATCTTGAATAAGATAGCTTAATGGATATCAGAGAGTTCAGGATGGATCATAAAATCGATCCACAATCATTATTTGAATATTGTGTTGTTTAAACCAACAAAGGGTTCATCATATCTGAAACTACCAATTGAATTACAACATCATAAAAAAGGATTGATTAATCTGCAGAATAAAGACAATGAATGTTTTAGATGGTGTCACATTCGTCATTTAAATCCGATGGATAAGGACTCACAGCGCATAAAAAAATCTGACCCAAAATATGTTAGTGAATTAAATTATGATGGAGTTGTATTTCCTGTATCCATCAAACAGATTAATAAAATTGAATTGCAAAATAAAATCAATATCAATGTTTTCGGTTATGAGAATAAGCAACCATATCCATATCCGTATTCATATCTCAAAAGAAAAGTTTGAAGATCATATGGAATTATTGCTTATATCTGAAAATGAGAATAAACATTTTGTGTACATCAAAGATTTTAATAGATTTATGCTTAACCAAACCAAGCATAAAAACAAAAACATTTTTGTATGCATTGTTTGCAATGTTTTAGCACAAAAGATGTGCTTGATGTTCATAGAGAAAATTGTATTTCAATAAATGGAGCCTAAGCTATTAAAATGCCAAGCAAAGATCATAACATTTTACAATATAACCATTACCAAAAGCAATTACCCGCTCCATTTGTAAAGTATGCTGACTTTGAAGCATTAACAAAGAAGATACATGGTTGTCAACAGAATAATAATAAATCGTATACAGATGCTTATCAAAAGCATACAGATTGTGGATATGGGTATAAGGTTGTTTGTTGTTACGATGATAAGTATACTAAAGATGTTCAATTTTATAGAGGTGAAAATGCTGTTTATAAATTCATGGAAAAAATTTTGGAAGAAGTTCGATATTGTAAAAGTGTAATTAAATACAAATTCAACAAGCCATTGAAAATGACAAGTGCAGACGAATTAAAATTGCGAAAAGCTGACAAATGCCATATTTGTAATGTGGTGTACAAAAAAGGGGATATAAGGGTCAGGGATCATTGCCACATCACAGGATTATTCAGAGGTTCAGCGCATCAAGATTTTTAATTTATCATATAAACTGACAGACAAGATACCAGTAGTTTTCCATAATTTAAGGGGATATGATAGTCATTTTATTATGCAACAGATTGGTGAAATTGTGAAGAAAAATACGTATGTGAATAAGAAAGGTGAAGAGTGTAGAATGAATGTTAATGCTATTCCGAATAACATGGAAAAATATATGGCTGTTATGTTGGGAGATAGTTTAGTGTTTATAGATAGTTTTCAATTCATGAGTCAATCACTTGCGAATCTTGTTAACAATCTTCCGAAAGAGGCTTTAAAATTCACAAGAGAGTTTTTCAAAAACGACAAATATATTAATTTAAAGGTAAAGAAAGGGGTATACCCATATGATTACATGGATAGTTTTGAAAAGTTTAATGATTCTAAATTACCATCAAAAGAAGAGTTTTATAGTCAATTAAGTGATGAGCATATTTCTGGTGAAGATTATGCCCATGCGAAAAAAGTTTGGGAAACCGTCAAAATGAAAAATATGGGTTATTATCATGATTTATATTTACATAGCGATATCCTTTTACTGGCAGATGTATTTGAAAACTTTAGGAAGACATGTTTAGAACATTACAAATTAGATCCATGTCACTATTTTACAAGTCCAGGTTTGAGTTGGGATGCTATGTTGAAAATGACTAACGTTAAATTAGAGCTGATGACTGATATTGATTGGTTCCAATTTATTGAAAAAGGTCTAAGAGGTGGCACCAGTTACATTGCTAATCGATATGGAAAAGCAAAGAATCCCTATATGAAAGAGTATGATGAAAAAGAACCATCTTCTTATATCATGTATCTTGATGCAAATAATTTATATGGATGGGCTATGTCTCAATGTCTTCCAACTGGTGGTTTCAAATGGATGTCTCAAAATAAAATAGATCAACTTGATTTAGCGAAATATAATGAAGATTCTGAAAAGGGATTGATATTAGAAGTTGATTTAGAGTACCCAGAAGAGTCGCATGAAATGCATAATGATTTTCCATTAGCGCCGGAGCAAGTTTGTGTGAAAGAAGAGATGTTATCAAATTATTGTAAATCAATAAAGTATAAATACAATATTTCAATTGGGCAGGTTTATAAATTAATTCCAACATTCTCTGAGAAACGGAACTATGTATTACACTATAGAAATTTAAAGTTATATGTGGATCTAGGTTTAACCATTAAGAAAGTTCATAGAGTGTTATCGTTTAATCAATCACCATGGCTGAAACAATACATAGATTTCAACACTCTTAAAAGAACTAATGCCAAAAATAGTTTTGAAAAAGATTTTTTTGAAAACTGATGAATAATAGTGTATTTGGAAAAACAATGGAAAACCTCAGAAAAAGAGTTGATGTAAGGTTAGTCACTGATGAAAAGAAACTTGTTCAATTAACATCAAAACCAACCATTGTCTCTAGTAAAATTTTCAACGAGAATCTTGTAGCTGTTCATAAGATCAAAGAGACATTAACCCTGAATAGACCAGCATATGTTGGGATGTGTATTCTAGATATAAGTAAAACACTAATATATGATTTTCATTATAAATACATCAAATCCAAATACGGAAATAGAGCAAAATTATTATTTACAGACACTGATTCTCTAACGTATGAAATTCAAACAGAAGATGCCTACAAAGATTTTTGGAATGATAAAGATAAATTTGATAACAGTGATTATCCAGCAGATAGTCCGTTTTATGATGCTAGTAATAAAAAGGTAATTGGTAAGTTTAAAGATGAAGCGGCCGGCAAACCGATAACGGAATGCATCGGTTTGCGTAGTAAAATGTATTCATACATCAAAGATGATGGCACCAACAATAAAACTGCTAAAGGCATTGCTAAAAGCATAATCAAAAACGTTATTAAATATGAGGATTACAAAAATATATTGTTCAACAACGAGCAAATGTATCATAACATGAAAACGATAAGAAGTGATTTGCATATCCTCAAGAGTTTTTCACTAAACAAAGTTTCATTATCATGTTTTGAAGACAAAAGATATATTCACAATGATGGTATGAATAGTTATGCATATTGCCATTATAAAATTGTTTAATTAAATTAAGCAACCCTCTGATCATATGATAATGAAATTCATTCATGATTGGATCTAATGGTAATACATAAATTTTATTTTTAAACGGTTTAAAGAAATGATACTATTATATATTATGATGAGTATAAAAATATCTGATAGAAATTATTTAATACATCCAGTTTATGATTTGTATGCCGCTTCTGATGATGGGAGTATCATAAATGTTGAAAATAAAATACCGTCAAAGGGTGATAAAAGTTGTAATGGATATATGAAATGTCTGGTTAGAAAAAATAGTCAAATGTTAAGAATATATTATGTTCATCGTCTTATTTGGGAATGCTTTAATGGAACAATTTTGAGAGGAAAAGTGATTGATCACATCAATGATATCAAAGATGATAATCGCTTATCCAATTTACAACTATTATCTCGAAAAGTGAATAATAAAAAGCAGCAAAAAATCGTGATTATTCGTTTGTGGTTAATAATCATATCAATAAAAAATTCATTAAAGCCATCGATTGTAGTACCGATGAGGCAACATACTATGGTAGTATGTATGCTGTTCAACAAAATCTTGGTATTAATGCAGGGATAGTGAAAATGGTTTGTGAAGGCACTAACCACTGCAAAACTGGAATTTCAAAAAAGAATGGTATCTCTTACAAATTTGAATATGTGGACAAAGAAGATATGCCTGATGATTATATCAAATCATCAAGAGCAGGAGAAAAAAGACGGCAACTATTAACCGATGAAGAAAAGTGGTCGAATAGAACATTTGTATGTAGGTGTGGTCAAACCATGTTGAATAAAAATAAGAATTATCATAAACAAAATTGCACTTGGTTCACTTGAACCAACTGGATCAAGTGCATAGATTTATACTAAATCCTTCAACGGTACCCAAGAATTAAAATCGATCATCACTATATCCTTTCCATTTCACTAAAGCTCGTTTTTTCTTGTGGTCTTTCCGGATGACTTTGTCTATTCTAAATACCTCTTGTTTTGCTTTCAATAATTCAGCTTCATAAAAACTGCCTTGTATCTCTTCATTATTGAGATCCTTCAGTTTGTAAGTGATTGGATTGGTGTATTGGATTTTATCGATAATGAACACTTCTTCGGTCCAGTTTGGTGTATAACCTTTGTCAAATACATTTCTTTTATACTTTGATATCCTGACCTTGTCACCTACTTTAAACTTAGGTAATTTTGGTTGCCTCATATCACCATATAGGTTGAAGTAAACAGTTCCTTTGTTTTTCTTTTCTCTGGCTTCTGTTGGTGTCATTTTGATTGAACTGTGTTTAGACATATTATACTGTTTCAACAACATGGGTAATATAGCCAGATACATTGTATTGCCTTGGGCAGTGAACTGCCTCCACATGGTTTTGATTGTTCTATTCCATCTCTCCACCACTGATGATTTCTCTTCATTTTCTGTTGAATAGAGTTTTATGTTGTGTTTATTGAGTAAGTCTTTCATATGTTTGTTGTAGAACTCTGGGCCTTTGTCAGTCCATAGATACTCTGGTTTATTCCCTTCTTCAAAACTGTTTTGGAATGCTTTGGTTACAGTTTCACTTTTCTTATCTTTAAACGGAACAATCCAGCCGTATTACTGAAGATATCTATAACCATGAGAAGATACTTATAAGCTTTGTTCCATTTACTCAACTGTTGCATTTCAACAAGATCAGCAGCCCATATTTCATCAACATGATTAAGAATAACACGCCGTCGAGTAAAGTTACGCTTTATGGGTTTATGCAGCTCATTAGCTAATGTTTCTAGCCAGTTTTTACTCGACGGCTTTTGGCGTTTTTTGAAGCTCCAAGTCCTAGTTTTCTCTTAAGATAGATTGAGCCTTGAGCAAAGCTTGTCCCCCAAGGTCTTTCACGATAGGGAATTGCAGATATTCTTTGAAGCACGAGATGATCAGCAGCATGTTTATCGGATAATGATTGAGCATTACTATAATCTATATCATGTTGTTGACAAATAGCATCTAGCTTATTTATCGGTTCTCGATACTTGGGGTCATCTGATGCCAATCTTTCATCTAATTTTGTTCCAGGGCCACAATAATTATATTTTTTACCAGTAGGAGTTCTCAAATGAAGTTCACCGAGTTTTGCAAGTTGGTTTTGTATATCGAAACCACTCCCATCAAGATCCTTTCTGTCAGTGGCATATTTTTTTTTTGGCCTCACTTTAGTAGATAATTGATCAAGCATTTCAGAACCTGTCTTCTTTATAAAAGGAGTAGCTTTTTCCAAAGCATAATCAAGAGCCTTCTTTTGTAACTTGGGATTTCTCAATGCTTCAGATCCATAATATCTACCCATTTCTGCAGCCTTTTTTACCCAACCATGGGATATCATGTTGAATCAACATATCAGCACCAGTTGACGCTATTGTATCCATTATGCCCGCCCCTTTGGACGGGCTGTTCCGTTTCCCTGATTTTGTTTAACGAATTTGTTTTTTTTTTTTATCCCGCATTCTGCACAAGTACAAAAGAACATCAATCGATTATTTTTTGTTCGGACATAACCAGAAGGTTCAACACATTCAGTGTGTTTTTTCTGTTGAACACAATACAATTTTACCATGTATACATATATATTAGGCAATATTTGTAAAATAATTTATTATGAATCGATGGTTCACACTTTGCTCATTAAAATCAAATTTTACATTATGAATTGTTTCTGAAATTGATTTCCCTTTTTGACGTTCGATTAAATAATAGAGGCACCAATATCCACATAATACAGAATCTTGATCTTGAATTTCATCTGATGAATAGACTAATGTTTTGTCACCTGTAGCGAGATATTTTTCCACTTCTTTTGGCATGGGCAATCCAAAACTATCAAAATATTCAGCATATTTGTTTCCATTTCGATATGCAAGCCAATGTGTGCCTGATCCGATATAATCATCAAGATTTATGATCCCCACTTCATTTTTTCTGATGGACATGGGTAATTTATCTTCGCTGAATACTCCTCTAAAATATTTGATACCAAGCTGTGTAGCCCAATTAATGAGATCAATATTGCTTAGCGGGGTATTAATAAATTTCACAATATGTCCACTACCTGAAGGCAGTGCAGATCTTACAAGATATCCCCAATTAGTGGAATGCCTTTGAAAGGACTGTTTTTTTTCCTAGCAGTAACCCTTTTCCTTTTTTAGAGGTTTTTTTTTTACTCCCATGCCTATGGCTTGTTTCCAAGTACCATAAAATGGAGGCGGTCTATTATCAGCCGGAAGAACCAAACCACCATTGGTATTTTTTGAAATATAAACTGGTACAGACCGTCTTGATCTCTCTCTGTCCACTTGCAACCCTTTTCCAGTCAATGCATTCAACAATAAAGGAACACGAATTGAAGCCAACAATGTACCCAAGAAACCACCTGATTGACTCTTTGTTGGTTTAATAACAATCTGTCCCCCAGTATTAATTACATTGACTATCTGTTTCTTTTGTTCATTTGTCAACCAATCTTTGTACTTTATCAATTGATCAACTTTGTTTTGTGGAATTAAGAACCCACCAACCTGTTTTCCCTTCCCGAATATCTTATCAACACCAAGACTGGCAAGACCGGATAATGCTCCTGTAGCCAGTGGACCAGCAGCCTTTGATGCAAGACTTGTTACAGCTGGAATTGCCCTAGCGCCAAGACTGAATAATGATGTCCATAGGCTTCATCCCATTTTGACTGCTTTTCGGATTTGTGTTTTTGATATTTTAATGTCAGAACCAGTACCATTTTTCATTGATTTTTGTAATCTATTTATTTGGGTTTTGGTTAACATAAGTTGGTCAGGTCCATTTAGTTCATCATGTGATAATCTGATTGTTTTTGCTGAATTATTTCTCAATGCCTTTGCTAATTTTTGTTTTTGTCCTTGAGACAATCTTACACCATGTGAATGATAGTTTGTCATATTTTATATATGATATGTGTAGATAATTTTATCTGAATAAAAGCTTGCCGTCTTTCTGTATAAGTTCAGCATCTTGTTCGTATAAAGTGAGGGCATAAAGTGAGTAATTTGCGTTTGCGGCACCTGATATTTCATAATGAAATACCAGTTTCGTTGTTCCATCTCTAATATCCATCTTTTTTTTTGTTAGGTCAAAGTATAAAAACCCAAATATTGTTTTAAAATTATTAACGTTTAAAAGTGTACCTTGTCCATATTCATTATTTGCATGAACATATTTAAGAACATCGCGGTAAACACGTGTCATATCAGTTGATGGTTTGTAATGTACATCAGGATATTCATTATCATTTGCAACAACCAGATGAGCAGATAATAGTTCTCGATTATTAGCAACATTGAATGTGTTGTACAAGAAAGGATTAGTCGTTTGAGAATTAATATTAGCATCATTGATGATGAACACAAACACATGTCTTGGTCGTTCGATGCCAGTGGATATTGTAAATATACCAGATCGTAGTCTAGTACTGTTTGATCGTTCGATGGTTTCACGGAGATAGATCCACTTATTTGGTTTCATAAACTGATCAATGTATAATGAATGTCCTTCTGAATTGAAAGTTATTCTTGGCACAACTAGTTGCATCCTCATTATCATAACACGGCAGGCAGCCCCAGCTTGCCAAAGAAGATTATTATCTGATTCAATTTGTAGATTTAATTCCAATCTTGTTGAAGGAAGAAGTTCATCTCGTAGTGCCTCAAAAAATGAATAACGATTAAGAGTAATTTCTGTTGTAACATCTGCTGATGCACCCAAAAGTGCTTTTCTTGCAGCAAATCCTTTGTTAAAGTTATTTCCAACTCCTTCTTCAGCATGTCAGTTTGTATCCAAATAAAATAATTCATTTGTTGCAGTTGATTGAGCATAATCTGAGCTATATTCCAACAGATTCTTGATATTGACAGCATGATTTGCATCATTACAGTCATAAACTTTCCGACCATTTAGCTTCACATCGAAATTGTTGATAAATGAATGAGATCCATTAACAATCCCATTATGATCATCAGCCGCAATATTACCGTTTGCCATTGTTTGCACTTTGAAGGTCATCGAGATTCTGGCACTATACCAGTCGAAAGGTGTTACCTCACCTGTGTTGTCAACCACAAACCTGTATCCAGTCTTCTTTTGGGACTCATTATTTGCAGGGGCTGCAGGATTGAGCGGTGTTTCAAGTTCAAAAAAGACATCTTCATAACGTTCTAAATATTTTGAATTCCTGAATGCTTTCATATAATATTATATTACACAATTTTATTATTGTATCACACTATTTTCCTCCTTCTCATTTTCCCACCAGATATTATCCGAGTTACTCGATCTGCTATTTCCATATCAGAAAGTTGTTTTGCCGCCATTGCTTTAGACATACTAGTGGGTGACATGAAAGGAGATTGTTTTTTGCTCAATAACTGAACTATCTTATCCCCAGCTTTATTACCAATATGTTCTCCAGTTTTCGTAACAGCTTTGTCAGCAGCTGTTGTAACTCCTTTTTTAACTAATTCTTTTGTTGCTTTTCCGAATAATTTTGATGCAATTGATGTAAATATATTTCCTCCAACAATTGATTCATCATAAATATGCTTTCTTACATAACGGCCTATTTCTGGGTCAAATCTTCTTTTGAACTCACTTTGTTGCATTATACAATTGCATTACACAATATTATGGATAAGACCTTCAGCCTTCTGTTTAACCAATCGATTGATTAGTTAAGGACTTGAACGAAGAATTGAACTCATAAACCAATCAATATCATTCAAATCAATTAACCGGTTTAATGCATCCGTTACCGTTATTCTCATCTCGGATATGATATTTTTTGACACTGGACTGAATAAAGCTCTTTTTGGTTCAAAAGTGAATGGAAATGATCTACTTAAATTATCTGTTGGGATCATTATTAATGTATTTGTTAATACTCCATCGCTAATACTGTCAGTTATAAGATCACAATTTATGTTTATGACGTCAATACTATTAGTTATATTTGGAAGTTTTTTGCTATATTCAATAGCAGTAATTGTTTTGGGTTCGAAACCGATCAGATTGCCGAATTTTGAATTGGATATATCTAATCTCCATTTGTTTCCAAGTTCAACAACGACGCGATAACTTGATTCAACAAAATACAGTTTGATAGCTATGCCATTGGCTGGTTTGTCATCATTTTGTTTAATGGCTTGTCTAATATAATCATTGAGATCATCATAACTGTACATACCATCAACGAATGTGATTGTTTCCCAATTGGCTCCCTCTGTCTTTAGAGTATTTGATTCTGTTATTGTTGTTTTCATTATTCATATTATGCCATGAATAAGTCATTGACATGCGATTAACTGCTAGTTCATGTTTCATACCACTGTCAAGATGAATTGGTGGATTAAACTTGATTGAAAAGTCTTCAGGCCGACTCCTACCTATTTTTTGACGATTAACGGATGATTTCTTTATTTCTCGCTCTTGCATATATATCATTATAATACATAATTCTTCAATAGCTCAATGAGTTGTTAATTGGAAATCGTACCTAGTTGATTCAATTTATGGGCTATCTGTGAAAATTCATTTTTAACTCCATTATTCCCAGCTAGTATACTTCCACCAAGTAATTCCATTCTGTCAAGTAGGTCATTTATATTATTGAAATAGACAACTCCTGATCCTATTTTTTTAAACTTATTACTGGTTTTTTGGATTGGAATCTCACTTAGTTGGTTTAATTCATTGAAAACTATTTTGGCTATATCACTGTATTTCTTTTTCGAATTGAATCTCTTTGTGAGGAGATCAATGGTGTCAAAATCAACTTTCTTATCAAGCACTTTTTGATCGTCCTAATTGTCGCAACAAGTCTCAACTGCCCCATCAATTTGGGTATATCAATCATGAGGCCGCCATACTGACCATATTGATTTATCTTACAAGCATTCCGCTTTGGTTGCAAACCTTTGCCACTGAGGGTTTTGAGACCTTCGGGTAAGATTAAAATTCGTTGTCTGTATTTTTGCAACGTTTTTATTTCTTTGGTCAACATATCGATTTTATCTTTATTTTTTTGTTTTAATTTATTTGTTTTTGATAAACGACCTTTTTGTAGACCTATCTCCTTCATGTCTTCACCGATTAATTCATAATAAGTTTTAAAATCTTCTTCACCTTCTATGATTTTTTTCAACAATAAACTAGGCGGGATTAGATCATAATTATTTAAAATTTCAGTCTCATCATCAGTGAATCCTGCATCTAAATTTGATTTGAAATCAAACTTCATCATTGCTGGTTTATAACCAATCGGCAGTCTTGTTGCTTGTTGTGGTTGCGGTTGTGGTTGTTGAATTGCTAACATCTCAATGTTCTCCAGTCCTGATGTTATAGCTTTTTGGTTTTCCTGCAGCTGC
>NW_028145713.1:980000-1042500 GCF_977016875.1 Pavona decussata
TCTGAATGGTAAAACAATAATAGGTCTTAAAACTAATTTAATTCAGTACTACGGCACTATTAGTGGTTCAAGAGTTTTCACAATAAATGACTTACCTTTCACAAGATCAGATGCAATTTTCAATAAAAAAATTAAAATCATTGCCAAGGGATCAAGAACTGGTCATGATCGTCTTCTTATTTCTGCCACAAGGAATAATTCCACAGTTATTGCAAGTTATCATTTAACATATAATCCCAATCATAATGTAATGATTAATATTAATTATACATTTCCAAACATCAAACAAACAGCTCTTCAAAATGGGAATAACATGAAATTCGAGATAATATTTAGCATCAATTAAAATTAGTATGGTCTAATAATATAATGCCATTCATTCAAGACGAAAATGAAAACCATATCCTTGATAAAAACGGAAACAAGATTGAATATACTGTTGTTTACGAAGAAATAGATCCTCAATACAAACATAGAGAGCCAATCCACGTTAATGATGATGGCCACCTTGTATGGCGCGTTTTTAGTGTCAAAATTCAAACTATCAATTCAAACATTCAATTCTTCAACTCAAATATTCAATCCTTCAATTCAAACATTCAATTCTTCAACTCAAACATTCAATCTTTCAATTCAACTCAAACATTCAATCCTTCTATTCAAATCTGCAATTGTTCGGTTCAAAATTTCGATCCTTCAAATCAAATATGAAACTGTTTGTTTCAGACATTCGATCCTTCAATCCAAACACCCTTTTTACAATCCAAAAATGTCATTCTTCAATTCAAACATTAGATCTTTCAAAGCAAACATTCCATCCTTCGATTCACATAGGCACTTCTAAATTAAAAAATGCAGTCCTTCAGCTCAATCACTCGATCGTTACATCAAACATTCAAACTGCAAATTTAAACGTTTAATTTCGAGCTCAAAAATTTTAAAACTTCCGTTAATACAGTTTGCCCTTCAATCCCAAGGTTTTAAAACCTGAATTCTTTGATTCAAACTGGCAGTCTCTCAATGGAATCGTTCAGCATTTCGATTGAAATGTTTACATCAAGTCACTGACGTCACGTGATCGCTCCAGCATACTTTGCGAAGCGACAAAGTTGCCGCGCAAACGTCGGCCATTTTCTCGTCGAGTCGAGTAGCTTTTGCCTGATTTCATACCGTGTGGGTCTGGGTACGAGTCTGTGTATTATGGGTTATGGGACTCAACACCCACATAGCCGGAAAGAGCACACCGCACTTTACAACATTTCCAAGTTTGGTGTTAATCAAGCTTTTTTTGGGAAATATACAGCCATTCAAAAACTCCAAATTTTACTAAGAAATGTGTGGAACGCCGGACGTGTGTCCGGCGTTCCATACATTTCTTAGTAAATTTTTAAGTTTTTGAATGGCTGTATCTCGCCTAATATTAGCTTGATTGACACCAAACTTGAGGATGTTGTAAAGTTCGATGTGCTCTTTCCGGCTATGTGGGTGTTGAGTCCCATAACCCATAATACACAGACTCGTACCCAGACCCCCACGGTATGAAATCAGGCAATGTCGTTGGAGAGGTGCAGGGAATTGCTTAATGAAGTTACGAAACTGTATGAAAGAATACAGGGATCCGCGACATCTTCGCATGACTCCAATCCCCGTTCCGATCAGCAGAGAGCGGTCTCGGAGAGAAACAATCCTACCGGTGGTACGGGCGGTGGAACACCTCAGAACTTGGCACAGAGATCACAGAGAGTTTCCGTGTTGAATCCGAATCCAGTGGGTTTCGAGGAACACCGTGGGTTGTTTGGATTCAATCCAGCATCTTCCAAACGGAAGAAAGATGGGGATCATTCTAGGTCTGGGACCAAGAAAAACAAGAATCGTCCGACTTGGACGAGAACATTTGTTTGCTTAGCACAGACAGACGTTGAAAGAATGCCATCTGTTAAAGAGAACATTGTGCTCAAAGGGGCTTTATTGGGCGAGAAGCGTCTTACTTTTTTCGCTGACGACGACTGCCACGTTTTTTACTAAAAACTGAGAGTGGCATACCCAAAGCTAGAGCAAGCCGGAGGGTACAGTCTTCTCAGGGGTGGTCACAGCCGAATGTTGCAGCCACTGAATCCGCCTTATCATGTATCAAGATTGAAAGAGTTAGTTGGGCAAGGGAAGATTTTTGTAAGGCCACTGCAAAGGGATCTTGAACTTACACAAGAAGGGCGCCCAGATGAAGATGAGGTAAGAGAAGCATTTCTCTCCATTTTTTAATTTTATTATTATTATTATTATTATTATTATTATTATTATTATTTTTATTATTATTATTATTTTATTGAAGAGAATTGTAAATAAGTTTTACTAGCTACTGTTAACCTGTAAATAACATTTTACTTGGAATATTTTAATAAAGAGATTTTTTCTATTTTTATAAAAAAAATATATTATTATTATTATTATTATTATTATTATTTATATGATGATAACGAAGTTGATGATTATGATTATTATTTTTCTATTCCCATAACTTAAGCTTATAGCATGTGAGCTACACCCTGGCCATTTGCAAAAAGCTTGTTTTCTTAGTGCTGTAAATTTACTTTTAAAATTCATGCATGTCCTATATGTGAGAACCTGAAATGGCTGTAAAAGTGTTCTTCGGTGTTCATATTTTAACAGTTTTCACTTTTTCATGTTCTCTTGAGATTCTCTTTTGTTACCATATTGGTTTGTAAACATGAGATTGACTAACTTTTATCTGTTTTTTGAAGAACAACATCGATAATTGTTATATTTCTTGAATTGTGCAGTTGTGGTACTTCAAGTTTGAGGAGTGTAACAATTTATCTTCAGTGCGCGCAGTGGTGACAATCTTTTAGAACAATGATAGATCCTTAATATGAAATTTTGATTGTCTTTTAAAGTTTAAAATAGTTCCAAAATGGCATCATTAATTTTGATATTGTACATTTAAAAAGATATGTTTTGTTTATTTCATTTCAGGAAGATGACTTGATTGAGCAGTTTTTAAATTGTGAGAAGTTCTTTACACTAGCAGAGCTGCCTGAGCACCTTAAGAAATGCAGGTCTCTGTTTAGCAATTGAAAATTTATGTCTTAATCTCTTTTAATAAAATAATAATGCTATTGTATATCTCGCATACATACATACATACATACATACATACATACATACATACATACATACATACATACATACATACATACATACATACATACATACATAATTCTTGACAGAAGTTCAGGCTTCAGGAGTTTTCATCGTTTATTGGACCACACTCATCAGGCAATCTTTAACGACTGACTTTTCAAATAACAGGCTGGCAGTAAAATATGGGTGGTTACTATAGAGATGCGTTATATTCAGTAGAGTATCTAGGTAACAGATGCATCGTGCCTTAGTTGCGTTACTCTCATACATACATACATACATACATACATACATACATACATACATACATACATACATACATACATACATACATACATACATACATACATACCCCTTATTTATTCTCAAATTTACAGAGTAGTATGACTAATAATTTCTTTGCACTGCCTACAGACAAATGAGTAATTCTGTGGACTGAAGTTTCCTTAAAAACATGTTGCATTTATGTTCAACAATGTTCAATGAACAATGGTCTTTGAAAACTTAACAAATTTTAATCAGTTAAGTGGTTACAAAGGAAAGGCAAAAGGGTTCCTAATTAGTTGTGTCTGATTTGGGGGTTGAAAAAGACAACTACTTGAGGCACAGTTGTTTCAGGCCCTTTACACTAAGTCTTGGACTTAAAAGTTGACCTACATGGAGGGGTGCAAGGGTTACATGTCCCTGGGAGTATATTTTGCAATTGCTGTCTCATAGAACAGTATCAAGCTCAACGTGTAATAATGATAGATAATTATACATTAGTCAATGAGTTGTGATACATACTTTTGTCATGTTACACTGTATGTTGCACTTCATGATAATGAAAGAACCAACTGTTGTAAATTGTATTAATTATTTAGATTGGCTACAGTATATTCTATTTATGAAAGATGATGTAAGAACTTAATTGGTATTATTTTTCAGTGACAAACAGAAAGATACTACCATGGAGGTTGAAAGCTCTTCTGTTGTGGGAGAACCCAGTGATTGTTCTGCGGAGCCAACTGATGATGACATCATATTGGTGGGTGATGTTCTTGGTGATCCGTCTGATGAAGAATTGATGAATTCAGTGTTTCCCACAACAGGCTTGGGTGGAACAAACACCAGCACCCCTAATACAATTGGGCCTTTGACAGGCAGTGGAAACAGCAGCAGTATTAGTATCCAAACACCAAGCACTTTGCTGGATGATGGACCTGATGATTCTTTGTCTGCCGATTTACCACTTTTGAATGGCACAGATTCCATGACCAATGTACTGTAGATGCAATGACCAGCACAAATTCTGATTCAAGTCCACCCAGAAGTGTTGTTATCCAAAGCCCCACTTTGGAAAGTGGGCCCCAAGTTATGTCTGATGGCATAATGGTAAATTCTCAGTCTGATATGCCTGTTTCAAGTGAAACTAATGCCACTGTCCCCGACACAGACACAAATGTTCCTGTGATTACCAGTGCTGAAACAAGTCCATCCACCGGTGTTCAACTTGATCATAGTCAAGGTGAAGCATCTTATTCAGGTATCAGAAATACCATTATAGTCACAGTGACTGTAATGTTACAATAATATTACAATAATTGTTATCGTATTTCCTCAGTTTCTTTAAAGTATTTAAAGGAATATAATTTTTATGATGACTGTTGTTTTTTAGATTGGAAGTGAAGGCACCCTACAGTGGGAGTCAGTGGGAGACCATTGTTTGTTTGATATATACTTTTACACCTCACTTGAAAAAGCCTCATTGTCTCTTTAAACCCAACTACCAACTGTGGCTTTGAAGCTCAGTGGTCTCCTGTTTGTGTGTTTGTTTTTGTTAAAACTTATTATGCTTTTAGAAGAGTATTGATGTTAAGACATCCCATTACATCACACAAATTTATATAAAACAATCAGGTATCTAATAACAGTGAAAGAATTTCTCACAATCGTTTCATCAGCTGAAATAGCAAAACCATCATCATTGGCTTTTCTTAAGGCATCATGGAGTCTTAAGGCATTTTGTTTTGTCACTATGTCTTTGCTATGGGATGTCGCTATTTCTTTGCTATCAGATAATGCACTTTAGTTTAATAACTTTACACTAATTAGTTTTTTGGTGCTGTTGTAAAACAGGAAAAACAGTAGAAACCATTGTGAAAGAAGCCATACATCACTGTAAAGATACTGGATTGGACAATAATCCGGTTGAAGTGCTGCGTTACTTCCAGAGTCAGCTGGTGCAGGGAAGGCCTCTTGAAATCGAGGATGAAACTTTACCTACTGAGGGGTTGACCAACCAAATTTTTGTTGATCGTTCTAACCTGTTGGAGACTGGATTTGATGAGATAGAGGCACTGAATAACAAACAGATAACTCTAGAAGTGCAGTTTTACAATGAGGTAACTGTAAAAGTGTCCATAACCTAATTTTTTATATTTTTTTCCTGAATGTAAACATTGCACAAAGACCTGTTATAAAAATTAAATTGACAATAAACCAAAATGTGATTTTTTTTCACAGCCATTTGAACTCTTATATCATACTCTTTTAGCCTTCTCATGTTGCTTGTGTACAGCTGTCTGTGTGAATTCTGGTCAAGACCTTACTGCAGGAGAAAGACAACAGGGGGGGGGGGGGGGGCAATAAATGAGGAATTAGAATCATGATACCAAATTTTGGGTTAAACTATCAAATAATTGTAATTTGATCATGATGTCATGACAATTTTTAGTATGATGACCAGTTAATAACTAAATAGCACATCAAACATATATTTATCATAAATGTAATTTTTTCAGTCAGCAGAAGATTATGGAGGCCCGAGAAGGGAATTTTTCCTCCTTATGCTTCGAGAAATCAAAGAGCAGTATTTTGACAATGGCATAAAAGAAGAAATGAAAGACAGATATCACACAATTGGAGTGATCATGGGCGAGTCAATTTCTTTCACAATTTCTCTGCTCTATTCCCTAATTGTCTTGTTTTCACTTTTGTGTTCTTCCCATTTCCTTTTACTTTCCATAAACAGGATTTATGCCAACTTATAATACATCAACATGGTTCTTGGGTCCTGAACAGCAAAATGTTACAGGGTGTGTGTGATACAAGTTTTAAAAATTGCATCAAGTTCCAACCCCTTCCCTTTAAAACTTTGGCAGTGTTTGTAATGATGTTAAATACAGAAAGGGCAATGCGTGATTGTTTGTCTGATTGTCTTGAATTAGAAACAACTGCTCTAGCATTATTGAGGGGACCACAATGATATAGGTGAAGTTACCTGTTCTTGGTATAATTTACACAAAAGCAATAAGTTTGTTATGGATAAGATAACACCAAGAGTTTAATCAAAACGTGCTTACAGCCCTGTTGTGTATATTCTCCTTAGTAATTTGGAATGTTCTCACGTTACCTACCTGTCCTAACCCATGCAGTATATGTATTAACATTATAACGTCAACTAAAACTAATTTGTTTTGTTGTGCTTGCTTAAGCTTTGTTAACTTAGTTTTCTAGGTTTTACTGAACAGACATTATGTTAGATATGTTATAGATATATTATAGATTTCTTTTTTTTTTTTAAGCACTAAGTATGCTACAAAATGGGAAAGTTCCCAGATTTTTGGAAGAATGCCATTTAGATGAAATCTTTGAAAACAAGAATCCATCCCCATGTATGCTTGCAATGCGAAGTGGTCTGGATGAACTGGGAATTTACCAGGTTTGTTTCTATATAATACATGAGCAGGCTCACTTACTTAGGGTTATTTGTGCAAGTTTCTTGGTGATGGAGCAGCAATTCTTGCTGGCTCCATTGTTATTTACACCTCTGCCAACAAGTTACTTGGCAATAACGTTAACTCAATAACTGTAGCTGCCTGCAGGCTAGTTTCTGCCTATTTTTGACCTAGCATAAGGTACTCAGGAGTGGACCCAGGAAGTTTTAACAAGAGGGGTAAAAAAGGGCATTTATTTTGTACTTGATATTTAAAATGGCTAAGAAGGATAGCTCAGATTTAGCACATTTACATGTGATGGCATTTCTTGATAAACTTTCTCTACTGGTCAGTTCTTTTATTTGGAACCGCTGGCACTGATGTAATTTTACCTTAAAAATATTCAAAGAAGTGTCATAACTGTCATAACTTTTTTTCTCTACCTAGATTACCCAGGAAATACCTTTGTTCATCCACCTATTCAGAAAGGGAACAACCTTATTGACAATAAAGCAAATTCAATCACTCCTAAAACCTGCTTTTAGTGAGGATGGCTCAAATGACAGACAATACGAAGGTGCAACATACCACTCTTTTATCAAGTACCTTCGACAAGTAGCAAGTACGTGAGCTTTTTTTTATTTTTTAAAAGGTGAAAATCTTGTAGAATGTAAGGGGGGGGGGGGGGGGGTCGAACTGTTGTAGTCTTAATTACGAACTGTTGTAGTGTTACTCCCTGGTATTTTATAAGTTTGAGCATTCAGGTCACTGATCAGACACAAATGTCAGAACTTTAACCGTTGCTCTTATTCAGTGTATTGGAGAGGTCTATGTATTATTTATTTAACAGTGATAACCGCACTGTGAGTAATCAGGGTAATACGAATGATGTTGCTAGTATTACTCAGTGTAAATTATTTGCATGTGTAAGGCCATTTTTATTTGTGCAAATTGTGGAAAAGATTTCTTCCCCTGTGTTTCACTGCAAATTTGACGTTTCTGTATCGTAAGTTCGTCACAATTTTAAGGTTCTCAGGGAAAACGCTGCAGAGGTTGAATGCATGTATTTGTTTTATTTTTCACCTTAACAGAGAGAACTCAACTGTAAATAAGTGTATTTGTCTAAACACTACTCAATTTGCTTTTCCAGGTGGAAGGAGGGGAAATCTAACTTTACAGCACATCTTACAGTTCACCACTGGAGGTGATGAAGAACCGATTTTGGGGTATAAGATTCCTCCTAGTATCATCTTTGTTCATCCGGTGAAAACAGCTTTTTGCCATCGGCCAACACGTGCATCAACTGTCTCAAGTTACCATGGGGCTCAATAAACATTCCTTTGCCATCAGAGCAAGTTCTTCACAATCTTTATGATTATGCATTTAGCAATGCATATTTCGGATTTCCATAATTGCCTAGCATGTAATGCCCAATGTATTTTGTCATCGTAATTCAATCAAGTTCCTCTTTCCTTGTAGTGAACGCGTCGGATTGATTACACAATGTCTTCTACATTCACTGTTCCGGTTTTGTCCTTTCATATTAGTTGCAAAGTTATTCAGGGTTATTGTACTTTCTAAAGTGTCTGTATCACCTACCTAACCTTATCTTTTTTTGTGGAATTGACTACCTTTCTGAAGTTGATTTCAAGACTTTTTGACCCGATAAATTGGCCGTTAGTCTTTCCCACTTGAGACATCACTTCCAAGAACTTACTCAGTCGGTTCAGGTGAGTTTTATTGGTTTTTAAATGTCAGGAAAAAAGGTTTAACTTTTCTCAAATACTCATCTACGCAGTTCAGAGATGTCAAAACTAGGTAGGTGATGCAGGCATTGTAAAAAGTCATCCAGGTTAGAGTTGTTGAGTTATGTTCAGGTTCTAATGTATGCTGATATTTCTATGCTCTTAAATTGTAAGCTATTATTTTGTACATGCGATTTTGCCCAACGTATAGAATATATAGTTCTCATTCATAAGCTAAGGATAATGGGGCACCTGCTAAATATAACACGTTATGCTCTTAACTTGGAGTGTTATGCAACCATAAAAAGGTTCTTTTTTGTGCTCCTAATTATGCTAGACTTCGGCTGCTAGTAGTAGTAATTGGCCAGCTTGGAGTATAATTTAGCCAGTGATTGGATGAGAAATATCAAATTCCTTTGAAGCCAATTAAAACATTCCACAAGAACTGCCTGAATTGTATAACACGAAGTGCAATATTATGATAACTAGTGGTACATTGTATCAGTAACAACTTTCACCCTCAGAATATCGCATGAGAACGTTTGTGTTTTTAGTGACAAGCCTGTCATATATGGAGAGCTTGAAGGAACCAATTTAGGTGCGCATAATTGACGCGTTTGTGGGATTGGTGCCCAATATTACAGTTGTCCAATTTCAAACAGTTATATTGGACACCCGGTGTTAACGCACTGCAATAACCCAATAAACAGGCACACAGAGAATCAATTGCAAATAAGAACTTTTAATTGAAGTGTTCATGCTCACAATTATTCTGCAGGGAATGGCTGTCTAACTTGCGCCCCCTTCCTAGGCATCAAAAATAGAACTGATAAATAACCAATTGTTCTAATCATGCATAAGTCTTTCTACAAATGCTACTGTTTTTTAAGTAGATATCAAAACCGTAACTGTCACTTTGCTGAAGCGGGTCAATTGCTTCCTTCAGCAACTCTAACTTCTCTCGGGGTAAAGAAAACGTGGCCGGAACCTCGACAAGGTCATCATTCGGAGAGAGTGGTCCATCGTATTCTTCGTCTGGTAAAGGTCCTTCCCAATCGATACCATAGTCTTCGCAATGTTCCTGTCCAAATAGTAAAGAAAACAGACGAGGCAAATTACCTTCATTACATACTGATACAGAGATCAAGGAAACGATTAAGTCGCTTTCAAGCATGGAATAGGTTTAAAACAAGAAAAAAAGAAAAACGAGTTCAAACGTGATGGTTTCCTGCACCTCGCATTGTCTGGTCCACCTTATGCTCTGCTGGTCAAGATAGCGGATTACTTTGAACATTGATGACATTTTTTTTTAAAGAACGTACTGAATATATTATTTCTTACCCCAAACATTTCATCAGACACAGTGGTACCAGATGCTGCAGTTCCTTGCATTCCCATGATCCATAACTGCCTTGGGGTTCTATTGTTGGCAGTTGAAATTCCGTGGGAGATCCATCCTTTAGTAAAGTCATCCAGTTGCGCGTTAACACGGGGGACAAAGACGTAATGGAAGGAAACCATGTGCATTTCGTTGCTAATGTCCAAAACCATGTTGTCTTCCATATGATGGAATAGTTGGTAGAGAGTTGCAATTTTTTGGTAGTAAAGATCGCGCCATAGCCTCTCTATTCTTTGGTTGTGGACACTTCTTCCAGCGATCATACTCCCCCTTCCAGGACCACGCCTGGGATGAGTCAACATATAGAGGGAAACGTCTACATTTTCCCCACCTTTGTCGGAGCGTACACGTGATGGTAATCCGTACTGCTGAACTGCTTCACGGAAACAGGAAAGGACAGTTGAAGCACGGTTATTGGTAGAGCAACGGAGATAGACTGCAATGCGAGAATAACCGTCGATCCCACCATGTATCACCATTCTCCATCTAAACATAGATTATTGTGAAATAGCTGAACAAAAATGTAAAAACAACAACTGCAGCAACCTGTGTTCCTTTGTTGCCTAGTATAAGATGTTTTGAAACCGGTGGGTCAATTTCAAGCGGCTAGTTGACTATCTAATGTCTCATAGTTGGGATCTAAGGAAATGTCTTTGGAAAACGCAGTAGCCCAATGGTAAGTACGTCGGTGTCCGAGTAGAGCGGTGCGGGTTCGAGGGTTGGCCGGGGTTATGGTGTTGAATAGTTGGGCGAATTAGTCGACTCTCACTTTGCCTCACTCCACCCGGGACTATAAATTGTGCCGGCCAATTGACAAAAATGGAATTGGAGTCCGGGACTACCTGTTATAGACTAGCATACGATTAATGTACCGTACAAAATAAAACTATCCTCTAGGGAGTTGACTGATACCTAAATTCATTAACTAATAGCCTGAGAAAACTGACATTGAAACGCTTCTATGGGAACATGTAGGGACGCTTTTTCAATCAATTAGTTTTTGTACATTCTTGGATCGATCGGGGCGTATTAAAAACATTGGATAAAAACTTTGCGAGTCTCCACTGTTAATGGGAGGTTGGGCAACTAAACGATTCCCCACAGTCGGATATTTGGTAAAGTGATACCAGGATGAGGCTCTTGGCCTGCGCCATTCATCTCTAACCTACCATGTATATATGCGTTATTGACCAAGCGTGAGGTCAAGATGGCTGGATATTGGCCAAGTTCTTTTTTTGCGTTTTTATGGACCAAGACGAAGTCGAGGTCCATAAAAACGCAAAAAAAGAACAAGGCCAAGATCCAGCCATCTTGACCGAACAAGCTTGGTCAATAAAGGATTTATTATATGGCTTTACCATCAAGTTAAAACTACAATAACAAAACAAAACACGACATGAAACTGCTCTACTCGGAAAGAAATTCTTCATAGCCGGCCGGTGCAAGATTTATTTTCAGTGCACCTTTGGATTAGCATGTAATGGTGGAAAACAAGGAATCCTAAATTATCTTAGGGCTCTAACTTTATAATGGCTTAAAGGAAGTGTACAATTATCGAGAACGAAAAATTTAGATTTTCGCAAGAGCGGGAAGACCG
Organism: Pavona decussata; assembly: GCF_977016875.1. Classification (NCBI taxonomy): domain Eukaryota; kingdom Metazoa; phylum Cnidaria; class Anthozoa; order Scleractinia; family Agariciidae; genus Pavona; species Pavona decussata. The sequence continues at coordinate 991,599 of NW_028145713.1, forward strand.
GCAAACTCGCCATTTTCACGCAATCGCGCGGTGGCGTAAATAATAAAATTTTTTTACACAGTGTCGGCTTCCAATCATTAATTCTTGAATGAAACAATAGATTTTGAGATTATATGCAAACATAAGCCGAAAAAAAGAGCAGGTCAATCAGAAAACTGGGCGAAACTTTGACACGATTTTGTTGTTTACAACAAGCAAGACGCGGCTGAATTAAAAACGTGAGCTTCTTCGGCGAACTTAAAAAAAATAATTTTCTGAACTGCTCTAAACACTAACCGCAACTTCCACTACGCTATGATTTAAATACAGTCATTGCAAACCTAGAGAACTTATCAATTTGGCACTCGACTTGAGATAATAAGTTTTTCAAAATCAATTCTATCTAAAATACTACACGCAGAGCAATTCACCGATTCAACTCACATTCATTGTAGCTGAAACGAAGTTTTCACTACACCAGGACGATTCCATTCTCCTTCCTTTCCTTTAGGTAAATGTTGAGAGTTTACCGAACCTTTTAGTGAGCGTTTTCCCCCAAAACAACGAGAAAATCGAAGAAAACCCGCATTGTTGTTGGGATTAAACTTTCGATGCCAAGCGGACGGGCAACGGGTAATCCCGAGCGGGCAAGATAGCTCCATCTTGCCCGCTCGGGTAGCCAATCACAGCGCAGAATTTGACTCATCTTGCCCGCTCGCGGAGCCAGCCATATAATAAATTACCTTATCAACTTGTGGTTGCCATCTATGTGCCACAGTGCATTGGAGCCACTTACTGAGTAAACAAGTCTGTGTACAGTACTCATCCATCGGATAATGATTCCCTCTGGATCTTGCTTGCGCAACATTTGACGTACCCTTAGCTGGGGCACCCGGTAGCCTCTTGCACGAAGGTAACCTAGCATCATTCTGTAACCACTTCTAGGACACTCTTTTCTTGTTTCACGTAGAAGATCAATAAGATCATCGTCACTTAAGTCGGAAAACGGTCTTGATGTGTTGATTCCATATTCTTTCATTCTGCGCCTAACAGTGCTGAGAGACACCCCTAGCATTCTGCCGATATCAGCTGCGTTAAACCCATTTGCAATGAGATATTCCAATTGTTCCTGGGAAATTATGAATTTTGGCCTACCACAGTTCCCACTGTAGTGCTGACCAGGCCGATGGCTCGACGAATTTTCAATGCTTGAATCTTTATCACGAATTGTAGTAAAAACTTCTCTTAGTTTAAGAATGATATTGTCATATACATCACCGTAGTTATCGAGTGGAGATAAGCGAACTGCATGTTCATACAGCATCTCTGATTGATAGCGAAGATAATCCAGTGTTGTAGAAGTTTGATTTCCTTCTTCTATAACTTTTCCCAATTCCATTTGTAATGACAAAGTACGTGCTAGAAGGTGTGCTATAGCAGAAAAAGCCATATTTTGACTGATATTTCGAGATATTCTGTTGTAATGTCCGTCCGCGTTTTATAAATTCCCGCCTTTTTCTTTTTGGAGGCATGCGTATTGACGCTCGGTTCCAGACTACTGGAGAGGAACTGAAAGTTTGGACTGCGGAGTTGAATATTTGAATCGCCGAAGTGAATGTTTGAATCGAGTCACTGCATAATTACATTGTGAGACTGTCTTTGAATTTATAATCTGGATTTCATATCTTAAAATTAAAGTACAGAATGTTTCAACAGCAGGATTTCAGCATTTTCTATCGAAATTGAACGCTGAATTTATGGTGTATTGTTTGACTTTCATGATTTCATTGAAGAAATGCACGTTTGGATTGAACGATCAAATGTTTGAATTGGAAAATGGCATGTTTGAATTGACGAAATGCATCCTTAAACTGAATGATAGGCCAGGCAATACAAGGAATGCATGTTTAACTTGAAGAATGGCATTTCTGGATTGAAGGAAAGGGTGTTTGGATTGAAGAATCGAATGTTTGAAGCAAACAATTCCATATTTGGATTGAAGGATCGAATGTTTGAATCGACCCATTCCATATTTGCATTGAAGGATTGAATGTTTGTATTGAAGGATCGAAAGTTTGAACCAAATAATTGCAGATTTGAATTGAAGGATTGAATGTTTGAATTGATAGTTTGAATTTTGACACTAAAAAGATGGAACACAGCCAAATCATGCAATAACTCTCAGTCAACTCCAGAGTCATACAGAGGATACTATCAAACCACTGATTAACAATAGTATAAGACAATCTTTGGTGCAATTGGATTCTGACATCAAAGGACTATTGGAGAATATGATGTGTGCTAAAATAAAACCGTTAATGACCGTATATAAAGATATGGGCACTTGTTAATATCTGTAAAAGAAATCCTTGGAAGTGGCGAATTTGATGATGATCTCCTAAAAAAGCTACAACATGCTGATAATTATATTTTAGACAACACACCGATTGTCGATAAACAAGCAAAGATGTATGATAAGTTATTTTACTAACCTATTTCACCACCAATTAAATCCAATATATGGTTCCAATATTCTTCATAATATGCTAATGTTCGGCCACTCTTATGTCTGGGTCAATTCCAAAAGCGATCATCCCCCCCCCGAGCAAACCCCCGGGCATTTGACTTTTTTAAAAATGCCTGATCAAATTCCCCTCTATATGGGCCGATTTCTAGGTCAAATGCCCCACTGGTTGGGGCTGAAAAGTCATCGTGTTGGTTTTTTTTTTGTATTCGCTAGCTCTGTTTATATAAAAATCAACGAAATTCATACAGTAATAAATTTAAAACAATTTATTATTAAAGATAATGCATAACATCACATATGAAACTCAACTAACAGAGAGTTTAACGATATATGTACCGATACTCGCTTTTCTTTTATATTAAATGTACATGAAGTTTGCTAATACGTGTGGTAACAAGAACAATGATAAAAAACCTAGACATGCCAACAAGTCGAGCTTCGAACGCCGAGCAAAGGGAGAACGAAGCTTGAGGGAACTTGGACATACCACTGAAATTGAGAAGCGAAGGGCAATATGTAACCCGGCCATGCCAAAAACAATCTCAGATATATAGATATTTGTTGGAACGCTTCTCTATAGTAGTATTTTAAAAATGGCTTACTACATTAAAAACTGTTTGACGGAAAATATACGAGTAAATTCTGGTTGTGAATAAAGCATTCCGACAATTTATGCGACCGCTGACCAGCATTTTTTCGACGGGTCAAATGCCCGATGGGTCGGGTTTCTATTCGCGTCAAATGCCCCACTATGTGGAGCCGAACAGGGGTCAAATGCCCGGGGGTTGCCCGGGGGGGGGGGGGATGATCGCGCTTGGAATTGACTGATACATTAATACAAACAAGCGGACTGTGTTCTAATCTCATTTTGTCCAAAATTTGTTCCAATAAATATTTCACACTGATAATACGTTTCCTTTTCCCGTTAATGCGGGGGAGAATTTTATTTATTTCGGTAAAGATACGATGTATTTTTACCCTCTGTTGAAAGTTAACACATGCCATCGATGCTGTCAATAAATTATTAATAGTATTCTCAATATGATATTTTCGATTGTAAACGCTCTTTGTATGCATACGGTAAAGATTCTCTCGGAAATCGACAAATTCGCTCACGACTTTATAGCCAGCAACTTGCCCGCATTTCTTACAAACTGAATAACCTCTATCAGCAATAATATCTTGATTATCACAGCATCGTTCGTGTTCGTTCGACTGACGATTTTCAAACTGCTCATGACAGAAAGGACAGGACTCTCCAAAATCTTTGAAACCTTCATGTATTTCCAAATCACAATTCATTCTACTATACAATATATAATTGTAAACAATATTGTTTAAACCAGTGAAGACTATATCAATACATTATCATACATTCATTACAGCACAGCGGTGCTGGTCTACATCAAATATCGCAATCACAGTCTATTTCATGTCTCCAAAGTATTGCCACAGCCAGATGACTTTCAAAATATTCGACAACAGACCACCGATTCGCCGCTTTAGTCATACAAACTTTGTGAGTACACTTTACCAGCAAAATTTATCATGACGAATAATTTTTACTTGTATTATGCATAATACAATTTCTGATTGGCTGACAAAATCATACGAATGTCTCATGACATTGAACACAACGGACTAAATTTAGATGTAAGCGGAAAAGTCCCACTGCATTGCATCATTTCCGAGAAAGTGAAACAGTGTTTGGATAATGGTGTGAATGCATTTCTTACGCGTAAGAAAAAAAGTAACGACGAAGAGACAAGCTATTGACAGCAAAGAATAAATTTTCCGAAATGGCTTAAAGAGAAGTCACTATATAATATTATAAAATAATGGAAAATAAATATATCATAAAATTTCCAATTAAAGCTGAAAAACACATGAAGTCAGTTATAAGCCATTATCCAATGGAGGATATATGTTCATGCATCAAAGTAATAAATCAATTAACTAAATGTCATAGTTGTAAAAAAAGAAGAACATATCGACAATTATATGATGATGGTACAGTAACTTCTGTTTGTAAAATCTGTTTATACAGTCGAGATCCGAAAACAGTTAATCTAATATATTTAGGAAAGCCGGTTCGACTGGAAGAACGTGATATTTGTGATACTAATGTTTTTGTGATCACAAATTTTTATTTGGTTGTTTTCAGGGCGCATTATGGAAGCATTCTTATTCATGAAAATGGAAAAAAAATTTCATATACATGTGATGGAGCAACTAAAAATTTGACTTTGACATATTTTGATGAATGGAAAAATCATCTACGATTCAAACGATGCCATTAATGAGTAGCTCTATCGTCGCTCCGCCTGAGCCATATGATGATAATTTGATGGTTAATTACGCGGAAAATTATTAGCGCAATTTCTTTAACCGGTTTTAACCAGTTTTTTATGGAAAAATTATTAGCGCAATTTCTTTAACCGGTTTTAACCAGTTTTTTCAGGAAATTGCGCTGTTCCAGTTTGGCTTTGCGAATGCAATACTTCCGCTATTTGTGGGCTTGTTTTGGCTATGTTTTGACTCGAAAATAGCTCTGAAATACTGCGCAATTTTGTGGCAAAATTATTAGCGCAATTATATGGAAAAGCGCTAAAACCCTCATATCCTATACTACTTTTGTATTTAGACACTAAAATATTACATCAGGTATCAAGCTATTCTACATCACATTCGCGACCGGTAACAAAAAGGTTAATCCTCACCACTAAAACGATCCATACAGACAGAAAACTTAACCTAATGCTAACACGCTAAACCTGATCTTAACTGAAAAATGAAATATAAATTAGCATACGAGGCTAAATTCTAAAGCACGTGGAGGAAAAAAATGGAAAAACCTAGCACCTAGACTGCCGGCAACGGCGTAAGGAGCAATACGAGTAATTAAAGAAACCTGGAAACCTTAGCTGTCGCTTATCGGTAGGGCAAAGCGTTAACGCTTTCAATTTTAATTTGGGTTCCATCCCTTGTTTAAACCAGAAGAACAGAAGGTAAAAAATAATATATGCGGAATATCTCAACATTTTGTCTCATGACAACCTGTTTGTAATGGTAACGTCACATTTCATGAGAGAAAAATTTTACTTCAAACGATTCCCGGAATGACAAAATGAACAGTTGCCGCAAACATTAGCCAAATACACAAAATAAAGGCCGCTTCAGTAAAAATTTTCCAAAATCGTTGACTGGGGAGAGGGGCGGAAGGGGGGGGGGGGGGGTGGGGTTCAACGTTATAACTCCTGAGAGTTAATACAACAGCCACCCTAATCTAGCTGCTACGGGAAATTGAAGAAGACATTAGAATCCTCGCAGCAAAAACGAACGTGCTTTTATAGTCAAGGCAAGAAAACAACTCATATCATTTCTTTCACAAAAGCGGTGATGATAACCCCAACTAATGTACATGTTTCTTTACAGTAAATCGGCCAACATTGGTAGTTCACAGTCTGTTAAGACATCATAAAGATCGCCAGTGGTAAGGCCATTTTGCTGTGCGACACAACACAATACGGCTTCAGCAGGGTTTGGAATGCGCTTGTCGAGATAACGAATCTCGTGTGGCCTCAATCCCAGTTTCTCTGCAACACGCTTCCAATCTTCGGCTCCTGTAATATTAGAAAACAAATCTAGTATGACGCTAAGTATAAAACGTAAGGTTCCTATCAAACTGTGCCAAGTTTGAGTGTCGGAAATATATTGGTGACGTATGTAGGCTAAGGTTACTGATAGTTTTCCCTTGGTGCCGATGTTTTTATTTTATTTTATTTATGTATTTATTTTTTTTTTTTGGCGGGGATTGTTGTTTATCGCGGACCAGAGAATTTCTTTCTTCTTAAAACCAACATTATAACTTTCAATTGAATCTACAATCTTGGACAAAACTTGTTGAGAAAAATGCGAATTTTCCGCATGTATTACAATTTTCGTTAAGGAAAACACCGCCTGGAGAGAAGTAAACTTTCACTCTCCCACCCCAAAATGGCTGACGACGGCGAAGACCCTAGGACACGTGGAGAATTTGTCACGTGACACATCGTCCTCGCCAGACTTTTACTAGGATCCATAAGTTAGTAATCCTCAGGTATCATTCACAGAATTATAAGATGGAACTGTTCCCGGTATCTCAGTAACACACTTGGTCTAATAAAACGTTCTAACGAACTTTGCACTAAAACGTGCCAACGTTTCAGAAAAGTGTGAGTCTCTCAAGCATGTAGCGTCTGATGAGGAGCGCAGCTGAAATTCATACCGACGAAATCTTACCACTCAAGGTGACAGTGATCTCTCTGGCCTGTGAATAGGGGATACATCGTACATCGAGGTCTTCAGGTAGCAATGGTCCTAGAGATAAGGGATGAGCATTATCAAAACACAAACCCAAGCAAAGAAAAAACAAAAACAAATGAGGGAGCTATGAGAACTGCAAAGGACAGAGTTGCATCTCGACAACAGTGAGGGTGGACGGAATGTATGTAGTCTTTATGAAAAAGTCCCCCCGTTTAAACTGTTTCAACATTTGCCCAACAAATGAATCGTCATTTGAAACCAAGTGAAAACTGGATAGAAGTTATCTTTTGTGCGATTATACAGAGCTTAGATGTGCCAAACGGTGTTGTAAATGCGAGTGTAGAAGTTGTGTGTGGCTTGGGATGTATGCCGGGTGGGTATGCTTGACATGTTTGGTTGCCATAGTACTGAAGGTTAGTGGGGTATAAGCATTTTATTTATTAAAACCAGGCTAATAAAGTCCTGGTATAAGAGCGGTTACATATAGCATCAGTGGCTTGCTTAACAGCAACAAATAATCTTAAGGTAAATAGGCTTACTTGTTTATACACAGTCTCAAAAGAGTTTGGAATTCCTTGAGAGGAAAACAAAAGGATATAACTGGAGACGGAGTGAAACTTCGGAGAGTAAGGGGTAGTATGCTATCTCTTCCACAGGGCAAGAACATTAGTTGAGAACCGTGGGAAATGGGGACTCCTCTGATAACTTAGAAGCACTCATAAGCAATTACTGAGTGATATCTTGTAATCAACTTCCTAGATGTGTTGACTTTTTTATCCAAAGGTCCACTTACCAGTTGCTCCTTCCCGTGAGATTACCCTTAAATGCTTCACCACATCAAGCCTGTTTGAAATATTTGCTTCCCTTGCCAAGCAGCGGATCAGCCTTTTGGTCTCAAGATTTGGCTGTTCAAGTGAGGCATCATCCAAGTTAAGCCTTTCTTTAAATTGACTCACAATCGTCTGGGAATCATGTGATTGGAACGAAAGGGATTCCACAATCTCATCAGGCAAAGCAAGAGATTTTTCCTCGTTTCCTTAAATAAATTATAAGACACACTACAATGCAATACAACACAAGGAGCAATATCGTATATTTTTAGCTATCATGTATGAACATGCATGCCAAAATAGTTCGTTTGAACGATCGATAAACTGAAATGGCGGAAAGTTGAAATATAATTAAGAGGTTTTATTGATCCTTATTATCAAAATTATGAAAAACAACTTTGCATTACATACACATTTACGTTCCTTCTACAACTTAAGGTGCGCAAATGGGTACTACTGAGATTAAGGGTGCCGTCTCTCAGCTAAAAAGGGATTAATAACACAAAAGACGTGGAAAATTATAATCAAACGAAAACGTTTCTAGACCTCTCTAGCTCGCTTTTTAATTAACACAGTTTAATAAATACAAAATAATTGCAATCACACCAGCTTACGTTCAACAGGAGAGAGAGCTCTGCCATCCCGTTCACTGATCGCTAGCTGCGACATGTAAAAAAATTGAAAACAAAGGGTTTAACAAATGGCATTTCTTCACAGTGATCACACGTTAAATTTAGCTTGGCCGGCAATTTTTCTTTGTTGTTTCATACTCACATGGTACGGATCAGTAACCGCTGGCAATAAATAGCCACTATACTTGATCAGTTCGAAGTACTTCGTTTGTGTGAAGTCTGTGTCAGCTTATCAGTTACTCAAAAAAGTTCATGTTTGTAAAAGAAGTTTTCTAATGCATCTTACTGACGTGAAGTGTATACGTCAATTTTGGCAATGTTAAATAAATAAAAAACACGATTATTCACCTTTTGTTGTGATGAACAAAGCCAAGGAGTAAACTGTATGATCTGAACTCTGGTATCTTGGGCAGAAGCCGACTTAATGCAAATGATGCTTTTCTTGTCAGTGCACAACTTGGACAAGGGAATGAAGTGGAGGCACTGCTCTTGTTCGCATCGCCTTTCACGGTGAGTAGGACAGTAGGTGACTGCACCTCCGCAACAGCAGACTGGGCAAATGACACTCATTTCATATCTCATATTCCTTAGCCAGCAAAACTCATTTCGCATGCACTCAAGCATTACTGCGAGTTGCCTACGAACAGCACGCGCGCAGTTAATTCCAGCGATGTCATGCTGGAATTCTTCGGACGCGGTAAACTTTAAAGATGGAACTTCCACCATCTTAAGACTTGCATTCGCGCTATGAACAACAATCTCAACAACGGAGGAGTGGCACAAAAAGATCACAGAGCAATCTTTGTGTTCGGAGGAAAAGAATCGTGCAAAATTGTGAAACAGGTGATCACGAGGATTTACTGGTTTCCAAAATATTTCCTTGCCCCACTGAAAGAGCTGCAGGATCAATCTGGGAAAGAAACCTGGAGGAACTTGACTATTTCCAAAGGTGAGAAATAGGGAGGGAATTCGCGCTGACGCAATCAGGTCAACAATCTCCGTTGGTGGGTGTGTTTTTAGCATTGATGGCACAAGGTAGGTCTTGTTTTCAGCTGTAGCTGTTGGCCAAGGACACAACAAGCTAAATCTTTCCATGATTCCAAGGAGACTTTCACAGGTTTCTTTGTTGTTGCACAAAGTCCCCCACACGTGCTCCAACAGCTGTTCATCCAATAGTCCATCAGTCTCAAGCTTACACCACAGGTCAACAAATTTCTTCTCTCTGGAGTCATATGGTTTAACAGTTATCACCTTTTTAAAAACGTCTATTAACCACTGCGGATCCAAAACCACCAGTTTATCCAACTGTGGTGAGTCATCAAAATGGATCAGACTTCGTAGGTCATGCAAATAGTTCAACAATGTCTTCAAGTCTTTGTCTTCATTGATGTTGCATAATGTTGATGCAATAAGTTTTGCTGTTGTCAGAGAAATGCATTTTTGCTCTTCCCTCAGTGCTTGAAGAACCTTATCAAATTTCAACCACTTGACTGGAATGGCTTCGTTGACGTAGGGAAGTTCTTTAGCGACAGCAAGTACTTCTTCCCGCAAACGCGAGACTTCTGGACAATCAGACTTTCGGACATTCAGACTTGTGTTATCAACAAAGAAAACATCATGCAAGTGTGTCCCATACGGTTTGGCTTTTAGGAAGCCAAAGATCTCGCGAGAAAGTTCTCTTGGGTCGCCACCACCATAAGGTGTATCAGCATGAGTACAAACTAGGAAAACGGGAGGCAGCCTTTCTGGAAGAAACTCTGATTTAGGACTTCCTTCCGATCCTCTGTTTTCCTTTTGACTTTTGGGCAAGGAAGCAACTGACATCATCCAAAAATCGAGATAATCGAGATTTGTTTTAAGATTAAAGTTTTCTTGATATTTCTTGTAAAGCCCTTGTTTCACCAGAGGCTTGGCTCTGTCATGTGGGTTGAGGCTGAGGTCATAAACCAGACAGTAGACTGCCCGTGCTGTTAGAAAGAGCGGGTGTGTCACATAGTAAACTGACTGTCCGGCAAAATCCCACATTGTTGAATATATGTCTTCAGTGTGGTCACCCCTATCCCCCTGGAGTAGCGTTTCGATTTCAGCTGCTACCTCTTCTGGTACATGCGGAGTGGAGTGACTGGCATTCTTTTGATTCCGGTCTTTTGGTTCAGGCGGTAAGTTTACATCTCTGATGAGGTTGGGTGCTGGGTCCTGAGACACCTGAATGTCTTCTTCACCTACTGCTGGCTCAGTGGAACGTACTACAAGTGGTTTTTCTGTGACCACAGAATCGTTGATCTCGGTACTGTCATCACTATCTATTGTAATTTTACTACTTCTCGTTTCTTTCCTCAGACTATCCACAATGCATCTTGCAGTGTGATAATCAAAGGAAATGGCAGCATCAGAATTTTCCTCTTTGTCCGTTGTTCCAGTTCTCCACGTCTCTTTGGTCACTTTGAAATGTGAAGGATCCATTTCTATGCCGACAGTACTATCTTCCTCTGGGTTGAAACAAATGCCTTTCAAGGACTTCTTTAAACTCGTCTTTCCCGCTCGGTCTTGTCCAATGAGCATTATTGGGACTCTTCTGACAGTTGTTTGGCCGTCAGCAAGGGCCTTGTTATAGGCTTCTAAGGCCGATGGACCACGCGCCAGAATTTCTAGCGGAACTAAAAAGGGAATAACGAAGACAAATATATCGATCATTGGAATAAATGCGATGGAATATGTTGAGCCTGGTGAATAAATGAGAATGATGTGTTAATCAGTAAATGACGCAGGCATACTCGGCATAATCCGAGTCATAGTTTATGCAATGCTAAACTCTCATAGGCTTTTGGCGGGAAACATTTCTATTGTTACATTTCGTGTGACTGTGAACTAGCCAATGAATGTGTTCGCTTTGACGGGAGAAACGTCAGCTTTATATTAAAAGCTTATACTGGAGCATTCAGAGAAGACATGAGATCATCCTCCAATAATTCCATCAAACCATATTGTTCATAATTAACGCCTTTGTACCCGCATCTAAGGTTTTTTTTTTTCAGGTGTGTACAGTCAACTCTCTCATAGCGACCACTTCTCGTAAGCGACCACCTCCCGTAAGCAACCACTTCGTAAACAACCGTTTTGTTTCTCAGTTAAATACTGTTTCAAGAGCTCTCTCGTAAGCGACCACTACTCAAATTTCTTAAGGGACCGCGACCACGTTTTTGGCCAGAAATTACACATATTCTTTTGTTTTCTGTTTCCGGTAAGCGACCACCCAACATAATCACGTATGATCGTTAGTAAATCATTACTCAGAAGAGACAAAAGTTCAATTTTTAATGACGCTTCCCCGAACTGCTGACAGATAATAACAATTTACAGACAGAGAAGATGACTATAATTAGATCTGTAGGTAAACGGGAATTGTTACAGTGGTCTGTTCCACGATGTTATACAAAGTTTGATCAAGAGAATGAATAGATGTGAAAAAATCAAATTAATTAGTTTCTATTTGCCTAATTTTAGCTGTTAAGGTAATATTTTTATGTAATTAATTAATCAATCCAGTATTAGGCTTAGTTTGTTGATCTTTCCCGTAAGCGACCACCTCCCGTAAGCGACCACTTTGTCGTGCCCCAAGGGTGGTCGCTTACGAGAGAGCTGACTGTATATTGCTTTATTTACTGTTTAGACACTTTGAATATAAAGGCGTGGTCACCGTAAAGTTGATTTTAAAATTATTTATGAAACGTAAATAAACTAGAAATGAAGGATTCTTTGCTCACTTGTCTTTGCCGGTCCGCTCTCTTTCATCTTACGAGCCACAGAAGTTTGGACTTTTTTGACAAACCGAAAGAACTCGGGAAGCTGCGCAGCTATTTCTTCCGGTTCCCACTCTCCGCTACTTAGCAACTCGTCCCACTCCCTACAGTGCAGATGGAAGTCCGTCTGTCAGAAAGGAAACAGATTTCCTCTTAACAAGGGCGCAAACGTAGCAAAACATACATCAGTGAGAATGATGTATTATTCGGTAAATGACACAGGCATACTCGGAATACTAGTTCGAATGTTCTATCACTGAGCTACAGGAGACTCCTGGAAGCTAAGGCCATTAAACTAGGTTCATGGGACAAACATCCTGCATACTGCTATGATTGGACATAACATTAACATATTCCATCACAATAATCAAAAAAAATTATCATCATGCTTGTGAGATATGTGATATGTTGCTTTCTCAGATTAAAAGTGCTATCGACCACCCATTTGTTATATATTACAATTTAGAGGTAGTCCGTACCATTTTGTGCACTAAACAAACTTCTCACGAATCTACCATGTAGAAATGACAACAAAAAAATCAAGCGATACCAATTCAATCCAGAAATCGCATCAAGAAATTCAGAAGGCAACGATCTACAACGGTGTACAACTTTATTTTTATCTTTCTGATATCTTTCTTTCTGTAAACGACAGGTTCATGGTACATTATTATAGGTAGGTGCAAAACTACTTTGTCAGCGTATTTGTAGCATATTTGCTGACAGGTGGTTTTCCATGTCTAAAGCACAAATAGTATCAGTTTTTCTATTTGGATCACAGTTTTCTCCTAAGCAAAATAATGATCTATTTTTTCATATCCAGTCTTTTAGATCTGAATCTTTTCTTCACGTATTAGACAAAGGTCCAAACCTGGAAAGGGCCATTATTATCACACTTTATCACACCGCTATGTAAAATCATTAAAAATGACTGACGTCAAAATGTTAGACATTGAGGTTTGTTATACTGATTCTCTGGATTCCTCCGCTATCATGTCGCTACGCCATGTGCTTTCCTTGGAAAGAATGGCCATGAACCCTTCGCTGGTTTCACACATAGACCGTTTGGAACATCGTCTGTGGATTAAATGAAATCCCTCGGGTATACTGCTCTTTGCTAGACACAAATCATCTCCATCCGTCAGAGTTAGTTTTGACAGGTATCTTGACAAAACTTGTCTGGTTTCCTCCTCAGGTACATAGTCCGTGCCAAGAGCGCTATCTATAGCAAGACAAACAACACATTTTACCATTCTCTTTGAAGTAGTAACGTCTCTAAAGTTACTGGGAAGGATGGTTTCATGAAGCCTACACTGTAATTTTTGCATAACCAGAGGCTCTATTCTCAAGCCAGCCTCTTGAGGTTCCCTTCACCCAATCCAAGGACCGCACCCCTCAGAATGTTGGTCACAATTTGCTTCCCATTCGTCGAGGTACGCCATGTCCCAATTCCAGACCAACATATGTAGATTTCTAGCACTGACCCGTTTTCAGGCCCAGCTTCTAAAATTCATGCGGGTTCTTAGTCGTCGCCACGAAAACCCACACCCTTTTTCAGACTTTGCCTCTAAACTCCATACCAGTTTGAGACCAGGGCAAAATGGTTACCTTTAACACCGATTTTCAGGCCAAATGAAACGGCAAAAAATCCACACTCTTTGGGGCGCGAAGCACTATTAACGCTATATGGGCACCCGATCTGACATGCCCTGAAAAACGTCCAGGAATCCAGACAGTCAGCTAGCGTTATGTCCGTTTATACACAAAATATTACATGTTAAAAGACCGATTACATGTCTACTCCATCACTCGATCAAAGAATGCCTTTTCTCGAATGAAAACGATGTCAAGCTCTTAGCATGCCGTTTGTATCCCCGGACAGACTAACGGTACTCATATAACATCATACCAGTTCTTCCACGGATCGTGAGTCGACAATCAAATTCACATCCAGGAAACAAAATGTCTGCCTGCAGATATCTTCGTGAGGGTAGCACTAGCCACCCACGGCATCGTGACTGCGTTGTAACATCTTCAAAGCTTATCTCATCCAAGATGTTCTTTACGTCACTAGAAGGAATTGGTAATTCATCCAACTTCTTGTCCAGGTTCTCTTTTGTTACCCAGACCTGTGTAATAATTAACGTATGCAACAGTCGATACTGCGCAGTTACAATCCAGTGAGATGCTTTTGAGACTACCCTTGAGACTAGGAGTGGCAACTCTTGGCTTTGATTAGTAAGTTGGAGCGGTAGCCATCTTGAATTGTTAAAAATATGTCACAAGCAAGTCAAAAGTTTGTAAAATGGCACAGTACTGCGTAGAGCAGACTTAAAACAGGCTTACCCCTCAGCAGCCAAATTGCTCGTTTAATTCTAAAACAATTTGCTTTAAATGTTCCCCTTTGTTTGCCTTTTGTAGCTGACGAGGCAACATATATTCATGAACCTTACCTTAAACCTTACTTCATGACCGCTTGGTGTCAAAAATGTTAAATCGTATCTCGAAGAATAATCCTCAAATTCTTGTGGAGTCTTTTCCATGGCCAATCCTTCCAAGATCTTCTCGTTTAACTTAACCCCCTCTTTAAATGCCGGCTTCCAGTGATTCCCTTCATCCGATGGCTGCAGCTTTCCTATTGCCTCATCAATAGTCCATTCTCCTTCAGAAGCTTGTTCTATGTAGATAAGACAAACATGATTAACAAACGAAAGTTATAGCACCAGAAGGCAGTTTGCAAACAATTCACTCAAATGGAGGATTCCTGTCGTGTCTACTGTTTTGTTTTTGTTTTAGTCCCGTTTCTTCTAAAAGGAAAAAAAAAGGAACTCCTGGGGCCCCGGCGTGTAGTAACACCATAAACAAAAGGAAGCAAAACTCCCGCCAGTTACTGCAAAACCAATTTTGAATTTTCTACTGTGGTTAACCATATCTAGACAGTCTTTCTCGTTGCTCTGGGGAACAGGAAGTAACGGGTTTCCACCTCCATAACTTCACAAGTATAACATCAAAGAGAAAGAAACTTGGAGGGTAAATAATTAATGCATCCAAAAATTTTTTTCCTCTAAAATCAAAAACAGGCGCTGCTGAGTACACATAACGTCTGGCGGTCACATTTCATCCACCATCTTGGATTTCCTGATTTTCCAAACAAATTCAGAAGGCCACCAAAAACCAAAACAAAAAATTAGTTCTGAAATTCTTCATTGAAAACTGGGTAATTCGAAATCATCAGAAATCTGTCTGTTATGGTAACCTAGAATTTCCGCATGAACATTGATTTGTCACCTCAAATTGTTTTCAAGTCACAAATTTCTGTAAAACTCGTGGTACGCATCCGGCTTAACACGTCATGGCAAGCTGGTTTTTAATTAACATTCTTGCTTCAAAACCAGTTTAAAAACCAGCAACCAACCAGATAAATGTTATACTTTTCATCAGATACGCCATCAGTGCTAAAACGTTCAAACTACCTTCGTCAGGTACTCGGATGATGGTCGTTCCAAAGTGACACCACATGTCAGCTTTGAGTTGTTCTTTCGTCTTCATTTCAAGTTTAAGCTTCCGGAGAGATTCTAAAGCTGCATCCCTTAGGTTTGACAGATAGCTTGGATCATCGCTTAGGCTGCAAGATTCCTAAAAAAAAAAAAAACAACGTTGTTGCCCTTGAGCTACTGACACACGGTTCAACATCTTTTCATCAACAAAGGTTGCAACTTCTGTTCCGTATTGAGCAGCGTTCAACATAATTTCTGCGTTGAAATGGGCTACTTAGCAACGTTCAGTATTTTTTATTTTATTTTTCCTATTTAATCAACTTTATTGCACACATCAAAATAAATACAAAGAGCAAAACAGAAATACAAGAAACAAAATTAGTCCAAAGGGTATTGCGCAAAACGGGACAACGAGACTCATGCGAGGAGCAACCCCTTAAACATTATTAAAACACGTAAGAAACGTTAAAAAATCTTAAGCTTTGGCAGGGTGGTAAAAGCAGTATCTTGCAAGACGCCAAGTACAAGTATGTTATTGTTGTTGGCAAACGAAAACACTTCACAATTGAAAAAAATTTAATGAAAACCTGTTTTCCACTATTCTCTGCTGGTTTCAGCCGGTATTGCGCTTGTTTGTGTGGAAGAACATCACGGTCTTTTTGCACCACTTGCTCCAGTTTGAGTTTACAGTTCTCTGGGAGGTTCCAGTCATCGACAAATGAACAGGCTTTGTTGAATTCGTTTTCTAAACCTCTAATTCTTGCTCCACCCTAGAAAACAACAGTTTGTTTCAATATTTAAATGTCAGCTTCAAAGTTCATGAACACTCAACGATTCTTTTCGGTAGATTATCTGTTCGGAAGGCCGTACAGCCCTTAGGAAATTAGTATTAAAATCGGCGGTGAAAAGCTGAAATTTTGTTTGGCAACATCTCAGCTAAAAATTTGGTATGACTGCATGATAATTTCTTTGGTTCAGTGGTGGGACAAAACCGGAGTTTTTTTTAATTAAGCGCGAAATGAGGCCAGCCGACATTGATCTTACAACAACATTAATTTTAAAGAATACTTTCGTTGAATGCCCCTTAGAGTTGAATGAATTCAAACAGCAAAAGTGTTGTTCGATTCCCTGATAGTGTAATTATTTCTATATGGATTAAAAGTGTGGGGCTCTTCCTTTCAAGGCAAATATTTAGATCGGATTGACTCCTTTATTGGCCGTGCGTATCGTTTTGGCAATACAAATAAGACATTTTTATATCTGATGTCATAAAGAATAGGGACCGTGATCTGTTCAACAGAATCACCAGTGACAGTGGCCATGTATTGTTTGACTTACTTCCACCTAAACGTAATAGGGCTCTTAGAGATAGGGGCCATGATTTCATACTCCCCAGAGTGAAAACTGAACGGTTTAATTGAACGAGATTTTGTAAAAACTGAACGGTTTAATTGAACGAGATTTTGTGAATAGATGCCTTTTTTAGATTTATTTCTTGATGCTTTTAACTTAATTTGTAAACTGTAATTTGCTTGGTTCCTCATTGATTGTAAGTTCTCCATTGATGATAAAGCCACACGTATGTTGCGTCTAATTTTTTAATAAAGGTTAAAGATCAAAGATTAAGATCTTGGATCCACCATCTTAGATTTTGGATTTCCTTAAGACTGTAGTAATCGCCGAAATTGAACAAAATTGAAACGTAGTTAAAATTAATAGAAGGACACCAAAATGAGCTAAATCATAAAAAGGTACTGTACGAAAAGTAGTTTTCCTTCCAATAATATTCCATTTCCCGCAAAAACAACTGCTTGTCAAAACTTGGTTGTCATGGTAACTTCAAAACGACCACATCTGATCTTTTCTAGATAAATTTCAGAAAGTAATTCAGTAAACTGCAAAGCCCCCGCACCTCCCTGTCTAGGTAGGGTTAACGATTGGTACTTTAATTTTACTGCTTTTAATTAACACTGCTCGTCAAACAAATTTGCTTAACACCAAAACAAGTGCTCATGATACCACACATCTCTACTGGGATTAACAAAATCTGTTTCGATTTACAAGTCAGTTTTTGCTGCCGACTTTTCTTCTTGTTCTGCAAAAAAGATTTCCCAAACTTTGAACAAAATTTCCAAGCTCACGATTCCGCATATCTCTACTAAGATTAAGCCACCTCTGGCAGCGAACTTTTCTTCGTTTTCTTCGAGTAATTATTACCCGCCGACTCAATAGACCCTTATCACTCGGCGGCCATGTTGAGTCTCGGGGGAATAAAAAACTTTGTTTCCGCACGGCAAGCCTCGGCCAGACGCGAATTAAGTGCGAGGCTTGCCGTGCAAAAGCAAAGCCTTTTATTCTCATGAGACTCAACATGACCGCCGTGTGATAACGATCTGTTGATGTCGGTAAGCTTTGCGAGAAATGGTTGATTTTTCCCTGTTCCGAACTTTCTGGACTCCTGTTCTAAATCATCAAGCATCCTTGTTGCTCTCCTGACTTCTTCTCAAAAAAAAAAAACAGAGAAAACTTCTGCTCGTTTCTAGATAGCAATTTGTTTTCGAAATGAATAATATTTTGTTTTTAAGCGGCAAAAATGTTTGGTTTAGGCGAAGCCACTTCTTCCTTTTGGCTCGGAGTTTTCACTAAATGAATGAATTTGAAATAGTGTTTTGTAATCCTGCATTAACATTGAACTCGATTTAAAGTTTAATCTTTAATTTTGTTCTATTCAAAGGCTTTTAAGGGGAATAGACTTTGAATTGATCTACTTACAATGATGATTTTGATGTGGGCTTTCGCCCGTTGTCTTTGATCTTCTGTTCCACTGACTATATACACGTCCCCTCGTTTACGAATCACGTCTGCTCCGGTTAGAGTGCTTATTTTCTTGAGTGTCTCTCACCGTTTTCCTATGACTATACCTTTGTATTCCGTCGGAACCTCCACAAGTTCTCCCGGGAGAGCTTCTTCCTGCCTCCTTTGTTGGATTTCCTGCTGTTGTGAAAATTGTAAATAAACGCGAGTTCTAATTTAAGCATCAAACACAAGCGCGGAAGAGTGTTTCATCAAGTTGAAAATTGTGGTGCAGCCGGGTTTGTTTAAACCAACGTTTTAGTGTTTGCTTATCGTATGAAACACGAAAGAAAGAAAGAAAGAAAGAAAGAAAGAAAGAAAGAAAGAAAGAAAGAAAGAAAGAAAGAAAGAAAGAAAGAAAGAAAGAAAGAAAGAAAGAAAGAAAGAAAGAAAGAAAGAAAGAAAGAAAGAAAGAAAGAAAGAAAGAAAGAAAAAGGAAAGGCATTGTCATCAATAAAAATCTACCAACATTACGGCAACGTCCAGAACAAAATAACAAAGTGATTCTGAAGTGTGAATGACACAATTAAAATGCATTCATAAAGAGAATCTTCATTAAATATGGACTCTTCATGGGTGTGACCATCTTCTAAGATGGTTATACAATAAACGGTCGTGCCCAATGGGGTATTTAATGTTACTCGCATTAGATAGTGCCACTATATACAATAGAACACTCGCGTACAATTCTATAAGCCAACAAGCAAGACAAGTATTACAAAATTCACTGTATATGTAATAAAGGAGTAAATAATTACAATAGTTTTCAATGTAACTTAAAGGAGGATCAATGCAGCTTTCAGCAAAAATTTAAAAAGTTTATTCTTGGAAATCAAAAGTAGAAATTAAGGATATCTTGCTTGTGTTAAATTATCAGGTAGCTTCTCTTTGTTTAGCTTCTCTATTAGAATCCAGATATGTGATACTGTAACTTAATAGTGAATGGGGATCTCCGAGATAAACCTAGAGAGGCTTCCAGCTCAATATCATACAAACTTTTTTTTAAGAAATTTATACATGCAAGTTGAAGTTGAAGTTCATTGTCTAACCCCTATACATAATTCTTGTCGAAATTCAGAGAACAAAAGATCACCAACGTTTATGACAATTACGGATCACATTTCCAAACACCGTATTGATTCATTTTGCTTTCTCTTCAAGAGTTATTAATGAGCTTGAGAATTATTCTAAGAAAGTCTGGGGGCAGATAAAACACCGACATCCAACATGCAACTTTCATATGGTACGATCTTCAATTATTCTGCTCTCTTCAATCACGCCTTAAGTCTCCGAATTAAACAAACCAAATGTTTTAAGTTAAACCAGAAGCACAAAACAACGGCAGGAGCTGGCTAAAAAAGGAAATAGACAGACAGACAGATAGGCAAAGACAGTCAGACAGGTGGATGCACTTTGGAATAGGCATGTTGTCAGACATACTTTCATTTACATGTCCATGAAATTCAATGTGAACAATCATGTGTGCGGTATGCTAGTAAAATACAAACAAAAATGTTTCTATGTAATTGTAAACATGCTGACATTTGTAAAGTGCACAGAATACATAGTGCTCTTGTGTTTCTTTCATGCATCTGAGGCCATAGAGCTAACACATGCAAGAAATAGGTTCAAAAGCCTTGGGGGGCAGATAACTCTTCATGTCTTGAAAAAGCTAAACACAAAATTGTGAAGTGAGCATCATCTCATCAAAGCTTAATCTATAACATAGTTTTGTTCACAGCTTACCACTTTTTGTATTATGAGCATCTTTGCCAAGCTTCTTTGCTCCTCATCACCACGGACTGTGAACCCTTCCTCGTCTCTGCTCATTGAAAAAACTCTTGCTCCAGATATCTGTTGGATTTTTTGTAGCGCACTGCCACCTCTCCCTATCACGTGACCTTTTAAGTCTTTCGGAACGTGTACAAACTCACTTTCTATAACTTCATTATTGTAGTCATTGATACCAATGTAAGGTAGTCTGAAAAACAGAAAAATAAATGACATTTCAGCTTCGTAATAAAACTGGCAACAAGAAAAGCTACTGACATAAGATGCTTGAGATATAATGCAAAACAAAACAATGACATGAATCACAGGCTAAGGTGTCAAAATATAAAATGACTTTGATGAAAACAGTGAACGTAGGAGTCAGGAAATTTGAACAAATAAAGCTGCAGTTCCTTATTATTACGGCTGTTTGGTAAATTTACATGTAGTTGCAGGAAGTGTTAGGGAACGGAATCTTGTTTCCCAAATTATCGAGCTGCTTTTGGCTTAACTGGAAAATGTTGGCTGTCCTTAATTGCCTCTCCGATTAAACAAATAAGTTTATGTTGTTTGTAGTTACGAATAATTGTAAGGTAACATTTTGCCTAAGAAAACTTACATACAACCCTTTTTTTTTTTTAACTAAAGCCACATGTCTGTGGCCATAGTGAGCGCGACTTACGAAAAGATATTCAGCCGTAATTTGCCGTTGCCTGCGCCTGATAACTTTCTGTAAATACGTAAATTTCGTGACTTGAAAAAAAGTGACCTCTACGGTTTGCTACTAATTTGCATACGTAAACACGATCAAAAACGAAATTCAGGTATCACTAATCATTATACACAACGAAGTCCCCATAACAGAGAAGAAACAATATGTTAGACATAAAGCATCGAAAGGTTTATTAAATAAACGCTAATAAAAACAAGATCAGGAATAGTTCAATTAGTTAACCCGCGGGATGAAATCAGTATAGCGTGGCGCATTAACCATGCAGAACGAAGCAGTGTCAACAGATCCCGATGCAGATGTGATTTGCGAGTTTGTTTAAACTTGAAAACTTGTAATTAATTGCCTTACTACCCGAGATGCACAGATGGTTAAAAAACACAGCTCATAAAACAGAAATCGCAACAGAATTGGGTTTTTAGATTTACAAAATGTCAGTCAAAACCTAATTTCCGCCGGCATAGTGTCTTTATAATATTTATTATATTCGGAAGCCGATAAAAATTTGACAAAGGTTAATGTAGCTATTTTCGTCAGATTGTTGGTATACAGCAACAGTATCTTTTAAAGCCTCTTGTTCGTGCGGGTTGTTTGTCTGCAAATGGTAGTAAGGCACTTTTTTTCAATAATAAACCCACCAAGAACTACGGCAATTTATATAAAGGGTTGGCAAGAACTGAATCGAGTCTTCATGCATCAACTAAAATATGTCTTACTGCTCTCCAAATCTATCATAGTCTCCAGTAGCCATGATGTTGCGACGCTTTGAAGTTCCAGTGCCTGGCTCGTTTGACTTACTACACCTAAGAAGTGAACTATTAAGAAGAGAAAATACCAAGTTGAGTTGTGTACTTTAACACCGAAAGCACTTCCGGGATGCAAAGCGAATTCTCGCTACGATCGCAAGGCATGCTTTTAGTAAATAATAGACTGGTAACGAGTTACTCCCCGGATGTTCCTCCGGCTTTTGTATTCAAAAATTACTGTTTTCTACTGAAGGAAATCGGATCACTTCCAGCTAGTACACCGCTTTATTTTCGATTATTTAAGTCAATTGGAGCACATCTGTTTGGCAAGAAAGCATGAGCATACGTGGATTTGATCGACGCCGATCAAATGGCGATCGAGATTGGTAAGACTTTCAATTCATAATTTCAAAAGATGCACTTTAGGTCCCGACTTGCATTTGATCGGTATGAATTCGGACCGGTATTAGTACAGTAATTCTTAGCTAGTGCACGAGACCAGTCTGAAGATGTGAAGCGATCGCATTATACCGACACGAACTCAATTCTCGGGTGATGGTCGATAAATGGAGGAAATAATTTCAAAAATCTGCTTTTCCTGTTTTATGTACTGTTTATCTTTAAACCTGAGTTTAAAGCTCTAATCCGCTCTTTGTTCAGATGAGTAGTTTTCCCTATTTTCACGGCTGATTATTTTTTTTGTAATTTACAGTGGCTTTCGTTTATTCTTATCCGGCTTACTTTGTCGAGTTCTCAGACATACATCTAAGCGACATGCAAGTATTAATCTACTTTCTAGCCTCTAGATTTCTCGTCTTAGGTAAATATTGGGAAAGGTCATCAAAGTTTTCATTGCAAACGATAACAGGATCCACTTTGTATTCCAATAATTTGAATAAGCTCAGCTATGAAGCATTTTAAGTAATCGTTGCATGTATTCTTATCCAGGAATACGGCCAAATTACAAGACACTCTAATACCAATTCTATAATTATGACCCATTCACGGTCAAGTAATTTTAGTATGTTTGTGTCTGCCATTGTCGACTTTGTACTTCTGCTTTAAGTTTAAATGGGTAACGCAACGACTTAGAACAAGGATGATACACAGTTATTTCAATTAACGTTGTCGGATCAAAGCTTAGAGCTAGCTTAGAGACATCTTCAAAGAGGCTGCCACCTCATCCATTTGAAATCCTAACATTTCTTTCATACAAATGGCTCGCCTTCGTATATATATTCACTGGACGGCCAAGGCATTGCTGATTTTGATGAACTTATTTATAAAATAATCCACAGACTCTTGAGGTCTTGTCCTACAGCCTCGTACTTTGATCCGACGACGTTAATTGTTAACAAAATAGCTTTATGTGTGCAAGCAAAAAGAATAGGTCTCCTTTTCAGATGCTAATGTTGGGCATTTATACAGGCGTTACGCTGGTTCACACGTATATTTCTTGTTCTTATACTTCTGTTGGTGGCCTTTTTGGTACAATTTTATTTTATTTAACAACAATCGTTATTTACTCGACACCCTTGGAATTCTATGTTTCAGCCAGCCATCGCCGGCGTCCTTGCCAAACGGCTAAGGGAACATGATTTTCCTTGCCTTTTGCAGGTCAGATGATACTCGCCTGAAGAGACAACGTAATGAACCAAAGGAGAGTGAGCGTGTTGAGGTACCAAGGGAATTAAAAGGTCGTGTGATCGGAAAGGGAGGAGGGGTGATTAAAGAAATTAGGAGGTCTTCAGGAGCATTAATCACTTGTGAAAAAGACGATGATTGGTTTACAGT
This sequence comes from Pavona decussata, assembly GCF_977016875.1. Lineage (NCBI taxonomy): Eukaryota > Metazoa > Cnidaria > Anthozoa > Scleractinia > Agariciidae > Pavona > Pavona decussata. The sequence goes on from NW_028145713.1 coordinate 1,015,062, forward strand.
CAGCGGTGATGCGGAGCAAAGAGCATGCGCTAGAAGACTTCTTTTGGAAAAAGTGGTAAGTTTTGAAACAATAACTAACAAAAATAATTATAATTATTATTATTAACAGTGTGAATTCACCGTGTTGTGCCTTACTCGTTGTCTGAACCGAAAAATCGATCAGTACTAGGGGACCAATGAAAATAGAGGTCTGGAGCTCAACGTGGAAATGTGGAAGTTTGGAAATATTTTAGCGAACCGTGCGGGACTTAGCCTCCCACGCAGTCGTTTTTAGGGGACTCGAATTACCTCCTCCCCACAGCAAATAAGTTTACACGTGCACAAGTTCAAGAAAAACTCGAGTATCTTGACACAATGAGATCATACAGGCACACATAATAAATGGCTTGTTCTCTAATCATTACGAAACTTACCATTGTTTTATAACATGGGCTTCATCTACTGCAACGCAACATAACTTTTCCAAGTAGACGGGACTTGACAAAACTTCCCTCCACCGTTCGTTTCGCAAAAAAGACTCTGGAGTGCCAAACACAACCGAATACTCCGCTTTTTCTACCTTTTCCGCCTCTCCTTCCTCCAAATCGCTCAGACTGACAGAAGATATGCCAATACTTCTTAAATGCCTGACTTGGTCCTTCATTAAATTTACAAGAGGTGACACAACAGCTACAACGTGACCAGGAGCAGCGGCGAGGCAATCGAAGAGCTTGATAAATTAGAGATTTCCCGTGACCAGTCGGTAAATTTACGAAAATATCGTATCGTGCCATGGAGAAACGCCTGAGGGTGTTTCGTGCTCATTCGCGTATTCCAGCCGAGCTGGAAATGATCCATTTCTGGCGCAGTGTACGATAAACACGTGCTTCAAATGGAGAAAAGTACTTGCGCCTCCATTCAGTGTGATCAGTTACAACACCCCATTTATCCTTCCGTCCCACCTACTCCGTACTTCTTCTTATATGAATTTCTTTCGGATACAATGTGATTTCATTTTATATAAAAAAACACAGACACTTTTTTTTTTCCTTTTTTCCTTCATTTTAATTTTATTTCATTGTTTTTACCTCAATTTTTTTTTTTTTTTTTTCATTATCATTTTTTTTCGTTTTCCGGGATGTTCCGGGATGTTCCGGAATGTTCCATGTTCCGGGTTTTATCGACGGCCGTGCACGAATGCTTCCGGAAAGGGAGTTTAATAGGATCAAACTACGAGCAGGAGTTCTGGGATCCCCTGTTCAAGCGACCCTCTCAAGCAGTTCGGCTTCAAGCACAGTCGTCCGGCGTGCAGCGCCATTCGTGCCCTCCCGTTCGGAAACAATAACACAAAACAAAGGCTTAGGCTTAGACGACAGCATTGCTGTTCAACGTAATGTCAAGCTGGACACAAACAGTCCTGTAGATCGTATGCTAGCAAAAAAGCTTGAAAGTATTAACGCAGCCACAAAGGAATTAGAGAATGCAAAAATGCAGAAAAAAAACTTCGAGCGGGAAATATCGAAAGCGGTGCTTCACAACGCAGGTTCACTCTCAGTTTGTGGCAAATGCCATTTAAGGGCAGGGCATATACCAGACGCAATTGTGATGGCGAAGAATGCACTTCAGCCATGCGGTGTGGTATCCTGGAGAAAAATCCATGCGACGAAATTTAACAATGAAGGTGACGAAATGCGAGACGCAACTGGGTAATCTTCAAAGTGAATACAAAAACAAATTTCAAGCTTACAAATCGGTCGAAGAGTCGTTCGCCAGGAGACTAGAACAGGAAATAGTCACTTCCGATCCCAGCAAATACGTTAAAAATGGAATTAAAAACTGGGCGCTTCTGAACAAACATGTCACCTGGCTTCAGAAAAAGTGCAATGGCAAACTTCATCCCAGGAACAGTGTTATTCATGTACTGGAAGAAGCTGTACGCGAACACGAAATGAAAACGACTATCCTGCAAGGCAGAGAAAAAGGTGCCAATCGCAAAAAACGAATCTGAGAGGAGGAGTATACCATAAAGTTTCCTACACGTAGCTCTACAGCAACCTGTACTAATAATAGTTATTCATTTGGGTCAGAGCTGGAAGACTTCAGACTGGCGGTACGTCTGCAGGATGAATGGAATTGCGAGGATGAATTTATGAGCTGTGCTAACAGTATGCCTTTACCTACCAGTACCTGTAAAGCAAATGATTCAAATCACACTGTTGACATGTACATGTTTGTACCAAACGAAGCTTGCATAGCCCCATCGTTGGAAAGCGAACAGGAACCAGAGGAACATGCGGCTGCAAATGCCCTTGTTGAACTTCACAGTACGGCTAACTGATTTTTGACACTTGTTTTGAACTCCAGAATTTGCAACTAGAATTGTTAAGATTTATATAAATACAGGTGTTGTAACATATTGTTCAACCATTCGAAAGAGCGTATGCATGTCTCTGTTTGTTTACATTTTTCGCACGTAAAAATGCAGCGGTGTGATAATTTAATTTAATTTTAAATTTAATCGCTAAACATGCCTGATACTGTTCATGTTTGTAGTTCGGACTTTCTCGCTGGTCGTCGTGATCTACTTGTTTAGATTTCTGACAAAAATTATCGCAATTCCCTTGGTAGTTTGTACAGGCAAATTACAAGAAAGCAAACACTAGCTAGCATATTTTATCTCTAGTGAGATCTTCCGCTGCAAAGACAAATGGCGACAATCTTGTGGTGGTTGAAGCCCGGGGTGGGTACTCCAAAAAAAATTGGGTAGGGGTGTGCGGCCCGCTTCCCAAAACCCTCACCCTATTCATGACTAAAATCTGCGATTTTCCCTACCCTATTTATGACGAAAATCTGCGATTTTCCCTACCCTATTTATGACCTGAAGTAGCTTCTTCTAAAAAAAAAAATCGAACCCAGGACTAGAGTGCAAAAATCTATACCCTATTTATTACCAAAATGGCGGCAAAATGACCAAAAGCGATACCCTATTTATGACCAAAACAGCCGAAAAACCATACCCTTTGGCGCCGCACATACCTATATAGCCCATATAAGGGAGTACCCCCCCCCCCCCCCCGGGGGTTGAAGATTTAAGATTCTTTAGCTTAAGTTGTCTCTTAAAAAAAGAAAAGATATTTTTACTACTTCTTTAATACTGTTCAAAAGGAGTTTTACGTAACTGAAATGATGAATAAACCGAGATTGTTGTTATTGTTTACGAAAATTGATTTACATTAATACTCCCTTTGCCGTGTGAATTTTGGGAAAGTGTTGATCAAAACTAAAGTTTGTATTGACCATCTACATATCCAAACAGTTTTTAATGCATTTCTGAGACACATATGCGATCATTTTCAGTTTAATAGCAGACAGTAGGCGAAACGACCGGACACCGTTTAATATCAGCTCTAATAACATGCGTGGGAGAGATTTCTACTGTTTACAAACTTATCTGTTTCACCGCAACTTATCTTTAAACACTGGGAAAGGGAGAAACGTACCAAACAAAATAAAAATGAGGCATATCTAGACATCAATGTTAGAGGTATATTTGAAAAAATCTACCATGTTTTCTGGGGCAATGTAATCTACAGCTGCTTCGATCGCAGCAAGTTCGAGGTTTTTGTTTGTTAGTTCCCAAAGCTCGCAGCGCATAAGAGATCTCATTTTGTTAAATACAAATTCGACTGGGTTGAAATCGGGTGAATACGTTGATGTATAAACGAGTTCAATGTTACGATCATTTAGCCATTCTTTCAGTGCTTGGCCGCCAGCAAAATGGTGTGTTGGACAATTGTCTATTACAGCAATGTCTCCAACTTCAAGAGCAGGTCTCCCTGTTTCAATGTTTCTAGCATTTCCCGCTTCGCCAAAAAATTGCAGAAACTCTACAGTATCAGATGCACCTTGTACTAAGTTCAAGTACTCTACACCATTAAGTCCAGCTAACAGATTTACAGAAATGTTAGGTGAATCGTGATAGCGTATAAACTCAACGCACCTTTCACCGACAGGAGCATTGCCATACACTCACTTTCCATGCAATGAAAGTTTCAATCCACATTCATCGAAAAACTTGAGCTTGTATGGATTTTGTGCATGAAGATAATCAATGAACATTTGTGTATAGGCTATGTTTGCTGCACTGAATCTCTCCTGGGAAAACTGTGCTGATTTTCTTCCTGGAATATTTTAAACCTGACAGCATTTTGTTCCTCAGCGCACGTGAAATTGCAGGAGTTGAAGTTCCATTCGGGACGTCGCCAAATTCGTTCAAGCCATCAAATATTTCTTTCAAAGATGAAGTGGGTCTGGCTTTTTTACAAGTTTCAATAAACTGTAAGTTACTTGGGTTTCCTCCAGCATGTTTCTGTGGTTTGACAGTACCCTCTGTATGCAGGGCTTTTATGGCCATGCGACGCATGTTACCATTGGTTACTAAACAGGTTACTCGTAGCAACAGCTTAGTTTTGACCTAAAAATCTTGTCCCCAAACGTCTCTCGTGCATTGCTCAACTGAAAATTGTAGTAGTATTGCAACCGCGCCAACAACGTTCCCTTAATTTATGCGTTTCGAACGAGAACGCGAGGAGAGGCTACCGGACTCTGAAAGACGGTTTATTGTTGCGTTTTGCTAATTAGGAAAAGGAAGAATTATTTCGCGCACAAATGAAGAATGTTGTCATAGCGGAAGAAGTGAGACTCTATCTGAACTACTGTAGCTCAGAAAATCCAACGCCTCACAAGATGAACTTACTTAGCCACACCACCATCTGTTAGGGAGGTTTTCGAGAAGGACCACTTTGATGATGCGATTCATTGATTCAGAACTACGGTAGATTAATAATTCAAAGCAAACCCAAAACGGTACAGGGGGCACTCATTATCGCCACCGTTTCAAGCATCTGGACGACAGCTTCTTCGGCCAGGCATGTGGACAGGTTATAGAGAAGGTGGAAGAAACCTTCGATACAGAAGATTGCGCAAAAGGTAGAAAGGGATAGCAGGCATAAAGACAGGCTACTTGAGGATGTGAGGAGAAAGATGAGTGGCCTTCCTTGTTTACAGAAGGAGAGTGCACGGAATCCAAGAAATTACGGTAGTGGGAACTGCTGGATCAAGATCAAGAACAACGTAAACGGGATGAATTTAAGGGCCCAAATTAGGTCCAGTCTTGTCATAAATGGGCTCTCACTGTGTTTCAACAGTCCTCTTCCGAGGAACAAACGAGAGTGGTTGAAGTATTGGTAGCGTCTACTGTAGTGAAAGGGGCTGTGTAAAGGGTTGCTGCCACTCAGTCATAACTGGTGTGGTGAAATGGTTTAACGTCAATGGATCTGGTAAGAAGCAGACTCACAACAATTTTTATAAGAATAACGACACGTTTAAGTTTACAAGACATGTTTCGGTCGTACAACGACCGTCTTCAGTTGAAAGTAGAATTAATTGCATTGAAGTTACATTTGAATTTATAATGTAATGCTCAACAAAGATAAATAACAAACGTGCAATAAATTAAGAATCTAACAAACTAGCCAATGGTAACAAAGGAAGTATACAATAGAACATGTTGATTAGAACGAGAGAGTTAAATTAACGTGTATACATAGTTGCTTGTTTAAAGAAGGTTGCTCCCAGGAGATGTGTAACGCTTCTTTTATCTTGACCTGGAATTTTGTGGTCGCATGGTCTATAACTTTGAAACATTCAGCAGAGCAGGAATCGCGGCAAGCCTCGGATTGTTGAAGGTATTGATAGATATGTGAGGTCCTGTCTTTGTTTACGTGTTCACGAATGTGTGCACGTAGAGCGGGTGCCGGCTGGTGTCGCCGACATAGCAAGAATTACAGCTTGCTCAGGTAAACTTACAGACAACATTCGAACGAAGTTCAACAGGTACAGGGTCCTTTACGCTAAACATGTTACTGATCTTGAAGGAAGAGTCAGTAACGCAAGCTACTTGAACGTTATTGTAACGATCTTGATGTTAAGCTAGCCTTTTGAAAAGGGTAGCTTAACATCAAGATCGTTACAATAACGTTAAAGTATCTTGTGTAATCTGTGCTGAAATAGAGAAGGGCCTATCATAAGGTAATTTGAAAAATCGTGTAGAAATGGAGGGAAGACTAGCAGGTATGTTAGGAAGGGTCAGAGTTTTAGTAATGTACTGCCTGATGACTCTCTCAACGATATGGCCGGGGAAAAGGTTGTCAGTTGTCAGTAGTTGCTATATTAGAAAGTCCGCCGCGGTTTTTGTTACAGAATGATAAACAGAAAGACAAATAGCTAAGGTGGTAATACCTGTGTAGTTAGATTAAGAGATCTCTTTTCCATCTACCTTCTCCGTGAAGGCGTTCACATGTGGCGGTACGTGTCTATTGTGGGTGTATTCGTAGTCTGACATTATTGCTTGCCTTGTTCTCAACAGAAGGAAATACAGCATTACTTATTGATTATTGTGGATGTATTCGTAGTCTGACATCAGTTATTGTTTGCCTTGTTCTCAACAGGAGGAAATACGGCAAAGGATGCACGAGGGAGCTCCCCCCGGCGAACTAGTCGAGGTTCCAGACAAACATAAAGGATTAGTAATAGGCAAAGGGGGAGATAATCTCAGCGACATCAGCACTGTAACAGGAGCAAAAGTGATTCGCAAAGGAGGAGAAATTTACATAGTTAGCGGAACAAAGGAACAACGGCAACGGGCAAAAGTTCACATTAGAATAATAATCGTAAGTAAATCAGTACCATTTATTTCTTTATATTGCCAAGCCAATTTAAACATGGATTCTGCGGTCAATTAATCCGTTGTAAAATGGAGATGTAAAGACATTGTTGACACAGAGTACTGCAAAACTAAATCCCAATAGTCCATCTTAGTTAAATGTACCGGCTCGCCTCAGAAAAAGATGCACAACTTGAAAGGAAAACAGTTTATAGGAGTGAAATGACACTGAAACGGGGATGGGGATGGGGCGTTAAAGTGGACACCAAACAGTTAGCTAGTAGATGGGTATCTTTCATAGACAATGCGGCGACTAGCTTGGTCTACCTAAGCGTACTTTGCCTAGAAATGTTTGCTGTATAAGAGAGTTATCAGTTTTGTCTATAGTTGTTAGGTGCTCGTTCGAGAGGTTTCTAGTCAAAATAAACGCATTCTAGAAATCTGCCAGAGTTTTTAACAAGAGGTAAAAAAGCTGTTCTTTTCCAAAGAAAGGTCTTATTAATAGAAGAAGACTTTTAAAACTGTCACACGTGTCGCACTGTTGTGTCGCACTTCCTATATAGCTGGTAGGCTAGTTACCGACAAAGTAACAGTAACCTCATTTCATATTATTTTGTTTGTTCTCAGTCGCATCTTTAATTAAAGAAACGAGAACATAAATGTTTCCTTTGACGTCTGCAACGAGAAGCAATGACGTCATATGACGTTGTTATGAGATCATGATTGTCAAATGGCAACCATCTTGGATCCGCCATCCTGGATATCTAGATTTCCCAAGACTTACGGAAAGCGCCGAAATTGAACGAAAAGTAATCACAACCAATGCAAGAAAACCAGTATGTGCTAAAAACATAAAAGTGATAGGAAGAAAAAAATATTTTAAGATTGTTTGCCATGGCAACATCAAAGTCAATGAACAGTAAAGGACAACATCATTTTTTACAGATAAATTTCCTAAAAAGGCTTTAAGTTTAAGGCCGATTGCTCAAATATATATATAGAAATTCAAAGTCGCTGCGAGCAGAATCCTTCTGGTCTAGATAGGATTTATTTTTATTCAGACACTCCTGTATTTAAAATGCCAAGAAAAAGAAGTGCTTGCTCTATACAATTGTTTCTACCGTTCAATCTTTAGGCAGGAGCTAGACTCAGGGGTGTGGAAAACGAATTTAACAAAGTTTGTTGCTACGTTGATGGTTGGAATCTTCCTCAGGATTGCACACTCCAACTGGAGCAAGCGGTACGAGGCGATCGCATGGTTCTTCCGGGATATCAAGCCCAGTACCGGCTGAAACCAGCCGAAGATTATGGACCGCAGGCGAGTAATTTTTCTATGATTTTGGGTTGAATAATCAGAATTTTTCTCTGAGTTTACTTTCAGGACGGCGCCTATTTTTACTACAGAGCATACGTTCTGCACATCTGGCGATGATTCGAGAAAATGGTATTTCTGACGATTGAGCTTGCGAATAAGGCAGGAAAAAATATTTTGTTGGAACTACATACCACTAGGCCTGAGTCTTAGGCCCGAGCATCATGGGTAATGATGCAGTGGTAAATAAGAGGGAGTTTAACATGTGATACCCATTTAGGCCCCAGAACCAAACGTTTACCATAGCCTGGTACCAAATTTATTTTAATTTGAAAGTTTATTTTGTTTAAACTGTGAAGCCTCGTAGGATTGGCTGCTAACTGCTTAAAGTTTGGGCCATGGTTTCTACCCAGGTTTCCATTTGTTTTTTTCCCCAAAGGGCTTTTTTGCGGCAGGTTTTTTCTGGCCACCATCTACCGAAGAAGTGTCTTGCGAGCGATTGACCAGCTCAGTTAATCCCGAATTGTTGAAGTTTAGATGTCGGTGTTGAGTACTTTATTTAAACATGTCAGGATTGTATGAGGTATACCATATACGTATGCATGTATGCATGTATTTCTATGCCTCGGGTTGGTTCTTGGCAGGCGTCCCAAAATTAAGTTATTTGGTTTACGCTACTGTGTTATTTGTTGTGTAGTAGAGACAAAATGTCGGGTTTCTTAAAGGTGGTGCCTGCTAAAACAGAGATATTTTTGTGCAGTTTATAAGTACGCGGGATAGGTAGATATTTACAAGGTGTATTGAAATCCGAAAAGACAATTAGGAACTACCATACAATTTTCAGAGGTAATTAAGCTTCAGGGAGAAAGTTCCTGATATTGTTTTGTATTTTGGCGTTTTTTTAGAATGATTGTTGCTTATAACCTCTAAAAAATGCGTGGTTACCCCCAAGTTTCTTTTTGGATGCCAATAGCCCTTGCTAAGATCTGCTTTTCCCGCATAGCCATCAACCACGTAAAAATACTTTGGCATTAGTAGGCACCGTCCCCACCCGCTTAAAACTTGAAAGTTCTAAAGCATTGCGATGAACGCCTGTAAGATTGTCGTTGTTTTACATTTTTTCTCAAATTTGGGCTTCACACTTAACACGCTTGAGATGCCATGCCATGCCATGCCATACCGTGTCATAGCATACCATAGCAGATCTATCGTAACATATGATGTCATACCTTTTCCGTATCTGGTACCAAATATCTCCTGAATTTAAAACGTTAGGTGATAATCATTAGGGTTACTTATTCTCTTTTTAGGAAGCTCGCGGTCCACGTGCTGACCCAAGCTATCTACCAAAACTTCAGAATGAAATTTCGGAATCGCTCTGCAAGATTAAACGTGAAATGGAGTCAAAAGAATACTTGAAGCTTGACATGTGGTGCCACTTTGGAGCGGCCATCATCCGAGGACCTGACGAAGGTTAAAGTCTTTACTTTAATTTAGTGTTTTAACCGTTCAGATTGGCAAAATGGAAATCACAAGTTAGACCTTGGTATAAACCAAGGCTGTGGTTGATTCATGTGAATCTAGAGGTAGCTTTTTTACACCTTATATAGCTATAGACGGTCTCAGAGCTGAGCAGTGAGACAAAAGCACAAAGTAAAAGGGGAAACAATTGAAGAGCGCTGGAAAACAGGGGCAAGTCACGCTTTGGCTTAAAAATTCAACACTTCCCGCATTTACAACGATCTTCTTTGGCATACAGAGCGGTTACATGTTAGGAATACTGTTCCGTATGTATTTTGCGACCTTCACCCCTGGATCACACGATAAACATGGAACTACGCTTCGGACATGATATCCCGTCTGTTTGCCAAATACTTATATCTTTCAGTTAGTACGCGCGGTGTGATTGGTCAATTTTTTGAACCGTATTTCACCTTACGGCCAAATAAATGTGAAAGTTGCTCCTTTCCCGCGCGCCCTATTAACTTCAGAGATATAATAAATGTCTTACTGACCTCGTTTTCTCAGTCCGTACTGTAAGTTTTTTCCGTTTATTTATGGCCCACGCGCTTCGCGCCTGTACCATGAATCAGTGGGAAAAAACTGGTCCCTAACTTCCTGTACGGACCTCTATCTCGGTTTGTAAGTGGTTTTTTACGTCTATTTGGGGAAATTTGCATTTCGATTCTAAAGCCAAATTAGGCCACTTTCCAGTGAGTTCGCCAAATATTAGTTCCACAGACACATCTGACAAGAAAACTTGAAATATTTCTATAAATATGACGGAATTATTTTGAGATCAAGAAATGATTATTTGACTTAAAATCTATTCTTCATAGACGACGCTGATGAAGGAGAATGGTCTATCGACGGAGTAACAGAAAAGTTCCAGGCATCAAGTGAAGGAAATTACTGGAGAACCGCATTCAACCAAGGAGTGAATCTGGAAGAGAACATTTTTGAGGAATATCCCTGTAACAATACTACCGAGGAATATGTTGCGAGATACGATTTGTCGTTTTTAACTCCATGCGCGCACGAAGTAAGATGCAAGGTAAAACAAAATGGATCATACTGTATATCTTATGACCTTTTTTATCTCCATGACTGCCTCATCCAAATCAGTTGCGAAATGCTAAAATATACTTCCTCGAAATACTATGATAAATAAACAGCACCGGTAAAAATGACTGATCAAAAGCTTTCATCTGAATGATTACACTCTAGGATGTCATACATTCGCGTTTTTTACGTTAAAGACGTGTAATACATTTACCTACCGAACCGATTATCTGTCCTTAATTGTGTGAAAAAACAGCTTCTTCTCAGGCACCGTGTATCGCAGAGGTTATGGATTCGAATCCCGTTCATGCCTGAATCTTTATTTCAGGCTTTCTTTTCGCAACTGCTTAAGTTGCGCATATAGCTGATGTAGACATAACACCTGCATGAAATTTCTTTCCTAGTTTCTAAATAATATTTTAGTATTTACGAGGTGATTTTTAATCATGTGTAATATTTAACTGTTTTTATCTAAATTTTATTGTACATATTTGTGTGGTAGACATAAATTATGTAGGGCCCCTATTGATACCAACCTTGTGCTGAAAGGTCCACCTTGTTTACATAAATATGACTTGACTTGATAGCTTTCTGAACTAAAGCATTTTACTGGCCTGCTTGATGTCTGATATTCTACCTTATGGTTTATTATTATCCTATGATTAGAAGTACTTAAAGCTTCTTTGTTATTAACAGATATGGATCGCAAAGGAGAATGTCGGTAAAAAGTTGGAAGACTTAGAAATTCCTTTCAGTGACGTAAAGAATGTCTTGGAGGAAATACATTTTAAAGATGATGCAACACGGTGGGGTGAGGGTGGTTGGTGCTATCATCCAGAAGATATCTACAGGCGGACATTTTGTTTCCTGGTTGCGAATTTGACTGTAGACTCACTATTCGTGGACGAACAGGTATGCTTAAGCACAAATATTTCCGTCATCCGTCAAGGCATTTGATGCATTGTTAATGACAAATAGAAGTGAAGTCATCAGAAATTTTAGTCATCGTGGCTTCTTAAGATAGTTCAGTTAGTGAATTGTTTCGCCTGATGGTTGAGTCACTTTGATCACGTCGTTTCGGCAGCTGTACTGCTTGTCTTCACATCAGGCGATTGTGTCAACGTCAACTGGCTGTGTATCAAAGTAACAGTGTGGTTTTTAGTGATTGGTGTATTGCGATCCTCCCTTTGGTCGTGTTATTCAGACTAGGTGCTTTTCCTTCAGCGGTCCGCCGTGGCACCGTTCGACTTTGTTCTTTAATCGTGGGCATCGTATCCACTCTCCAGGAATTTCACTTGCATTATTGCAGGTCATAAGCTCCTGATTATTGTCATTGATGCTGTGTGTGACTGGCCTCTAACCTTACAATCGACAGTGCAAGTCAAGAATCTTCCCTTTCCCTTTCTTTTCTTTTTGTTTTTTGAAGGGAGGAGGGGTTGGGTTGGGGCAGAGCCATGGTTTCGTTTCAGCTGGTTCTTAATCTTACGTTAGATAATAACTAATGACTGTTGCATGCAATCTTCTGCCACCTGAGAGAACAATTTTCTCGAGGGCAAAGATCAGGTAAAAGCGGTTATATGGAACACACCTAGAACAAGAACTAACAAGACGATGCTATCATTGGAGAATTGTTATTACCCTCCTTCCTATGCTACTATACTAATAACTGCATTGGAGACCATTGACGTGACAAAACTTCAAGGAAACGAGAAGTAAGAAAATCTAGGGGAAACAGCAAGGAATTTATAAGAGAAGTTTCACTGTAGTTATGTCTTGATGTTTGTTTTGCTACAGAAAGCGGAATGGTCACCGACTATGTGCCCAAGGAAGAATCAAGGCGTGCTTTGTCGGCATACCTCTCTGAACTGACTATAACGGATGAACGTGGTTCTGGAATTCGTCTCCCAGAGACGAATAAACCCGAGGAATTTCATTTAATCCACAAACGATGTTCCAGACGATCACTGTATGAAATTAGAGAAGGTTTCGCAATCATTTTCTCGAAAGAAAGTTCGTGGCGAAGCGACGGGACAACAGAGGAGTCCAGAGAATCGGTATTTATAACTTAGGATATGTAATTATATCACTCGATGGAAAACGGTTAGATTTCAGATGCTTAGATTACCGTATTCCGATGAAAAAGCGCTTCATGCTATTTTTAATTAGCCTGCCTCTATAACCTTTTTCAGGAATTCCAAGAGGAATAGACAATAGTAAATCAACAGACGAGAATTATCTCATGCCGGCCAAGATCAACTAGGACAATTTTACTCAGATTGTACAGGGCAAATTTATTTTAAACTCAATTTTAAAATGCCCAGCTACTTTTTCACGAATTGGGGGGGGGGGGGGGGGGGGGGGTTCAAAGACACCACCTTTCTCGTGAACATTACTAACAAAATTTTATTGGCATTGAAATTTGAGTCGAAATATTCAGAAATATTCAGCAAGCAAGAGTCAGCATTGCTAGATAAACAGGAAAATGGAGGTTTGAACCCCATTGTCATTTTTTTAGTGCTGGATAGAGAGGTGGCTATGCAATAGAGACACCATCTTTTGAGGTTGAGGAAGGGGGCTGCAGGCAGAGGCCACCATCTATTTTGGGGTTTGGTGGGTCCTGTTCAAGTATACTAGTTTTGACCACTTGCCTAAAGCTGTTTTACATGATTGTATGTGAGGATCCGATATTTCCATCTGGTAATCTGATACTCAATATAGTGACAGATTAGGTAAATCTGGTGTTTGAATTTATCCTTGAGGAACCCTTGTTGTCTCCGTATTCTAGATGGCTTGTAAGATTCGAGTAGCTTCTACTTCAGGAGGTCTATTATTTGTTTGGATGGGAAGAAGAGGTGTGAATCAATTTTAATTCGCGTTAAAACTGAAACTCATAATTTACTTCATTTCTGACAGACCGACCTCCATTTGCACTGCAAAGAGTGGGACAAGATACTCAAGAGCGGTGAATGGCAACCAGAAAAAATAACTGAGAAGATTCCGGAATTCTTTCAGTTTGTGAAGAATGTTCAAGATTTTGTTCTCCAAACAATGAGGACCAGCATTGAATAGATCATGAAGGCATCTTTTCCTATTTGTTTGAAAAACGAGAATTGGTAGGGTAAACGTTGTTTTCAAAATGTTGATTCGCTTTTAAACCACTCGTTAAACTGATCATTTGAACCAAATTCCCATTACTTTTGTAATTTCCTTTTCGAAGCCATTTCGATTTCTTTGAACAAAGCCTGCAAGTGTCTGCAAAATTACATTCGTGTTTGAGAGCAAGCAACAAAATTTGAAGGTATTTTGCTTCTAGAAACAACATTAATGAATGTTTATTATTGATTACTTGAATAAAGTTTTGTCGTGAAAAGCTTTTTGTCGATTATCGTCTTTTTTTTTTTTTTTTGTACTTCGTGGTTATTTTTAGGAAGCGCCGTTGCGCAAAGATTCGTTACTTTCCATGAGCAAACTGACAACTGAAATATCTGTGTCTCATAAGCGAGGGGGAGAAGCAGAGGGCACAAATAATTAAGAGGAAAGCGAAATCGGAGGTCGTACTCTGTTAGTGTTACACTGTTACCTTGTTACAGTAGCATCCTGGAGACTCACAAGACAGTTGCCGACTGTCTTACCTATAAATATCTGCTGGATGCGAGCTAAGACACAAAATAATGGAAGTACATGTGAGCTCTTAAAGAACACAATACCTGTTTTTCAGATAACGAAGCAACTCGGAAAGCTGAAAGACAACTGCGACAAGCCATAGCTCTGGAAAGCGAGGGACAACAATGATTAGCTTTGTAAAGATGTGGATCTATAAGACTTTCGTATCCCTGGTAAAAAAAAATATCCTGCAATCTTCCTGCAGCAAGATACAATAGCATAAGCATGGAATTACGAGTAAAGAAATCCACGGATCCTGTGTCTTCACGGATAACATTTATTAAACGCTAAACAATCCGGGTCAAATATTTTTGAAACACCCCTCTCCCCCACTTGATGTTGACTCTGTCAATGTTGTTTTATCGTAACCGTTGTTAGAATAGAACATGTTTTATGATGGAAACAACATTGAAAAGGGGAAGGGGGATGAGCTCTATTGAAACTGTTTCGTGTTTTTTTTTTGCCGGGATTGTAGCTACCTGAAATCTTGCAGTTAATCCGAGCCGATAAACCTAAACAAATGCCACAGAGCTAGCATACACAATGGCATATCAAAAACTAATTCTAACAGCTCAAAATGATCAGTAAGAAACCCTCCATTCAGTGTATTTGAGAATTTCCCATCACGATGAAGATAAACACCATTAAGCAGAGCGGTCGCATCACATTCTGATCAAAAGGGAAGAATCTCATATACTAAAGGAAAATCGCTTAAAGACACGCTTGTAAAAGCAAAACTGAAAACACTTTTATCAACACAACGAACACACAGTGGGAGTTGCGTAGGTCTGTCAATCCCATTTTAACATGCAGAATAACAAGCTTAAGGTAACAGAGTAGCATAGCTAGTAACAGGGTTACAGGGGAAGAACTTAATAGAGTGACAAGGGGGACACAGTTATCAAAAATGAATGTTGGGGACATAATGATTATTAAAAAGAAGTAATCAAAAGCTTGTAAATTTGTAACAATCCTATAATTTCTATCAAGATAGCTTGCGAATCCTTTTTTGTTCTGCATATTCACTTATTTTTTTACTACTTATTTAAGTTTTATTTTAGTTGCTGCTGTTATTTTGTAAACTTTGTTAATAATGGTAATTTATTTGCATTAAGTTTAATATAGTCATCACCTACCCGCCTCGACTAGCTTTAGCTATTTGCGGGTAGGTATATACCTAACATGTCACTCTCTATTTTTAATAAAGTGTTGTGTTGTGTTTGTTGGGGACATAATAAATTAATACCATATATGAGGTACGACACGATCACTGTCTAGTTGTATCGACGTCTCCTCTACTACGAAACAGGGAGAAAAACATCTACCCTACGAAGCAAAAACTGACCCTGCGACGAAGTAACCTACCCTTCGACAAACAGTATTCAACCCTAGGCGTCTGTTAACAAACCCACCCTACGAGAAACAAACCACCCTGTCAAGGAATTAAGTTCAACCACCACGGAAGAAGTAACCCACCCTACTAAGGGCGAGTAGCGATTATGTCCCCAATCTGACGTCATTTAGAGATCACGAATGGCAGGGACGTTGCGCGGGCGTGGATCGAATACGGCGCTTTTGGCACCAAAAGTGAAAGTTTTAACTGGTTGAAGTTTTAAAAATACAGACGTCTTCTACTCGTCGCTGCAGATGAGCTTATATATGAAAAATGTCCTCGCCAAAAGAGGCAAGAGACATAGCTCTAATAAACCACAGCCATGGCTGAAGAGCCTAATCTTCTTTTTATATATTTCAGTAAAAAAATCAAAGAATCCGAAATTTTCCTATGATGTTTACGACCGCATTGACTCGGATGAAATCATTAGCCATATTGGGAAGATCATTCGCCATCATATCCCCAAAATGGAATTGAACTTGTCTACGGCCGAAATCAAATTTTAGTGCACTTTTTATAACAGAAACTGGGAATAGTACATCATTTTTCGCTAAAATGTTGTATACAGACCAAAAAACAAGCCTTTTTTTAACCTTTTAATTTCTCAGCACTATTAATTTTCAACAAGTTCGTTGACGTTGTCGCTACAACCTCAAATCATGCGTTCTGGCGTCCGGGACGTGACCTCGAGAGCGTAATGGCATGACTAGTGACATGACCAATGACTAGTTCTAGAGACTTCCGGTTGGCGTTCGTGCCGTCTGGAACGTCTGATAGTTGAGTACTCTATTTACAGCCAAGATAAGTAAGATAAGATAAGATAACTTTATTTAGACACAGAAAAGTCCTTCAGGTAATTACAAGGAGAAAAAGATAAAACTAACTATATCTAACAACTTAAAATACAATACAATACATTAAAAGAATTTTTAAGATGACTTCCTGCCTTACAAGGACGCCGTGTATAAGAGACTATCTTTATATACTCTGGGAAGTTTTAAGAACGAATTCTAGACTTAAAACTTGTTAGTGACGATGCCTGCCTAAATGATCCGGCAAACTGTTCCACAATACCGCTCCACTATAATTGAAACTCTTTTCGAAGTGTTCAGTACGGGGAAGCAGCAATGCCAGTTTGTTCACCTTGTTTCTTAAATTATATGGCGTTACTGACGTCCGTACGATTAATAAATTTTGAGCTCAAATACTCAGGAGTTTCATGATTAAGAGCCTTATACATGAGAATAGATAAATTAACCTTAATACGTTGTTGCTCAGGTTTACGCAAGTTTTAAGTGCTTGAAAGAGCTCATCTAGGCTAGAAATGATTTCAAAAGCAACTGCCTTCGGAGCGAAAGCCAAGCCTCGCAGCAAAAAGTTTTCTTCTTAGAAGACTCAAAGAAAACCTAAAACTAGTTCGAAGCAAGTCTGCACTGAAAAGATCCTTTATCAAGAATGGGTTAAAGCATCGAAGTAATCCCATGCATGTGGTTTATGTATCACTAATAAAAGTTTTGTTGTACTCGCTCCTTCTGTTCTCTTTTGAAGAAAACGTGCTGCCGAACACGTACCTATCGCACCGTCTTCTGGTCATCGTTTATGTAATCAGAATGGACACTAAATTCTGGTTATCACCCCATACACAAAACGGTGTTCAGGGTTGCTGTAGAGTTGTATAAAAGCTTTGGTCCTGGCAGCCATTTGTATATTGCGGAATAGCCAGTGCCGAGTTACAGTAAAATTAAATGGACCTCTTTCAGGACAATAACAAAATCCTCATCAGCGGGGTTCTTCCAAATGCAATTCTTCAGAGTATAGGAAAGTTACCACATCTTCCACTCTTTCAAGCTCTACGGGTAGTACAATAGCTTTCCAAAACTTCACCCGATTATTCGCTTCAATAGTAGAGCAGTTATGCACAGGGTCTTGTTCAATATGCCATGCGGCTGCCACGTACGCTTGTCTGCTACTTATAGGGAGTTTGATATCTTTTACAGGGTCGCCGCAGTTTTCAGGCTGGATACCTTTCCTCTTCCTTGGTGCAATATTTGGAATATATGCAGCCTGACTGTGCTCGTAATGTGGCTCCATCATTAAAAGGGTTTCTTCACTAATGTAATTATCTTGTAGTGAGGCTGGTAACTGCGATGTTTACACACGAGAACTCCTTGGTTGACTGACGTTGTGACATCAGAAACTGAGTAATAATAAATATGCAACAGTCACGCATGTCAGAATGATTGACATATGTCAATTTGTAACACACAATCGGTGCATGCAATAGTAAACAAATAATGTGAAATAACGCAATCTTTTCAAGTCATTGGACATCAGGTTCACAGGTTGCAGTTACATTAATTTTTTACACCGAAGTGCGTTCAAGCTTTCTTTTCGTTTAAGTTGCGTACTAACTACGAGGATCTTTCTTCTATTTGATCTGTTTTCTATTTATTAACCAGCATCACTTCGTTTGACTTCGCTTTATAGCTCTTTATCGATCAACCGTGACAGGATTCGATCAGGAAATTATTAATTATAAATGCGTAGGCTTGACCTTTCGTGGTTTTGGCTAGTTCATGTTTTAGTACCTGACTGATCAAGATAACAGAACCAACTACAGGTAAGTTGCCTTAATTTGTTAAAGCAATTTTAGATATTCTTAAGATAATGGGCGTAAAATGAAGCATTTTGTAACTTACGGAGCATTGCATGAACTAAACACAAGACCACTTTATTTACGTATGTTAATATATAGCTACAAGTTATAAAGTTCTCTTTCTAGTTCAAGGACTTACAGATAACTTATGAAACGATCGAGCTTGAACCAGCTTTGCATTTGGTAGACTGTTATGAAGAATAGTTAACAGTGCCGAAGAAAATACATTTATTTATTAATACTAAGGTCCTTATGAACTCACTCCTTGTCAAGAAAACGTGCTGCCGAACACGCACAATCAAATGCAACAATATCATATCGCATCTTCAATATTTATGTTATCCTAATGGACAGTTCTGTTGTACATGTCATACAAAACGTTGATGAAGTATTTAGGAGTTTTCACCCTACCGATATACCATTTATTAGCAAATGAATTAAAATGTAATCGCCGTTGAAAGTTCTCTCAGCGATCTCAACGGTTTAGCTAGTATACCGAAAAAAACAACACACGTCTTTCAAAACAATAAAAAAAATCCTCACCCAGGGTTTTGCAATTGCAAATATTCAGAGTAGATGAAGGTTATCTTGTTGTCCACTTCTTCAAGCTCCACCGGTAATGCACTGGCTTTCCAACACTTCACCAAGTTATCCGCTTCAATAGTACAGCAGTTATGCACAGGGTCTACTTCAATGTAAAATGTGGCAGCTCCGTACGCTTCTCTGCTACTTAATCCAGAGATTTCCTTTTCAGGATCGCCGCAATTATCAGGCTGGTAACCTTTCATCCTTCTAGGTGCAATATTTGGAATAACTGCAGCACTACAAGCGTAATACGCCATCAGTAATGTGGAGGTTTCTTCACTTATACAATTGTCTGAATTGAGGTTGATAACTGAGATATCTGACTCACGAGACCCCCTTGTAGCTGATCAAAGGGCTGACTGACGTCGTCACATCAGAAATAGTTAATAATAATAAGTGTTATCTAATTTAAATACACAACAGTTACGCATGTCAGAAATGATTGACACGTGTCAATTTGCAACACACAAGTTGTGTATGCAATGGTTAACAAATAACGCAATCTTTCAAAGCATCAACTCCAGCTTAACGTGACTGATTTACTTGAAGGCGTAAGTAATGCACACTGAGTGCAACCTCTTGTTCACGACGTTTCAGTGATAATTATGGTAGAAATACTGTTCTCTTCCGAAACCTCACACAACTCCTCTCGAGAAAATCCTATCTTTAGCGGCTCAAGAAGAACCATATAAATTAAATCGATCAGAATAAAACGATAGAAAAAAAGTCAATTGAAATATAGTCGGTCGTAATAAAAACTTTAGAAAGAAGTATTTCAACTCAAATCATTCTACCGGGACACAGATTTACAACTGCTGGAAAACAATTTAGGATGGTATAGCTATCGGAGTTTTATTTGAAGCGCTTTTATAACTTTAAAGATTTATACGTTGAGTATTATTTACAGGGGTTTATTGCCAGAAAATCAAAATCTTTCACCATACTGAAAACAAAAGCTGAAGAACAGCGTGCCTTGTTTGACGTTCGTTACACCTGCGTCAGACGACGTCAACAGTTTGATATTGTTCAGTTACAATTTTTTACACACAAGTGTGTTCATTAGTTACTCAGTTCATCTAGCTCTGATTTCGACAAACAACATGATTGTTTTGCTTTATCGATCAACTGTGACAGTTTTGGATTCGATCACGAAATTATTAAATGCATAGGCTTGAGCTTTCATACTTTGGCAAGTTCATATTTTAATACCTCAGATCAAGATTACAGAACCTACTGCAGGTTAGTTGCTTTTGTTATAGTTTTTAGATGTTCTTGAGACTATGGGTGAAATGAGATACATGTGCTTTGCATAAATTAAACCCAACTGACCACTTTATTTTATATGTATGTTCCTTGTATGTTAGCTAAAAGTTACAAAGTTCTCTTTCTCTTTCTCTTTAAAACGATCGAGCTCGAACCAGCTTTGCATTGTGTAGACTGTTATCAAGAATAGGAAAAAGTGCCGAAGAAACACACGTTTTGAACTCACTCTTCATTGAAAAAACGAGCTGCCGAACACGTACAAATAAATGGAACAATATCGCATCTACAGTATTTATGTTATGCTAATGGACAGTCCTGCTATACTTGCCATATGAAACGTTGATGTAGTATTTAGGAGTTTTCATCATACAGATATTAATAACTAGTAAGCAAATGAATAAAAATGTAACCCGTTGAAAGTTTTCTCAACGATCTGCAGCGGTCAACACACGTCTTTCAGAACAATAGCAATTCTCACTCAGGGTTTGGCAATTGCAAATATTCAGAGTATATAAATGTTATCTTGTTGTCCACTTCTTGAAGCTCCACCGGTCCTGCACTGGCTTTCCAACACTTCACCAGGTTATCCGCTTCAATGGTACAACAGTTATGCATAGGGTTTTCTTCTATGTAACTTGTGGCTGCTCGGTACGCATCTCTGCCACTTAATCCAGTGATTTGTTTTTCCGGCTCGCCGCAGTTAGCAGGCTGGCGACCTTTCGTCTTCCTAGGTGTAATATTTGCGCCTAGATGCGTGGAAGAATCAATGCCGAATAGACGTTCTATCTAAATGCTAAGGCTAAAATCTGAGATTGTCACTGACGAACCCCATTGTGGCTAGCCTACGTCTTACAGCACCGCTGGCACTAACACACATCAGAAATGATTGACATATGTTAATTTGAACAAGTGGTTGGCTTTCCAAAACTTCACCTGATTATCCGCTTCAATGGTGCAGCAGTTATGCACAGGGTCTTGTTCAATATGAAGTTTGGCTTCTCCGTACGCTTCTCTGCTTTTTAACCGAGGCGATTTCCTTTACGAGGCTCGCCGTAGTTAGCAGGCAGGCGACCTTTCATCTTCCAGTATTTGGAGTGACATGCTCCCCAGTCGAATCTCCCTTTCTCGTGGATGACAGAATCAAGGTCGAATGGAAACGCCATCAGTGGATAGGTTTCTTCGCTAACTTTGTAAATGTTGAGGCTAAAAACTGAGATTGTTACCCATGAAAGCCATCGTGGCTAATTGACAGCTTAATTGGACAAATAGCCTCCCTCGTAGACGCTCTTTTGGCTCATCACGCAATCTGTCCTCCCCAACGTCTGCGGAAACGAGGGGTGATTTATAGCGTAGTGCAATCAGAGCGCACTTCCCAGTCCTAGAAGTGCACTTTGGAATTGGATAAATTTCGAGCGAGTAGATCTGTCGCAATCCAGCGACTGTGTGAAACAAACTGATAAATTGTCGATTAAATCGGTAGCAGAGAAAGGCTATAGCGTATTTTTTGTGGATAAAATGAAGGATGTTTTCGTAAATTCACTGACCGGGTTTGGAAATTAGCTCATTTGTCAGTGTTTGTCGACACGTAACATTACGAAACATATTGTTCTGCATAGCTGTTTGCCACTTGTTAATTTCGTGAACGATTCAAGTGGAAAACATCCAGGGCCTTGTTGTTCAAAGCCCGATTACATGTAAACTAATCCTGGATTAACGTGAACTGTGTCTCCAGTTTAATGATTAATCATTAAAGACTCTTCCAAAGATTTTTGTTCCTGAATTTTTGACTTAGACTTGTCATTTAGCATTGGCTTAAAATTAGCTTTTAAAAACCACTATAGTGAACGAGATGAAAACTTCGGTTAACTTTTAATTCGGTGGATTAGCATTAATCGGGTTCATGATTGATGAGATTTTGACAGCTGATTGACAGTTCCCGCCAAATCCCGCTTGGACGATATAAAAGTATACTTGGCCTTTTCATCTTGATCTTGTCAGAATAAGTTTTATAGTGTGATCAATAAATAATCAAAGGAACTGAAGACGTAGTTGTACTTCTTGAAGCCTGATAGCGCGTAGAAATACTAGTACAACAGCTCTCTGTAGTGAAGGTCGACATTTCAAGAAGCAGTGTGATTACAACTTACATCACATCTTCTTGTGGGAAATGCTGAATATTTGTGCTCCGTTTACAACGAGAACAAAAATGATGGCTCTTACTAAATATTACAAGCACAAGGGTTAAAGTTTCAACTGAAAAGAAGGGAAACTCTAAGCAATCGTTACAAATAAATTTCAGTGGAAGCGGAAAGCGTGTAACACCTTAAAAAGAAGAAAAGTGGAAAGCTTGTTGAAAGCGTGTTGAATCAAATTTAAATTGGTTTAAATCTTCGCTTAGCATCCATACAACATTTCTTTTGTTCTCGAAAATGTTGAATGGTGTTGAAGCCGTTTACACACTCCGTTCAAGATTTGTCCAACATGCGCCCAACACCTATTCAACTTGTGTTGAACGAATGTTGGGCAGAAGTTGAAACCGTTTAAACGGGCCTTCATTCATGATCAGCAATCGGATCCTGTCGTAAAATGCAACTACGGGATTTCATTGGCTTAGCGGCCATGATATATGAGCCACTGTATCATGCACGAGAAATAGTGGCCATTAAATTGTCTTCTGGTTGTTCTTACAAAGCGAAATCAGCAAGATCCAGCAATATTTCTTGATTGTTTTTAATGAAGCAATTATTTCACTCACGCTTGTTGGATATGAGATGATTATAGCCAACTCGGCGCTACGCGCCTCGTTTCGACTCGTTGGCCGATCAATTGTTTCATATCCAACGCGCGTTCGTGGAATAATTGATTAAATATGCAACAATCAGTAAAGGAAATTGCCCAATAGATAAACGCGCTTAATCAGAGAAGATAAAAAAAATAATAATAATGTGTAGCATTCTTTCTTTCGCCGACAGCGTTGGTTTGCCATGGATTGCTGCAAAAAACGAAAGCCTAAAGAGCCTTTGGAGCATGGTATGTCGATGAATTATTATTATTATTATTGTTATCGTTATCGTTATCGTTATCGGTATCGTTATCGTTATCGTTATTATTATTATTATTATTAATATTATCATTATTATTATTATTATTATTATTATTATTATTAACATTTTAACATGTTAGCACAGTGTTAGTTTACGGAGAGCAATGTTTGATCCGGTGGCTGCTGTAAATTATTACAAAATATTTCATTTGCCTATATTATACTAGCCTTTCAAAAGCAAAAAAGCAAAAATCCCGCGGCGAGTTGTATGCAAATTAGTCTCAAACAAACTCTGCTGCGCATGGGCCCAAGCTGACATAATCCCTTTAAAGACGGTGCCTACTTTTGTTGCTGCGCATACGTTCTGTGCACCTGGATATACTCGGGTTTCCTATGAGTGGTGTCTATTGATACAGGGATATTTCTTGTGCGATTTGAAACTATGCGGAGAAAGCAGAACTTAGGAAATGTTCTTGCATTCCAAAAAGAAAATTTGGGGTAACTATGCATTTTTCAGGGATATTAAAGCTTCACTTTGAAAAAAAAAAGACCGCCAAATATTGCTTTGTATTTTACTTTTTAAGAATAATTGTTGTTTAGGCATCTCTAAAAAATGCGTGTTTACCCTCAATTTTCTTTTTCAATTCCAATAGCCATTCCTAAGATCTGCTTTCCCCGCCTCAGTCATAACCCACACAAAAATACCTCTTTATTAGTAGGCACCGTCCTTGAGAACGAAGTTTTTATCTTCCCCAATCAAACTCGTTGTTGTGCCACAGTTATACTCGAACATTTGCCCGATATGCTGTTCCTTTTCTGCCTGTGTCGTAAATGTTTCCTGTTATGCCCGGTATTACGTTTCTCAATTTGCATCTCTATCTGGAAATAACCAGATTAGCTGGCGTCTGGTTCATCTTCACTTTCCAGAAAGTTTCAGAAAGAGACTTCACGCAGTCTAGCTTGCTTATTAAACATTGTCAGCGAAACAACGATATAAAAACACAATGAACGGGGCCCAGTTGTTCAAAGCCCGATTAAGCTAAATTCCTGGCTTGAGTCGGTTTTGCTGGATCCACCCCTGGAACATATCCATCCACCTTTCTATCCTAATCCCGTGATTTTACTTATGAATTGTTGTGCATTTTGGTAACAAGGTGTACGCGAGGAACAGGAGAGTGGAGGACTTATAGAGTCAGCTGCGCCTAACGCGGGTGAGCATTTAAATTATTGAGAATTGCTATGGTACAATGTTCTCTTTTAAAATTGTTTCAAGCAGAGACCCATTGTACTGTTGGTTTTCAAAGAGAGCACTTTACTTTCAAATTGGGTTGGAGATTGTGAAAAAAAAATGTAAATTTGTTTAACGTAAAACGTTAACTCAGTGTAACTACTAGTAATTTGCTGCATCGTGAATCCAATTATGCACCAATCAATTCGAACTTTTAATATCCCTCCGGGAGGCCCAAGGTATTTGACCATTTTCCGCGCCCGGATTGTTGGTTAGGCAGTTGACACGAAAGGTCTTCCAGAGCGTCGGGGATATCAATTTTACCTAGGTGGGGAGGGGCATTTGCTCGTCAAAGTATGGCTAAACCAGGGCATTTGAATTGTTTTTTGGTCCCGTGGGGCGCGAATTTGCATGAACAAGCGAACCTTCAATAGCTCAAATCGTCCGGCAGTATCCCTGAGTAATAATTTCACAAAGGAACATATCTTTCACAAAGTACTTTGAAATCGGCTCAGGGATTTCGAGAGAATAAATTTAAATTTATTTACACGATTCATTAAGACGCCGCTCTTTTGCCAACTTAATTCATTAATTAAGTTCGGCACATGAGTGGAGCTGCGTCTGAATCAGGCCTCAGCAACCCCTGGTTATCGAATGAAGGTGGTCCCAATTAACGAACACGATTTTAAAATTCTAGGTAAAACTGACAAACGGAGCAAAGAAAAGAAATTAGAAGACTCTTTGCTGCAAACAATAAAGAGAGGGAAGTTTGAGGAAATTGAGAGAGAAATCAAACCAAAGAAGTTGAAATATTGTGAATCAAATTCCTTGCTAATGGGGATGAAGGTACGTAGCATAAGCAGTGTATCGTCTGAGGTAAGACCAAAGGTCGATGATCATTAATTAGTCAGTGGTATGCTATGGACATTAACTCTGTAACTACTCAACCCGGATTTAGCCACCGTGTTTCAATACGTGTTGTAATTATTCCTATGTCATGATATTTTGATTATTTGGGGTGTATAAGGTCATTGGTTCTCACATATACAGTAATTTATTAATTGAAAAAAGCCTGTATCCTTTATCCTGGTGGTGTAGCGATCCTCCTTTGTAACCTATTAAGTTGGCCTTGTGTCATGTATTATTGACTTGATCCTAAGAAGCGTTGCAAAATGGAGTTATAGGCTTCCACTACCCTGTCACCTTGAAAGAAAAAAATCTTTTAGATTCAACAATGTTGGACGATGTTGCATCCGTTTAGTCGGGTCTTAAGTATTGTTTCTTAAAGGATAGTCTATTGTTGGCAAACAATACACTATTGTTAAGAAACAATAGTTTAAGAAACACCTGTCATTATAATAGCGGAGCTCCGCACGCCGGAGGCGGGCGCGCGGAGCCCCATTGATAAGAGATTTTGGTAAACCCATGTATGCGAAAAATGTTGGTTATGACGTCACTGTCCGTCCGGCGTACGTACGTACGCACGTCCGCCCCTCTATATAAGCCATCGGTGAAATGTCACACTCAACCTGTGCGGCAACTAGCCTCCCACGCAGTCGTTTTTAGGGGACTCGTATTACCTCCTCCCCACAAACGCCTGCTTACCCAAGCGCCACATTCCTTTCCCATTGTTTTACTCCCCAAGCACCCTAGCCAATCACCATCGAGTCATTGTCTTATGATATCAAATCAAATTGGTGGTTACAATGGCCGCTTCCGTTTCCCGCGAGCTTTGTACAGTCTCTGGTACAGTCTTGAGAGATGCGGGAGTTAAGTTAGAAAATATATATTTTTTCACTCGTGGAATGGCTGCATGGTTGAAACGCCAAAACAAATATCGAATATGAATACAAGCGCTTCTTGTGCGACGTTTTGACACCGCTATCTGCTGGGAGAGTCATAATCTACGGGAAAGTGTAATCGACCTTCCCCGCCTGATCGAGTTGACATTCGGTGAAGACATGACCTCTTTAATACGGGTGCGGAAACTCTGGAGCAGATTTGTTTGTTTGTACGAAGTGCTACGAGAGACTTGTTGTATTCGACCAAACTCTTTAATACTTGATAAACTCGAAGATTACATGATAACATTCCTTGAGAAAGAATTCCGCTATTTCCGACGTACAAGATAAATTCCGCTACATTTAGAAGTATAATGTTCCAGAGTTCCTTCGAGAGTCAACTTCAAAAACAAGAATCTTTCCGAGAAATCTGATACAAATGATCACGTGCGAATTTGACTAGTTCCAGTCCCTACTCGTTTCCAACACACTCCCCCCTGATTGACGGAGTCAATCATAAGGCGAAACTGTAAAGATAACTCTTTAAACTCAGTCCAATGTTCAAAGTTTTAGATCTGAAAGTTAAGATGTAGTAACCACAATTGGAATATCTTCATCTCTGACTACACAAATGTTCCTTGCTCTGTGACACTGGACAGCTCCCATCTCAGCTGCTCCTTCATCAAACACATTAACTTCAAGAGGATAGAGCTTCTAAATTGGACGCTTGATGCAAATCCTGCGTAGAGATTTGTCTACTGTAGCCACTTCGGCGGAGCGAACAACGTTGTCTCTTCCTCGCAACAGCTTCTCTACTTTGCCCATTCTCCACTGCTGTCTAGGTGTTTTGTCTGCATATATGTGCACAAGGTCACCAATTTGAATGGTTCTTCTCGGTTCTCCCTTAAGTTTCTGATACTCTCTGATGCCAGTCAGGTATTCTTTCCTCCAACGATTTCTGAAGTGGGCGAGGAGACTCTCCAAATATCGTTCCCGTCGGGCTAGAGTGCTCAGAGGCCCACTGGTAACAGAAGGTTGCTCCAAGAGACGTCGACCAATTACGAGATGAGAAGGTGTTAGTGGAGCTTCTGACAACTCATTGTAAACATAGGTTAACGGCCTGGAATTTAACACTGCTTCAGTTTCAATCAGGACTGATTCCAGTTCTTCATAACTAAGCTTTGCATTTCCCAGTACTTTCTTCAGACACCTTTTCACAAGTTTGACGCAGATTTCGAAAAAACCGCCCC
>NW_028145713.1:1052500-1055000 GCF_977016875.1 Pavona decussata
GACATCAACTGACTTTAAGTCTTCTTCAACTGCTTGACTCTCTGTCTTCATAACATGCGACATGTTAACACTTGATGAGCTCTGCAATGCACCTGTTATGTTAATAGGACCACTCAAAACATAACCCAGCCTTGTACGAACCGCTACAGGTCCATGCGACTCCCCCCGTACCACATGGTTCTGGACAATGGACCAATAATAATCAGCACCAATCATAATATCTACTTCAAGATCTTCATCGCCACGGGAATAGTCAGCAAGGGGTAAGCCTTGTAGATGAGGGTAACTTTGCTGTCCAATCTCAATGGTCTGGTTGGCTATGGGTCCACAAATCAGTTCAACTTCATAAGCATTGACAAACACTTTCAACTGATCTTGACATTCCAGTGCAAATTGAACAATGTCACATTTCTTCAACGAGGCTTCATTGTTTCCAAACGTTTTAATCAGAACAGTTTCACTTTCAAATGAGGGCAGGCCTAACTTGCTCCTCAACCGTGTACTTATGTAAGACCTTTGAGAACATGAATCAAATAAAACCCTCACATGGCAAGAATTTTCTCCATTAGGATTTCCGACCCTGGCTCTGGCAGTTTGCAGCAAAACAGAATTATTCTTAACATCTTGAGTGAAATACAAATTTGTACTCACAGTTTGTTCCTGATTGGTTCTTCTTGCTTGCGTGAATTGTGGTGAAGAGTTTTGCACGCCGCATAGCGATACATGATGTTTCCCGCCACAACGATGACATCTCGCTTGGCAATCTCGGCTCACATGACCACTCCTCAAACAACCAAAACATCGCCCCTTTTGGCGGAGAATTCTTTTCTTGGCTTCTGGCTCCGTAACAACAGCGCATCTTGCCGA
The DNA here is from genome assembly GCF_977016875.1 of Pavona decussata. Classification (NCBI taxonomy): domain Eukaryota; kingdom Metazoa; phylum Cnidaria; class Anthozoa; order Scleractinia; family Agariciidae; genus Pavona; species Pavona decussata. The sequence goes on from NW_028145713.1 coordinate 1,053,368, forward strand.
AGGGTGCGGTCCACTGCAGAAAGTACACCACATTTCCTTATGTTGTTGAGGCCTGTCGTTGTATGAAACAAGTGTCGATGACGTGGGGGGTCTCTTGTTTTGACCGAACCGTAATCTATATCCAAACTCCCGTTTTTCTCTCATTTTCGACTGATCTGTCACTGGACCCAGAGCACACCTTTCTCGTATCTGTAACTCCTCTGCAAACGACTTTATTAATGTGTCGAGGTCCCACTCGTCGCTCATACCACGACTCAAAATCAAACGCAACTCTTGAGGAATTTTCGCCATGATCACTGGTGTTAGGAATGTTCCGTACGTGTCAATGGAAATTCCAATTCCTTGCAAACTTCGAACAGCCGACTCTGTTTTGTCCAACAATTGCCGCAATTGTTTAAGATCACCAGTATCACTCACTTTTGGCAGCTGCATTAACATCTCGATGTGTTTGGATATGATAACTTGTTTGCTTCCGAACCGCTTGTTTAGGAGATCGACCGCATGGTTGTAATTTGAGCTCGTGAGAGGTAAACCAGAAATGGTTTCGGCTGCAGCGCCCTCCAATAATGATTTCAAATACTGAAATTTGTCGACTTCATTCAAATCCTCACTCGTGTGAATTGCGGATGAAAAGCTGTCCCAAAATGTTGTCCATTTTGTAGCATCCCCTGTAAACTTAGGTAACGTGAGCTTCGGTAGCTTTGCCTTGTTTGTGCCCTTCGCGCCATTTTGAGCAGGGAAAGATCCTTGCGGATTCGTCGATGGCAATGTCACCGTTTCTTCGACATCATTCGCTTCCTGCTTAGGAGGCGACAAACATGAGGTTATCAATAAGATCGTTTCTTGTAACGACGCGTTAAACTCGCAGCGCTCCAGGATTTCCTTTTCGATTGCGTCGGCTTGCAATAATTCTGCGACTTCTTGATCAAGCGATGCAATTTCCTTCTGATGTTTTTCCAGGTTAATCTTTTGCGATTTCAGCTTCAGTCGGACGCTTTCCACATCACCGTTGTTGAGTAACTCCTTCACATCGTTCATAACTTTACGAACGTGAACTCTGAACCCTGAGCGCTCCAGAATTTTCTTTTTGACATCCGACATGGCGAAGGTTACAAAACACGCGCTCTGTTCTCCTTGCTTTCACTCCCGGGTCTCCGGCACCAAAATGTTGTATTCGACCAAACTCTTTAATACTTGATAAACTCGAAGATTACATGATAACATTCCTTGAGAAAGAATTCCGCTATTTCCGACGTACAAGATAAATTCCGCTACATTTAGAAGTATAATGTTCCAGAGTTCCTTCGAGAGTCAACTTCAAAAACAAGAATCTTTCCGAGAAATCTGATACAAATGATCACGTGCGAATTTGACTAGTTCCAGTCCCTACTCGTTTCCAACAAGACTAATGCGATTCGAGAAAGCAAAGAATAATGTAGAAGGTATCAAGGGGAGATCTGCATGATTTATCAGTCCATTAAAGACTATTTAACGGAAACTATAAAAACGACAAAGAGCCGATCAACTTGTGGTCCTTGTGGAAAATGTCGCACATGCCCCCGAACAAATTGCAACAACAAAGCGAGTTTCAACTGCAAAATCTTTAAAGTTTACTGACACATCGGGCAATATT
>NW_028145713.1:1060000-1085000 GCF_977016875.1 Pavona decussata
TCAATTCCTATTAATTTAGCATTGTGTCATATGTGTGACCGTTACATACTTTAACAGTATTAATGACATAATTTGCAATAAACTATATAAATGGCTTTCAAGGATGCCTATTAAATGATTTAGATACAACTATAGAAATTACGAGTTTGGACTAACATTCCCTTCCAGGAAGTGTTATCAATTCTCCAGGTCGCTTCATGACACTACTGCTTCATAAGCAGGTTGAGAAATGTGATAGATCAGATAAGTTTAATTGAGTATTTTATATAGTCTAGGGAGCTTACTTAGATCTCAAAAGCATTAGGATATTACTAATAATCAAAGATTAGGGGGTGCGTTCGATGATCTCTATCCCAGGCTCTCTCTCCTTTGCCAAGTTGGTGATGCTGTCATCCACCCCCGCAAAATCTGCGAGGGATGCTAGATATCCATTCATTCGTTGATCGACGGTCCCATGCAATCTCGACTCCAACGTGTATTAGGAGTACGTTCTTTCTACGTCGAACGCAATAAAATGACGAACGCTAATCACTGATAGTTAAATTTAATATCCATTTGGTCTGCAGTTTTTCACCCATCCAGTCGTGGATGCTGAGATGAAACGCAAATGGCATGGTCGTGAATTTATCAAGACGGATTGGAAAAGATGGCAGCTTCTTTTCAGCATCTGGTGTCTTTTTGACTTGGTGTTTTCTCCGATTCTGTTTGCTGTCTTTTCTTACTTGGAAAACAGAAGGAAACGGCGGAAGAACTTGGAAAAGAAACGGAAAAAGAACAAACGTAGGTGTTGAATGGATGGCTTTGAAGTTATCTTTAAAACACGAGCAGTAGTGTTTTATCGGGATTTTTAGACCCGATAAAACACGTGCTGTGAGTTTTTTGAACGGCTTCAAAAACATTCCTGGAAAAGCGTGTGTCAAAAGAGTTCATAACAATGATGCTTTTGTGAACTTTGGCATACGAGAAAAACATTAAACACACACATTATTGGGTTTAAAAACCACTGCAGGTGCTTTTTTATCGACCATTAGATAGGTCAATGGGCTTATGAATTATTAATGAGTTTTTGAAGTGCCCTACATGATTTTTTTTATTTTTCTCACCTGAATTGACACGTCACACTAAGAAGTTCTGCGAAAAAAAATTGTAATTTGGATGAAACGTAATACTTTAAATGACTTTCTACAACGTTTAAATTTGCCGCCATTTTGGCTCACTACTTGAATTAGTCTTCTCTCGGTTCTTCTCGGAGTTGTGACGTACATTAACGAACTTAACAAGTGACTTCAGTTTCTTTTTAGCTGTTCGTATACATCACTGGACAATGGAACTATTGGAACTATTGATTATAAATTGACAATTGTTTTTGTAACCATCTTACTAATTTTGTTTCACCAGATTCAAATATGGAACTTGAAGAAGTAACTTTTTGTGGTGGGAAAAAGAAAAAGCCTAAGGTAACAAGACATGTTAAACAAAACTTAAAATGAGCCACTTACGATCTTAACCCTTAATTTCAATTGTCAGCTATAAACACGACCTCTACTTAAGGGACTTTGTAACACCTTGGTGTTTGTTTTAAGCCAATGACGTACCTCATTGATTTCGATTATTGCTAGTGACCCGAACGTCATGCGAAGGTCTGTCCAATATCCAAAGATTACGGTGCCATGAGGACAGACTATTGGTGGTTAACATCTTACGTCTTTAAAATCTCAAGTACTTAGTTTAGCACTCTCTAAAAGATCGAACGTAACTATTTTACTTTCCTTTGGGGATAGTTATGGTACCAATCAATGGCATAATAGCGTTACACAAAACATGTCGTCATGTGTCAGAACTGGGCGGCTAGACCGGTCGGTCCGCAAATAGAATGTATCAATTTGAAGGACAGCACTGTTTTTTAGAACTCTTCGACTGAAATGGCGCATTCTCAGAGCGGTGTGCGCTATTTTGAACGAATTCGAAAAAGTGGCGTATTAGGTGTCGTTGAAATTTTTCTATTCCTTTTGAAACATGATTGAACTGACTTGCCAGTTCTGACAAATAGAAAGCACCGTTAATCAGCGTTTTTTTATGACATGTTTCTCACCTTTTCTCCTGTTTTATCCGTCTCATAATGGTGTAGAAGACAATTATAGCGGAAGCTATGCAACAACGGGACCTATTGAACAGTATATGCTTATAGACATGATATATTAATTTACTTTCGTTTTGGTTTTCCTTCCTGTGTAGAAAAAGAAAGCCAGGAAGCAGTTATCAGGTAAACCTCATATTTGTATTTTTTCGGGCCACTGTGACCAAAAAGCTTTCTTCCTCTTTTGCCTTGAAAGTTATCAATTTTTTCCCCGCTTTACTGAGGGGTATAAAAGTGACAAATTTCACTTCCGGTTGGGTACAATCCTGCACCAGACAGAAGACGGGAGGGCTGTGACGTCAATACAGGAGCTCTAGTCTCACGATTTCTCTATTCTTCAGTTGTTTTCGTGTGCAGAATGAAACAACTGAGGAATAGAGAAACCGCGATAGTAAACATTCCTGTGTTGTCATCACAGTCCTACTATCCTCACTCTCCCGCCTTGTGCGGTATTGTACTCAACCGGAATTGAAATTTGACACTTTTATGCACCTCAAAAGCGGGAAAGAAAAATCAATAAGGATTTTTCCCACTTTCATATTAGAACAGCATTAACATTGGATCAAGCAAATAAAAAAATTCTAGCTGTCGTCATTTATACTCGGTTCTAATGTAGAAAAGTATCCGAAGTTAGACCTTTAGAAAGCATACCTCTAGATTTCAAGAAAATGAAGTGTCGTTAAAAAGAGAAAAGACGTCATTGTGTTGCCATGATGACTCCTATTTTTACATAAATAACTGCATCTGAAAGTTTAGTTTATTTTTTGTTGTACATTTTGTTGATCAACCTCGTTCCCAGGGCTTTCTGGAAACGAAGTTGCCTGTTGATCTCCTGGATTACACTTCAATGCGTTTTTATTTAAACTTGGAAAGTGTAAGTTCCGAAAACTCCAATCGACCCACCTTAAAACTTTAATGATTTGCTTTCTTTATAACATCTGTGTCAGAGATCTACCTAATGACATTGGAGACTCCTTACTTCAAATTTGTTCGCGACACGCTCAGCTACATAGTCCTCCTCGTTCTACACTTTGCTCTGTGCCTATCACCATCAACCATTTCCTTCAGCGGTTTGGAGTGGGCCATCCTAGTATTCTTTATTGGTCGCTTTTTGGTAGAGCGGAAGCAGTTATCCGATGCCATTCATCACTTGAAACAACAAAGAAACAATGGTGATGCTAGAGCTCAGTCAAAATGCATTTCCCTGAAAGCGCTGTCAATGTATCTAAGGTAAATCTATGATTTATTATTTATTTATTTATTTTTTTTTACTGCTATCGGTGTTCGTTTTATTCATTCACTACAGACCGTCTACAGTTCTGAAAGTTGCCCTTTGAGGAAGTCATTTCCTATCTTGCCTGCATGAACTTCTAGAAACGATTGGTTGGAGAATTGATATTGATTCAATGATTGACTAACCGATTGAAGGATTGATTGATTGATTGAATAATCGATTGATTAACTGGTTGATTGACTGATTGATTGATTGATTGATTGATTGATTGGTTGATTGATTGATTGATTGATTGATTGATTGATTGAGTGATTGAGTGATTGAGTGATTGAGTGATTGATTGATTGATTGATTGATTGATTGATTGATTGATTGATTGATTGATTGATTGATTGATTGATTGATTGATTGATTGATTGATTGATTGATTGATTGATTGATTAATTGCTCGATTGCTTGCTTGGTTGATTGATTTATTGATTGATTCATTGATTGATTTGATTTTTGTACCTATTCGTCTTTTACTTTTCAGAGACTTGTGGAACAAGCTTGACTTTCTCTGTCTAATAATTTACTCCATCACACTGGTAGTAAGATTGGTTTCGTTTATCATGTCTGGATCAGTGGAAAACAACCGAGCTCTTATCATTGCTAGCTACTTCTACGGCTTTAACACCATGTGTCTCACCCTCAGAGTCTTTGGACACGTCATGGAACAATCCAAAGACGTTGGCACCATCCAGATTGCCTTGTTCAGCATTCTGAAAGAAATCATCGTAATAATTTGGCAGTTCACGGCGGCTATTTTGGCTTTCTCCATCGCAATCACAAAAGTGTATGTGGCCGAAAGATCCTTTTATGCAAAAGAAAGTGGTGGGAATGGCAAGTAAGTGTACCAAATTGTTTTAGCAATTGATTTTTTCATCGCGCAGTTTTAGTAACTCATGGCAAACAACAGATACATGATTTGACTCTCCGAATCAGGGCCATACGTGACAGGGGTTATGCCGATGACATGTGGTGTCAATGTGGCATGACCGAAAGCTAAATATTTTTCCATTGGGGCCGACCTAGCCTCCCACGCAGTCGTTTTTAGGGGACTCGTATTACCTCCTCCCCACAAACGCCTGCTCACCCAAGCGCCACATTCCTTTCCCATTGTTTTACTCCCCAAGCACCTTAGCCAATCACCATCGAGACATTGTCTTATGATATCAAATCAAATTGCTGGTTACAATGGCCGCTTCCGTTTCCCGCGAGCTTTGTACAGTCTCTGGTACAGTCTTGAGAGATGCGGGAGTTAAGTTGGAATATATATATTTTTTCACTTCTGGAATGGCTGGTCACATGGCTGAAACGCTAAAACAAATATCGAATATGAATACAAGGGCTTCTTGTGCGACGTTTTGACACCGCTATCTGCTGGGAGAGTCACAATCTGGAAAGTGTGATCGGCCTTCCCCGCCTGATCGAGTTGACATTCGGTGAAGACATCACCTCTTTAATACGGGTGCGGAAACTGTGGAGCAGATTTGTTTGTTTGTACGAAGTGCTACGAGAGACTTATTCGATTCGAGAAAGCAAAGAATAATGTAGAAGGTATCAAGGACAGATCTGCAGTCCATTAAAGACTATTAAACGGAAAGTAAAACGATAAAGAGCCGATCAACTTGTGGTCCTTGTGGAAAATGTCGCGCATGCCCCCGACAGCAAAGCGAGTTTCAACTGCAAAAATCTTTAAAGTTTACCGACATATCGGGTAATATTTCGGTTTCCTCCACACCGACAAGTTCGACAAGATTGAAGGCAAAGCTTGATAAATATTAAAGCGACTTTGCGAAACCAGTCGGCAAATTGACGAAAATATCGCTATTTCCCGTCACGAATTATTTGATTGCAGCCAGTTGATACGCATTAAAATGAGAAATTTTGCGGTCAACCTTCCAGATTTTAGAAGGTTCACTGTGATTGGCTTAGCGGCGGAAAGGAATGTGGCGCTTGGGTAAGCAGGCGTTTGTGGGGAGGAGGTAATACGAGTCCCCTAAAAACGACTGCGTGGGAGGCTAGGGCCGACCTAGCTCACCCAGGTTTTTCATCATATCACAATTATTCCGTTTGATTTTACTTGGAACCATTGGTATTGTTCGACATGGGTTGATTTAAGGAGGAAAGTGACTCCTCTTGCTACTGTGAAAACGTTTTGTGCATCTCGAGATGCCCAGTAACACAAAGGTATTTTTTACTAGGTTTGTGAATAAACGAGAAAAGCAGATCTTAACCCCTAGGGTTAGGGTTAGGGTTACGGTTACGTTTTAGAATGTACTTTAAAGCTTCAGTTCTTGTTGCTTAATTATCCATGAAAAATGTATGGCTATCTCTAATTTCAAGAACCCTTGCTAAAGTCTTCTGTTCTTACGGTCGTAAACAGCACAAAAATACATCTGAATTAGTAGATACCATCTTTAAACTAATGAATTAGTGGCTAGGACGGCACTTTATCCTCATTAATTGTTCTTTTCAATTGGAGAGACCTTAAAATAGGATGTACCCGTGACACTATTTTATCTGTACTCCCTCATTAAGAGACCTTTCTCTTGTTGTCTCATGCTTTACCAATTCCCTTGCCATAGTGGGGGAATTGTACAATGTCCCCAGGTGGGTATTTCTGTGTATCTCTGACAAGGTTTCCTGGGATACGATCCGAAAATAGCTCCTCTGTCACTCAGTGTCCTGTAGGCTAACTACTTTTAAAACAATTATTCCGCAAGCGCACAATGGATATGAGGAGTTAGAAAGCACAACTAAATGGTCGCTATTTCTCAGGCATGGTACAATGGAGGTATACCATGGGCGCTAAGCTAATCAAATCCCCGGAATTGCAAAACAATGACAGTTACAAAAACAGTTACTAAAAAAACGCAATATTCATTACTGAGCTACTGACTGACTGAGAAGATTCACAACTACCATCTGAAAGTCGGTCTAAAATGGTCATCATTGAGTGACAGACCTACGCGGTAAATAAATAAATAAATAAATAAATAATAAATAAATAAATTACATTTGCAGGTGACACACCTTATCTGTAAATAATTTTTTTGTTGTTGTTTTTTTTTTTCAGTGTTTGTAAGATTTCCGGAATTTCATGGTAAGTGCGCACCTCAACCAGACCGTAAACAATGTTTATAAAACATATTAAGAAAGTCTTGATACAAAATCCCCCTGACGGGATTTAAGAAAAACAGCCAAAATTGTTACACCTCTTCTTTACAGACGCACAGTGTCCTAGGCTGGATGCCTGCGAATTATCAACTCTTGCTCATTTAGCCATAAACTCTTTGTACGTGTCATTTTTGTCATGTTGTTGTTGCTTGTTTGTTTGTTGTTATTTATTTTTTTTTTTGGGGGGGGGGGGGGGGTTTGCTTCTTTATCTTAAACCCTCCGGACCAACCTTCAAGACCGAAACGCAGTGTGGGTGGCTGTAAATCATGACGTTTGGCTGTAATGTCAATAGACCTTTCAAAATCTCTATTTTCACTGGACCCTGATAACCTGCAGCTGCATTGCTTTTTTGGGTTGGGAGCATTGTTGTGTTGTTCGTTCTTTTGTCCCCTTGACAAATCATAGAATACCTTGCAAAAGGTGTAAGTCGCCCCTTAATTTTACGATTCTCATGATCAGTAGTACAGGACGGGTGAAAATACAAAACCATTTTCCCCTGTGCTTTTATTTTTTGTTGACGTGAGTCATGAACCCTTTTTTTTTTTCAATGAATATATTTATTAACATAGAGCACATATAATACAACATATAATACAACAGTACTTACAATACCTATAATATAACGCCACTAACTCAATAACTAATAGAAAACTTATTGACTCACAACTTTACTGAACAACAATACCTTTAATACAACACTTCTAACTTATATACTTATTGAAAAATGAAGATCTTATTGCTATGTCTATAAAAATTAAATTACAAACTCTATGCTTACTGTATAACATAATATATAGTATCCGGTAGTCAGCAAATTATGTTCAACTTACTCTAGCTACTCATGAGTCATGAACCTGGCTATGGTAAAGTTATTAGAAAATTATCCACATCGTCTTTAATTGAAAAAAACTGTATATTTTAATTTGGCAGTTGGTGGGCAATAATGACTCACATGGGTTGGTCCTTGCTGGGGATCTCAGATGGCTTAGACCCTATGACGTCAGTGGATGCTCCCTCCGAGACTATTGCCCAAATCTTCTATGCCGGATTCTTTATCATGGGAGTCATCCTCCTTGTTAACATGCTGATAGCCCTGCTATCCAACACGTATCAGCGAATACAAGTAAGAGAATCAATAGAGAGAAAAATCATGTTATATTGTACAGGGTAAATTTCTATAATGGAGAATGATTGAACTGAGGGGTAGTTTGTATTATTCAGTTGAGTACTCTGCCAACTGAGCTACCTAGCCAAGATTAGTGACGCAAATAAAAACTGAAGTTATAAGAACAAAGCAAAAAGTAAGGCAGTCAAACATCGCAGAAATCCTCTTGCGTTCCATGACTATAGAGTTTAATTAGATATAATTTTGCTGCAACAACTCTTGTAAGCGAGAATCAACGGTTCCAAGAAAGACCATGGGTGCTTACCATTTACATGGAAAACCCGAAAATTCCAGTTGGAAAATCAAATGGTACGCATCATTCCATTTGGGGTACTTCTGAAATTATGGGCTTCTGGTCATAGTGATGCATTTTTATTGCTCCTTCTGGGATTTACAGCTGATGTTCATACATTTTGCATGATATCCATCTTTTGTGAAGACAAGCTAAATCATTTCGTATTTATGCCGAGAATTTCCATCCGGATGGTTTGTGTAAATGGTAAGCACCCCATGTAACATGGTACAATTTCGTGTATAAACAACAAAGACTGAATGATTGATTGATTGATTGATTGATTGATTGATTCTGATCTTTGTAGGACAACTCGTTACAAGAATGGTCATTTAAAACTGCGGTTACAATTCAAACATACGATGGATATGATCCAATACCAGTGCCTCTTAATATCATCTACAGCATGGCCAGGCTACTCAGACTTGTGAAAAGGAAAGGAAAAGAAGAGGTATATATATATATGAGCATAAGAAGAAGGGAACTAAAGTAGCGACGGAAGAAACGTCAGTAAACCATCACTTAAAAATTTACTGAGAGTCATGTTATTTGAGCTAGTTCCCGATTGTTGCAACTCGTTAAACGTATACCAAGAGAGACAACTATCGTAGAATTCAAAAAAAGTCCTCGAGATCGGGAATAACACTGAACGTGCGCGGTTCCGTTCAGGCAGTTTAGTTCGAATATGACAGTCTAAAGAATACATTTGGGGGAAAAAAACAACTCACCTAAAAAAGCGGAGTGAAGTGTGCCTCAAAAGTGAACTCCTAACGCAGCCGTGCATTTGATCTACCATGTTCTTCCAAACATTTTTAATTTTATCCTAACGAATGGTGTTACACTATTGAGTATTTTCGTAAGCCTTACTTGTCTTAAAATCCTTACTGAATTTAATTACAGATATTTGCACATTCACCTAAATTATACATTATTGAAAATGTTCGGACTATGTTTTTCCACTGAAAGTTTATCAAAATCCTCCTACCATATTTGTGGTTAAACTAGTCCTCCTTCGCAGCCCTGTTAGGGCAACGTTTCTTCCCTTCTTGATTGAAGAATTGAAGCCACACTTCTTTGCGAAATGCGTCAACACGGGAACTCAGACCAGATTACAAGACCACTACGATACCGATACCGTCTGCCTTGCGACTTTCGTTACCAAGCTTGCTGTTTCTCTTAAGACAGAAATGACAGATAACTTCTGCGAGCCAGTTTGTTTTCGCCAAGTTATTAGGAATTCCTTGAAGTAGCCTTAAGCTAGGGTAATTATGAACCAAGTGAATAGATTCCACGTTTTCATACCCTTTTCCCTTGTTTTGTTTGCAGGGAAGTATGCTGGAATTTGTCATTACCGACCTGGATAGGGTTTACACTGAAGAGAACGGAAATTCCTTCCCTGTACCTGGTAATATAACACCTACGTGCTAATCACATGAGTACTTGTTTGAAGTTTTGGGAAAACCCAGAAATTCAAGATGGCGGAGTTATGAAGACAGGGGGAGGATTCCACTCCCACCCACACCCACCCCCCCCCCCCCCCAACCACAGTAGACGTAAAAAGATTGGTCTGGTTAGGGTCAATATTAAAAGTCGTTGTTTCACACATAAACTGCTGAGCCGGGTTTATCCATGACTCAGAACTGGGGTTAGGCGAGTTTACTACTTGCGATGTCATCAATTGTTTTGGCGACGTGAGATGTTTTCAACAATGAGCTCGTGAAACGTGGAAAGAGCTTGGTATACACATCGTATTAAGTAAATGATCGAGTGCAACGTGTTGGAGTTAAGACCACATGCTAAACTATGCAGCTTTTACTTGCATAATTCAAGGAAAATGTGGTTTCCCCAGCAATTGTATCTCTGTTATAAAAGCTTTACTTTGCTCAAACGTTAGTCCCAAATTTTTTCAGCAGAGAAGACCAAAAGAGAAAGAGCAGGAAAAACAGTAGAATAAAAAGACGAATTCGTAACAAAGTTTTAACGATTTTTTTCTGGGCATGTCGGAGCAAACTCTTTCAAATTTGACCTCCAACTGAAAAAGGAAAGGTTAGTTTTGGAACTAAAACCAACATCTTGGCCAGCCTGGCTGCATGCGCAATAAATAATAATAATCTTTATTAATTCCATAAGATAAAAAAACTACGCATCTTATGTTACAAAACTTCCCGTAAAAATAGAGCAAAAAATCATATTAAAAAATATGAAATCACAAAGCTAGGTCATATTTAAAAATTAGGCGATTAAAATAGGAACACTTCACTTGATCCGTGTTCAATTTCGGTCGGTGACTAGATTTGTGCCTTAGATTGTATTCTGTGACCTTCACTTTAGGCATAAGGTTTTTCAAAGGATGTTTCTCTTGCTGTTTAACCTTGTCGAAATTTTTCCTGTCTTGTTGTTCTAACAGATCGTAGATGTTAACTGCTTTAGAGTCGACGTCACAACGAGTTATAAACACATATCAGCGGGGTTTGATAGAATTTTAGTGTAATAAGAACTAACTTCATTCTTACTATCAGATGAGCAAAAGCACGACCTGGTCCTTCGGGAAACACTGGGAAATCGACAAATGATCAGTCAGATTCTGGATGCAACCTTTGAATTCCAATTTCGTGGTGATCAAGAGGCTCTGACCTCCGGACCAAAGGTACCTGTATCAGGAATTCAGTTCTTTTAGTAGTTGCTCAAGTTGATCGAATGCCTTTATTGCTTCTGTCACATTACATTCACCTTAAGCTTGCTTAATTTTAGTCACCGTGGTGCAGTAATAGGCCATTTTACAGGTGGAACCGAAGCTGGGATTGACCTTGTTTTGATACAAACCTCACTGCTTTTTATACATGTATGTAGATCATGCTGTTTTTATGCTAACTAGTTTGCATTTACATATGAAAAGCAGTGAGGTCTGTATCAAAACAAGGTCACCTAAAGCCTCGATTCCCGCCAGGCCACAAAACACACAACTGTAAAATGGCCTATTTACGAAACTTGTCAAGAAGTAGTTTCATGATTTTTTCGAGAAAGTACCAATGGAAGAAATGCAAAAAGGAAACGTAGAACAGAGTATGCCCCTCCTATTTGTTATCTGCAGTGATAGGTGTTTGTAAGATTTTTGCAATAGCTGTCGGTGTCGTTGTTAGTTATGCCTGTGTGGTTGGTTCTAGCTAAACCTTTCTAATGTGGTTGGTGATTAAATAAACAAATAATTTTAACAAATTCATTTCTATTCTTATTCCAAGATGTGGCAAGTCCACACGGGTGTCATGGTAGAAGGTCACCATTTAACCTGTGAAGATATGAGTTTCTGTGCAGAATGTCAACTCCGAGTTGGCAAGCAACATTGGTCTGGTGCTAGATATCGCAAATCCTTCTCTCCTGAGTTTCCCCATTTTGAGGTGAGTGACGTCGAAAATCTACGTTACATGACACATTAGCAATGACTGGGGCCAAATATTCTTTCCCCCATCTCTATGCAGTTCAGTTCCCCTCTTCCCTTTAAAGTCAGAAAAATTTCATTCTGTTAGTGTTTAACACTGCGGGAAAAAGAAGAAACACAAAAGAAACATTCAGAAACACCATAACTCTTCAAAATCCCAATTGGAAGGGTTAGGTCAAAGAGTTGTGCTGTTTACAAGATGTGACCGAGGGAACAGGATACTACCATGAAACAAACTCATCTAATGGTTGGAGAAGGAACTCTAACTTGGGAACTCCGGATTGCAACTCCGCGTCTCTTACCGCACTTTGTCTTACACCGCCTCCCTTAAAGACGGTGTTTCCTAATACAGAAGTATTTTTGCGCAGTTTGGGGGCATTTTTTTATCTCTGAAAGATGTATGGCTACCCCTAATTTTCTTTTTGTTTAAAACCAAGAGCACTTGCTACGTTCTGCTTTCTCTCATAGTTTTAAACCGCGCAAAAATATCCCTGTATTAGTAGGCACCATCCACAGGAAACCTGAGTACCTCGAGAGGCGCAGAACGTATTCACAGTAACAAAAGTAGGCACCGTTCTTGAATTCTGAGTTTGCGCAAAAATTTTTCTCTGATTTTTTCAGGTTGCAATTTTAGAGACTGGAAAGCAGATAATGCTGGCAATTGGCGTTGTAAATGAGGGCTACGATACGAGTAAAATGCCCGGAGTGGAGAAAGGTACTGTAGGATACTTTACAGAAGGAGTCATCTATGATGCTGAAAACAATATGTATGGCAGAGGAACTGAAGGTATTGTAGAACAGCAGACGAAGAAAGGCATCGAACCAAGTTTACTGGTTATAAAGTCGTTTAATCAATTTCTCTCTAAATGGTAAACTGTTAGTGGCCCGGGGAGGGGGAGGGGGTTATCCCCAATATAACCTATGTAGGTATGTGCGGCGCGAAAGGGTATGGTTTTTGAGCGGTTTTTGGTGTGAAATGGGGTCTAGATTTTAACCTTTTAGGCCTGAAAGTCTGAAAACGGGTATGGATTCTAGAAACCAAAGGTGAGTTGCATAAAATTTAACGTCGGGCGTAACTGCTAACGCCAGACCTTCAGCCCAGTCACATTCAGTATTTTAACGTCTGACAATAGCATTTACGCCCGCCGTTAAGTTTTATACAACTCGTCCCAGGTCTAGCCTGCGTCGCAGACAGTGTAAACAATCCCTGAAATAGTCCGTCTGCGAAACGGCTCCCAAAAGCTTGTTCTGGTATCCCGCAGTTTTGCAGGGATATCTGTAACCATTTCTGATTGGCTTAATTTCTAACGCTTTCTATGATTGGTCGTTCCTTCTTGGGCAATACTCTGATCTCCAACCGCGATCCTATAAATACGATTTGTACTTGTTGTTCTTCCGCGGGTTTTCTTTTTGATTGATCAATTGATCGTTTTAAAATATTTTAGCGTTGTGAATTAAAAGAAAATGACGGCTTTTTCTGAAGAAAGTTGGGAACGAGCGTTTAGAGCCGTGAAAAGAGCACTTCGAAATATCTAATCTTCTTCCGGAACAAGAAAATTCGCTTCGGGAATTTCTGTTAGGTCAAAATATTTTTGTGAATTTGCCGACTGGCTATGGCAAATATTTTATTATTTCAATGTCTTCCAATTGCGGCGGACGATATTTTCGGAAGGCCTCGTGGTCCCAGTGTCATTTTAGTAATATCACCGTTGCGAGCTCTTATGGAAGACCAGGTTCGTCTACTAAATGATATTGGAATTCCAGCGATTGCTATCACAGACAAAGAGGACGAGGATCGAGTTCACGCAACAGGTCCTGAATGGTAATTTCGTGCTCGTCTATGGCTCTCCTGAGTGTTTTCTCTATCTCCACTGAATCTTGGAGAAGCATTTTTGATTGTGAGAGCTTCAAAAAGATGTTAATCGAAGTCGCTTTCGACGAGGCTCATTGTATTACACAATGGTACGTAGCTATAATTTGCAACCTGTTGATCAAGCTGAAAGTAAATGTGGCGTTTTACTCGTAAAATTCTTAATTGTAAGCTTAAAATATAGTCTAGTCTGCTTTTAGCGTAATTTTCATGCACAGGTTATTTTTTATCTAATCATTTTTTAGTGCGATAAATAAACAACTTGTCATTTATTTGTAGACTATTGCGTGATTGCTCAATGGGAAAATGTCCAAACAGAGAGCGCGTTAGAAATTAAGCCAATCATAAATGGTTACAGATATCCGTGCAAACCGGCGGGATACCAGAACAAGCTATTTGGAGCCGTTTCGCAGACGGACTATATCGAGTTCTCTATAGGTCTTGAGTGACAAGTCCGGCTGCAACGCAGGCTAGCCAGGTCTGAAATGGGTCCGATTTTTATAGGCCTGATCTGAGCAAAAATACCAGGAAATTAAAATATCTTGGACTGAATCGGGGTCAGAGTTTGGAGAACCGAGCTGCACACCCCCAACAAAACTTCCAGGGAGTACTCCCCCCTCGGGGACAGATGGGGAGGGGGTGACGGTGTGAGCGCGGCGTCGGACTTTCAATCGGAGTTTCTGTTATGCACGGATGGTTGGTGGTTTTAGGTTAGTCTGCTGTTTGCATTATTGTGTTGTTTTCTTAGGCACGAAACTCTACCTCACATTGTCTCTCTTCGCGCAGGTGTATAAATGGGTAACAGCGACATATTGCTGGGGGAAACCTTATGATAGACTAGCATCCCATCCAGGGCAAAGGGGATAACTGTATTCCTATAAGCGCTTCCTCGGCTCCTAGTGCAACTTAACTGGTAAACTGTCAGTACGAGCTTTGTAATAACGGTTTGTCCCACGCAGGACCTGCTGTGGCTTCTCGAGGCGATCGGATTCGCTGTACAGTCATGTTTGAGAATGCACAAGAGAGAAATGGAAGAGTACAAGTTCCAATTTTCTTTACTCTGAACGGCACAAGGATGATTATCCTTAGAGATAATCAGACTTTCATGGACTATGACTCTGATACACCATTGTACCCATACATTGCCATGACTGAAGGCTGCAGTGTGTTGGCCAAGGTAAGAATCAGTATACTTCAAAAACTCATTAATAATTCATACGCCCATTGACCTATCAAATGGTCGATAATAAACCATGTGCAGTGACTTTATATCGATAAACCCCCTCCTTATTAGTATGCGGTGTTTTTCTCGTATGCTAATTTCCAACGTTCATTGACACACGCTTTTCAAAGAAATGTTTTTGAAGCCGTTAAAAAACTCGCAGCACGTGCGATAAAACAATAATTTTAAACTGCGCAAAAATAGTCCTATATTAGTAGGCACTACCCCTAGGAAACCTGACTATCTCGAGATGCGCAGATCTAGAACGTATGCGCAGTGAGAGATCCTTAATGGCGTGGCCAGTGTGAATTCCATGCAGTTCACGCTGTTTCCATAAAAAACAAAAACAGAAGCCTTCAATTACAATGGATACTCTAAAGTTCCTGACGAAGTTAAAGTCCAAAATATATTTTCTTGGCTATATTGGCTATCTATCATCTCATATCCAACGCTCGCTGGTGTAATAGTTGTTGGACAATATCAGGAAACTCTTTAAAGCAAAAGCCTTATTCGATATCTCACTGGTGGAAGAATAGAAGGGAAATTCCATTTCTAAAACCAACACTACGTATATATTATTTCGTTTATTATAAAAAGATACCAATTGATGAGAAGCTTTCGGCTATTTTCCGAAGATTGAAGACCATTTCTCGATTTTTTTCCGAACATAGTTTGAAGGTCGCGCCGACTTTTTCCAAAAAATTTGCCGACGATTGCCACGATGGCCGGGAAGGATTGTAGCCTCCCACGCAGACGTCCTTAGGGGTTCGCCACGCGTTTCCTTCACGTTTGTGGGGAAGGAAACGCGTGACGAACCCCTAAGGACGTCTGCGTGGGAGGCTAGGGAGGATTGTGGCATTTTAAGGAACGAAACTAAAAAAAGGACTTTGTAGACTTCAAACACATTTTTTAACACCTCAAACAACTTTGCTTAATCTTTGTTTCAGTTATGTTCCGCAGAAAATGAAGAACGCGGGGTATCCAAGACTGACGATCTTGACAGCAGGGTTACAAAAATTGAGAAAAGCTTGGAGGAGACAAACCGGAAACTTGATGTCTTATTAGCGAGATTGACACCCAAAGAGCAATCCGCCCAAGGGCCTTGAACAGCTTGAAAAGTCAAAAGGAGAATGATGTGATGCAAAGAGACGATTGCCTGTTAAACTCAAGGCTTTAATCAGCTTATCTCATACCAAAGTACAGCACAAGAAAAAACATTGCGACTGAGCGCAACGAGCCTCGGTTGTGTTATATATTATATAATTATACCGCTTACTTAAATCGCTGGCTCGTAATGTTGATAATGTCCGTGCGAGGACACGTGTTCTTATCCCAGTTCTTGGTATGGGGTGCAACAATTATACTACAGAGAAAACACCGTTACTAAAAGAAAACGGTCAAAATATGCGCTCCATATAATTTCAACCACGGATTTCTTAAAGTATGTAATTTTAAAGCTCACTTTTAATTAGATCAGTATTTATCGAACGAGACCAACCTACATGCCTAGCTGTACTCTTTCTGCCTTCTAACAGTTATACTATGTTAGTAACTAAAACTCATTATTACCCTTTTTATGTAGACTTAAGAATTGGTTCATGCTTTTAGCCGGCGTATATCGAGTTATGGATGCACGAGGGAAGTTTAAAGAGCACGAGAGAAGCGTAAGAGTTGCTCGAGGCGTAGCCGAGAGCAACTCTAGCTTCTTGAGTGCTTTCCAAACTTTCCAAGTGCATCCATAACTCGATATACGCACAGCTAAAAGCATGAACCAATTCTTTTATAACATAGTGAAAATAAAGTAAATAATTCCTGGAAAACAAGTTTTGTTCCCGATTAATTACAAAATTCTCTGTACAAAAAAAAAAGGCGAAAATGGTTTCTCATATCGGTTCAATCTTAACGTTTCATTAAGCTTCAAGCTCTTATAAATATACATTTTTTATGGTGTTGTCTCTCTGTAAAAGTTTTTTTTATAACAGCGCGCGCATGCTTCCCCCATCTGACTTGCACACGTCATCGGATGGACGCACGGCCGTGCGTATGTTGAGAAATGTACCATGATGACGCCAATAGGAATTAGATTAGGATGCACGCGCGCTATGTTATAAAACGAAATGTTTATAAGATGAGCAGTAGTCTGTGCTAGTTGCAGCTGTTATCAGATCTGTCTTTTAGAAAACGTTAATTTAAATTTAAGCCTTTAAAGTGTCGGAAGGAAACTATGAAATTATTACTCCCAGGAAGAATTAACTGTAATCTGTTTTTGGCGAATTTTCCAAAATACACTGGAGGAACTTGAAAACGATTGGCCAAGTTTTTCAAGTTGCAATCCGTTTCCATTCTATAGCCATTTGCAGCAAAAGATGAATGATTCTAGTTTCTGCGCACTTGTAGGGTTGTTGTTAACGACATTCAGGGTAAGTTATTAAAAGACAGTTTAGACGGTGTTTAACAAAACCACGTTCTAAGCCGTTTTCAATTTTGCCAACAATCATATCTAAACATTGTCTACTGCCGACGGTAACAAGAAGGCTTCCATCCCAGACTAGAAAACTATTTATCTACTTAGGATAAACCACTTGTAAACAGATTTGGAGGCCCACTGATTGTCTTACGCCGCGGCCTAAGTTAGACTCTGTTTAAATAACTGGCCCTCACGTACTGTTTACATCCATACAAGCATGTTTTTGGCGATCCAAAGCCTTTAATATCATACCAGGAAAACACGTCGAATAGCATTCAGAAGACGACGTTTTTAAACCTTTTTTTTTTGAAGTTTTTACAGCTTTCTATCAAAATGATGCATAATAAACTGTGTGTATCTGGAGTGCTTAACCCTTTATTTAGCCCTAACAGTGATCAGCATCAAATTTTTCCTGGTAATATTTAACAATTATTCACCAAAGTGGAGGTGAATAGTGATGGATATTTACCGAGCCGCGAAGCGGTGAGGTAAATATCCATCATTTTCACCGACACTGAGGTGAATAATTGTTTTACTATATACCACACAAGCTGAATAAGAAGTGGACCAAAAATTACTTTATTTTTGACAATATACCGACAAATGGCGGGAAATTTTAAAATCTCGCGCGCCGCGCGGTAATAGATTTCTTATTATAGAAAGTTCCGTCTCTCTTTCTTGCAGACAAATAAAACTTCTGGAGGCACTTGTTTAGTTGCTCACGTGTCTTTTCGTTGATTGTTGTGTGAAATTTGTCCTGTTGTTGAAACCACACTGCAAAATATTAGATGTTTCTTTGTTTACATTGTAATTATAGTGCTCGACAGTTTCGTAAAAAATGCATTGTATTTTTATTTTTCGCCTTAGAATATGAGGTTTGAAAGATTTAATAACTTACCATGTAATGCCGTCAAACCAAAATTTGCTGCCGTTTTTGTATTTTTTGTAATAGCCGTCTATTTTATCGAAATATTTTCCTCTTAAGTGACCGTGGCGAAACGGGAAGCCATCTTGTTTCTCTTCGACTGCTCGGAGGTGAATAGTACTTGGCTAATCACCTCTGAGCAAGCCAATCAGCGCGCGCAAAAGCACTATTCACTTGTGTGGTATATACTAACAATTTTTATTTTACCCCTAAGGTCATGAGAATTAAGGATATGATCACCCAAGATGAATTTTCTTGATCTTTTAATAACTTGTCCCCAGTACTTTTATACGAAAAGTATGAGGACAAGAAAGGAAAATTTGTTCTTTGATATGAGGGGTTAAAGGGTTAAAATGATAATCAGAAGGTATCCCCGAAACGTATTACTGTTTTTCCATGAACCTAATTTAATGGCGTTAGCTCCCACGAGTCTCCTGTAGCTCAGTGGTAGAGCATCCGAACTAGTAATCGGAAGGTCTTAGGTTCGACTCCTGATAGGAGCACTCGGATTTTTTCCGAGTATTCTCATTTGTTTAAATGTAGTTTTAAGCATTCCAGACTTGTACATGGCTGCAAAAAGCCTGAGGCGAGCCTGGGGCTATGTTGCAAACGTAGAGTGAATGTCAATATAACAATTCAGCAAGTAGGAATCTGGTTTGTACTTTCAACTCCGTTTAGTACGCAGGAGCAGTTATACAAGAAGCTCGTTATTAAAGAAAATAGGCTGACCTACTACTCCTTGAACAATGTTGTCTTAATTAATCACCTGGGCCCGGTTGTTCGAAAGCCGATTAACGCTAATCCCCGATTAAAAATTAACCGACGTTTTCACCTCGCTTATTTTAAATGTTTTAAACTCTTTTGGAAGAATCTTTATTCATTAGTAATTAAACTTGAATCAAAGTTTATGTTAACCCAGGTTTAGCTTAACCGGGCTTTGAACAACTGGGCCCTGCAGAATCGATTTAAATTCCAAGCTATGTTTTTTTTTTTCAGTTTTTTTATGGAGTCACCCATATCGCTTGATGTGCTCTTTTACGTCCATTAGAACAATTTTTATTGAGTACAAAGATCCTCTTTACTTCTTCAGAAATGTATCAGAGTTAATTTGTTTGTAACACCTGTGAACAATAGGATAATTAATAATTAACCCTATCTGGTCCGGGCTTTTTTTTTTCTCTTTCTTCTGGGACCGGCGGGGTTGGGGGGGGGGGGGGAGAAGGGATTCCCCCCTCCATAACCTCGCAAATATAAAAGCTATGACAATGAGACTTGGAGGAGAGATAGTACGTCCAAAGATATTTCCTTTGAGGTCAGCAACGGAAAGTGATGACAACATATGGTGTTGTAATCACAACCAAACTGATTGCATGCAGGGCTGACACTACCGAAAAGGGGGGTAGGGGCTTGTAATCACATCATGATTGTCAAATGGCGACAAACCTGGATCCGCCATCTTGAATTTCTGGATTTCCCGAAAACGTTAGGAAAGCGCCGACAGTGAATGAAAGGTAATCGCAACCAATAAAGAAACGATAATGTGGGCTAAAAACATAAAACGTTACAGAAAAAAAAGTAATTTTTTTCATTTGAAAAGGCATTTTCCATTTTCTGAAAAATGGGTTGCCATGGCAACATCAAAGTCAATGGACAATAACCCATGACATAAAATTGTTTCCAGATAAATTTCCGAAAAAGATGTGAAGTTTCAGGCTATTTGCTCAAATATTAAAAAAAGTTATTCAGGATCAAAGTTGCCGCGGGCAGAATCCCCCCCCCCCCCCCCACCCCCAGTCTGGTAGGGTTAATGTGAGAAATGAACTGCAGGTGTATCTTGCCATCTGGAGATCCACTGCAGCTTGTAGGAGGGATTGTGTTTGCTATTATTCCTTGGAACAATGTCTATATCAGCTTCCCAGTAGACGGTCAGCGTAGTGGAAATTACGTAAGTTTTATAAAGTCATGTACGTGTTCATACTGCTAAACCGTTTGTAAAGAGTATTATGTGACTAAGCGTTTACGAGTAAGATGTGGTTTCTATATATGATCCCTTGAAAACGCATGATCATATAGAAACTAAACAGTACCGTCTACAGCTTTCTTAACAGGAGAGGATTGATTTCTTTTGTTTCTGCCAGGACAAAAAATTCGTTCAGTACGTCAGCCAAATAAGACCAATTGGGATTTTCGGAAAGCCAATAGCATCTCGTTATAAGCATTTCAGAGCATCAGGATTGCGGTTTTTAAATTTGAAAAATAAATCTTGATTCTGTGTACATTTTGAAACGAAACCACACATGACATTCCAATCCTAGCAGTATGCACGATGTTTGTCCCATGAACCTAGTTTAATGGCTTTGGCTCCCACGAGTCTCCTGTAGCTCAGTGGTAGAGCATCCGACCTAGTAATTGGAAGGTCTAAGGTTCGACTCCTTATAGGGGCACGCGGAATTTTTTTCCGAGTATGCCTGTGTCACTTACTGAATAATACATAATTCTCGTTTGAACTATTGTTATATTTTGATTTTGAGTGAAATTTTGAGCGAGATTAGAAAAATTGCCAATGAAGGGAGTCTAAAATAGCGTATGTTAGCACTATTCATTGACTGTTATGAAATATCGAGGAATTTCTATAACGCTGCTGTTTGGAAAAGTCAACGTTAGCCATTTTAACACATCCTTATATTTCTTGGAGTGGATGATACTTAAAATAATTGTCTTTCAAATTTTAATATCTTGATGTTAAATTACAGTCCAAAAAAACGTTCAAGAAGACAAGCATGATAATAGAATGTAGCACATATCACAATGAGGAATTACCTTTGAATAGAACACCTGCCTTAAAATTAAATTTCATTTCCTATTTCAAAGGAAAGTTTGTTTTAGTCTTCATCTAATCAATTACGGCCAAGGTAAACTTTTAAGTCTAAAATCTAACCTTGAGATCTAAACTGACTCATAGAAATGTATCCTTTTGCTTCAATTCACAAACGTTTGCGTCTTGTAACAAGGCTTCATGGTTCCATTTGTAAGTATAGACGAATGAGTTAAGATACCAACCTAACACCTTCGCAATACGTGATTATCGCGAACTGTTGTTATTCGATTACCTTCCACTATTAGCTATGATAACCCCTATTTCAAGACATCTCTTAAGGCACAAACAAGTCTAGTGGTTCTTCCATAATCAAACAGTCGTTTATTGAAACTGAGAAACATTAGTTCCCTATCAATTGGTTCTGGTAACTAAGCGGAAGGTCATTCCGTGGACTATTGCTGGAAGATCCAATCTGTGTACGTAAATTACTTAAAAAACGTCTTTCTCATTTTTAAATTAAAAATGCACATGCCCCTCATTGACATTCAAAACCTAGCCGAGATTCAATATGTTTTCACATGAAACAAAGTTTAATGTCCTAGTTCTCATGAGACTCCTATAGTTATGTAACTTCGTAGTAGAGCAACATCTGAACTAGTAAACGGAATGTCCTTAGTTCGACTCCTGTAGGAGAACTCGGATTACGAGTATGCTTGTGCCAATGAATAAGAAAACACATCTTCTTAAGTCACTGCACCTTAACATGGATAGCAAGTGCCGGAAGTCAAGCCAATCCAACCCTCCGAGTTCATGTTACTCGTCTACTGTCCTTCAAGCAAGCAAACTGTTTGCAATCACTAAAGCCCCGTGCCCCAGCAAAGAATTGGGAGATTAGGTTCAGAATATACCCAAAATATACTTAATTAACATGTTACATTTTTATTGCAGTGATTTTCCTGTAACCATGAGAAAAGTGGTCTTTGGAATGATCCTTGTCATTGGTTGCCTGCCAATTCATACGATGGGAGCGTGCACCGCTCAAGGAAGTTGTCCATCGGTTGGCTATTTCTTCGCCCTGGGAAAAAACATGGTGGATAAACACTCTCTTCTTGAATTCGTCACTGAAATATTTACAGTCTCCTCACCAAATGAGTGCTTTAGAAGATGCCGGTTGAATTGTCAGTGTATCTCTTTCAACTACCGGACAGCACAGAATATAGGGAACTGTGAACTGAACACAGAAAACAGACATCTGCAGCCTTTCAGCTTACACCCAGACCCCTCTGCTCAATACTATGACCTGGTCATTGACTACAATGTGGTGGTAAGATGTAAACTGTAATTGCACTAACAAGGTTGCATGGTATATTAAAAGGGTTATGTCATGCGCATGCATGTTTACACCTTTTTGCTGAAAACTGTGCTGAAGCTAAGACTTAGTACCATTTTTCATTTCATGCTGCTAGAACACCAAGAAAAGTTTTATTTTTATTTAAATGGCAAGCAAACGGACACATTATAAAACAATACCTAACACTACTTACAATATAGTACTTGCACTATTTACATATATCATGCTCAAAAGAAAACTACTGACAGTACACTGCTTGTATATTTTGCTAGAGAAAGGCATTCAAAATACTTACAAAGTGAAATTTAAATTGCTTACTACAATAAAATTATAATTCCGTAGATGCAAGAAAAAGATATCAAGTCAATTTCTCAAAGGGAGAACAAACGATAGTCAATATAGATCGATTTTTCGAAAGTTACAACCATACTCTCCGTCAGTGGAGGCCGAAGGCACTTATGAAAAGCTACTTTCAGTGCACTAGTGTAATGAGCTGGACTGTTGTTATTGTTAAGTTTCCGGCGTTGGTACAAGAGTGTCTTTTCGCCTTTCAAAGTCAGTACTAAGAATAGCTGACATTGCCGACTTTCATATCGTCGGGGACTGGGTACGAGTCTGTGTATTATGGAATTTGGGACATAACACTCCCACAGACAGAAAGAACACACCGAGGTTTACAAAATCCTCAAGTTTGGTGGGATTTGGGCTAATATTGAACGAGATACAGCCATTCAAAAACTTCAAAAAATTTACTAAGAAATGTATGGATAGCCGAACGCGACGGACAATTTTGTCCGACGTCCGTATGTATTTCATAGTAAAATTTGGAGTTTTTGGATGGCTGTATCTCGTCTAATATTGGCTTTTTTTATTTTATTTTATTTTATTTTATTTTATTTTATTTTATTCACCACGACATACATTCATAGAAAGTTAACACCAAACTTAGGGATGTTGTAAAGTTCGGTATGCTCTTTCTGGCTATGTGGGTGTTGTGTCCCATATCTCATAATACACAGACTCATACCCAGTCCCTTAAAGGGCACCTGACCGCCATGTTTTACATACGTGTTAAAAAACAACGTAAAGAATCAATGAGAACTCAAACCAGAACTCAATAGGCGCGGGAAAACGCAGGTTATCAAGGTGCTATTGAGTTTGGTTTTACCTTTGATTGGCTGACTAAGTGGAGCGACTCAGTATTGTACACCAATCGCGGAGCATAGCCAAGGAAAACTAAAAGGATTTCAGATAATGCCCGACACCAACTGAAAATTGCTGTACCATCTAATTTCCGGTTGATCTTATCTCTCTTTGAGGTTTCGTACCCAAGTTAGAAATGCCGTGGCAAAATTACTTAAGTCCAAAACCATTTAAAGAATATTTTAAAAGGAGGAAAAAAGATAGATCGATAAACTTGAACGAAACAGGAAAAAATGCTTTTGTAATTAGAATTTTTATTTCCTAATTATTGATCATGATGAATACGAAACTGATTTGCTTTAAACTTTAAATGCTTTGGTCGAGAATTCGCAAATTTTCTTCATGGAAATTTTTCTTTCTTTTTTTTTTTATTTAGAAATAGCCAGTTAGGATGGTAGAGTATCCTAAGTCGCAACGCAGGATTGTTTACTCCACTCTTAATGTCTTAATTTTCATTCCATTATTTAAAACTAAGATAATACTTAGAGCCTTTTGTTTCTTCCTTCAATCCTTGACATATAAATCATCAAGTTCACCTGCCAACCTTTTAACTCTTCCGAGGTACTTTGACACCTAATGCCTTTTCACGATGAGAATCAATTCTCTTCAATTCTGAACCTAATCTCCCGAATCTATTTGCATTGGTTTGAACAACATTTCAACCAGGTGTGTTATAGTGCCGGTTATTTGCAACTAATTCTCTAGTTTTCTTCGTCCTTGTGGTTTAATTTTCTCAAGTCATTTACTCTTTTTATCTCCGGGAAAAATGGTTGGATTTCTTTTTACTTTTTTTTCCAGAAGTCCGAACAGAAATCAGCTTGCTCCAGCTGTGAAAATGGCTGCTGTCATTCGCGACCATGTCACACCTTCGGATCTCTTCGCTGTGAAGAGCTTTGTGATGTCAGGGGGAAAAGATTCAGGTGTGTCTGCAGAGCAGGCTATCGTGGAGAGTTCTGCGACACTGCAGTGTCCAAGGTATTCCAGAACTATTGACTTGATTCCCATGGCAAACTTCGATAAATATAGACTGAGACAATTTGACATTCTTTTCATGCGTTACTGATCTCATAAAAAAAATTCAAAGAAGGTGAACATATTTCGTTTCGCATTTCCGCAGGCGGCGTGCGTCACCACCCACAAAGGGTGCTGGGTAAAAATGTTGAATCGCTCATTTGCCTCTGGTCACGATAGAGTAAACATCTCCCGAACGTAAGACTTACGGCCGCACGGCAACCAAACTTTGCTTCCTTTTCTAAAAGCTATTACTCTGAAGACAGCAATTCGGCAAATTTTAACGGTCTATATTAGTAGCCGTAGACGCTTCTTGTTGGCCGGAAACACAAGGCGCAGGCGATTTCGTTAAGTTATTCCCGGTTCGGAAAAACAATCGAAAGTGACAATTTTTATGTTTATTCTTATACCAGAATTGTGTGCCGTCACGTCTCCTTAAAGACACTTTTTTATTTATTTACACCGTGAGCAGTCTCTCACTCTTCTCCTAAGTTCTGTAGCGCGCGATGGATCTAACGTGCGCTGAGGCCGCGAGCCGCGAGCTCACTTATATAATTTACATAATTCTCTTTGCGCGCGTGATCTGAGGGAAAAGGTACGACTGCTCGCAGTCTATATTTTCAGTTATTGTCTTTGCTCATTTAAT